>NC_077227.1:397458419-397812586 GCF_027887165.1 Monodelphis domestica
ACTGGGAACCACAAGTGAGAGCTGAGTGTCATGTGGGGGTCAGAGGCTGGAGAGCTGCCCTAGGAGGGCACGACAAGCCCTCCATACCTGAGGTACTATCCCTCCCTGAGCACCCCATACACCCCACATTGTACATAGTCATAGCAATATTTTACAAGGATCAATTGTGACAGACTTAGCTACTTTCAGTAATACAATGATCCAGGACAGTTCTGAGGGATTTATGACAAAGAAAGATATTTACCTCCAGAGAAAGAACTGTGGGAGTCAGAATGCAAATCAAAGCATACAATTTATCACTTGTTTTGTTTGTTTGTTTGTTTGAGTGTATGTTTAGGGATTTTGGTCTTATAAAGGTTATTCACTTACAAAAATGAATAATATGGAAATATGTTTTACATGACAATACATGTATAACTCAGATTGAATTGTTTGTTGGTTCTGGGAGGGAGACAGTATGGATCATGTAAAACTTATGTGGAAATTTGTTACTAAAACAAAAATCCCAAATTAAAAAAGTATAACACCTCCTAAAGCACATGTATTCACCCCTAGAACACCCAGAAACACCTGGGACTAGGCAAAAACTTTCCTTAATATTTGTGAATGGGAAGGAAGTGAAAGAAATACCTTAGTTCCTAGGCATTTGTAAATTCACATACCATCCCCCTGAATCCACTCCAAAAAATCTGTATAAATACCTTATGTTCTGTAGTACATTGGAAATTCCAGGATTGAGATTCTGTGAATCTTTCTAGATTAATCTGCCTACCTTGATTAAAGATCCTTGTTTCAACTACTTTAGTAGCTTGTTTTTTTTTTGTGTTCTTTTTTTTAAATTGACAACCTTCAATCCCTGTACTTTTCCAGTCTTCTACCTTATATAGTCCCTCATACTCTGATCTAGTGACACTGGCTTCTCATCTGTTTCTAGCAGGAGACACTCCATCTCCAGACTCAAGGCACTTCCACTGGTGCACTCTACTCAGGGGTCCCCAAACTTTTTACACAGGGGGCCAGTTCACTGGCCCTCAGACTGTTGGAGAGCCAGACTATAAAAAAAACTATGAACAAATCTCTATGCACCTTGCACATATCTTATTTTAAAGTTTAAAAAAGGGAGCAAATACAATATTTAAAATAAAGAACAAGTAAATTTAAATCAACAAACTGACGGTATTTCAATGGGAACTGTGGGCCTGCTTTTGGCTATGTAACAAGGGAATCACTTTAAAAGACTGATATATATTAATTTAAGGTCGCCAAGGAATCAGCTATGTAATTCCTAAATGAAAAACTCAAGTCAGCTGTCAGCCTTTTTTTGAGTTTAATTACAATAGGAGTAAGAAAGGAATTAGAGATAGAGAGAGAGAAAAAGGGAGAGAAGGGAATAGGGCTTAAATACCCCTTCTGTTTAGGCTGGGCCAAAAGGCCCAAGCCCTTAGATATCTGGGGCAAAGAAAAGAGATCAGTCCCTATTACTCACATGTCCAAAATGGAGAAACAGTCTCAGAGGCCCCCACCTTCAGCTTCCTTCAGAGCAAGCCTTCTCAGAGCCCACACGAACCACACCGACCAACTCTCCACCTCCCTGGAGTCTTCAGACCCCCTATCTTTAAGGAAACCATCCAAGTTCCTCCCCTCAGTTCTCCCATCTACCAATCACTGTTCATCAATTTCCCTGTGCCAATGGAGGCTCTAGCTTAACCCAGGACCACCCAGAGGTTTCTGGCTTTTGCACATGTCTGTTGAAGGTCATATTTTCAAATGATTAAATCTTTACTCCTTTGCTACAGCCCTTTCTAAATCCTGTTAACTTGAGTAGGGTAGAGATTGGAATAATTAAATTTTGATCTAGGCTGCAGCCCTTACTCAATCCTATTAGGACTGAATAGGGTGGAGATTTATTCCAAGTATCTCCATTGTATCAATTCTAAAATCAATCAAGACTCAAAGAAATTCCTGTTCTATGCTTAAGCATAGGTCAAAGTCCTTTCCATTGTTCAGCAAAGGGTTTCTGTCCTAAAGTAATCTTAAGAAGGGAAGAGAAGGAACCTCCCATGCCAATGGGGTTCCCATTCCAATAGACTATCAGTAAGAAATTTTCCAAGTATGAAATATCCCAATGGTGAAATTTCCAACATTTATAAGTCTAAGGAAATTTGAGGTTTACAGCTAATGAGATGGTCAGTGTTCAGTTCCATATTTGTCATTGCTAGCTGTAACAAGTGATGCAAATGTGCATCAGTTAGTCTAGATCTGGTTGGAAATTTCTGATGTTTCATTATGGAAAAAGTCTGTTCATAGACATACGTGCTGCCAAAGATGATTGCTGTGGCGAGAGACTGGCCAGCAGCCCTCGCACAAGAGGAAAGATAGATAGAAGTTTATCTCTGGGGGAACCAGGATCTAAAGCCGGAGGGATGGCAAGAGAGAGACCAGACTTAAGCTCCAGCCTTCCACTCCATAGATACATGAAACAGTGATAAGACCACAACATAACATCATGGGCATCAGAAATGAGCTTAGAGATCAGGAGAGACAAAGCCCAGTCCTCAAAACCGAGCTTTGATCATGGACTGTTATGGCTTAATGATAGGGATTAGAGAAACAGAGGTGCTGAGCATGGCCATAGGCCAGCTCCAAGAGAGAGAGAAAAAGAGATAGTAGTCAGGAAGAGAGATGAGTGGTAAGAGCTGGGCCGGGCCTGTGGGCTCGTCTATTTATTGATTATCATATGCAAATATACATAATACATAGTAATTAAAGACATAGGAGATTATCATTGGTAGAAAGGTAAATTGTCATAAGATAAGGGCGGATCCTTTTCCAGCCTGGGGAGAACAAAGAAACCTACTTTCACGCTCAAACTAGTTGGGATCAAAGTTCATTGCCTTACTGGTCATGCGCAGGACAGAGAATGCACTCTTCTCAGGCCTAACTTTATGGCTTAATTATCTGTCTTAAGTAAACTCAGCTGTGGGCTGCTACAGTTGCCATTTTGAGTGCATGGTTCCTGGGATTAAGATATGTCTCAGAGGGGAGAGATGCATAGAAATTAGGCAAGCTACTTGACTAGAATGCATCTTTTGGAGAGTCACAATTCTGCAGTTCAGCCAGTTCCATTTGGTAAATTGTATCCACATTTTCAATGTCAATAGAAAAGGGTTATGGAAAAGCTGTATGTCCTGTTCATGGAGATGAAGCTCTTTAAATCTGAATTGAAACTCCTCTTGTAACTTTTCCAGTGAATCCACACATGTTTCTTTTGGGAATGCAATCAAGGGTTTTTCCACTAACAGATTTTGAGTTAAAGGGAGATAGCAGAAATTTTCCTCCTTCACTTGTTTGATAAGGAGGCCTAATTTTACTTCAAATGCTTTCACATGTGATTGCATATCACAGATGAGTTTCCCTTTTCCTTGAAGTTGCACATTGAAACTGTTGAGTAGCTCTGTTACATCTGTCAGAAAGGCAAGATGCCATTTCCACTCTGCATCATTGAGCTCTGATACTTCTTTGTTTTTTGAAAGCATAAAAGCTGTAATCTGTGGAAGTATATCATAGAAATGTCTCAAAACTCTCCCTCAACTTAGGCAATGGACTTCTGTGTGGTACACAACATCTTCATAGGCAACATTTAGCTCAGACAGAAATTCCTGAAATTGTCTGTGGTTTAGTGTATTAGCTCTAATGAAGTTGAAACAAGATACCACAATTTTCATAACAGAGCCTCACTTCAGTGATTTACTACATAGTAGCGCTCGTTGGTGGATGAGGCAGTGTATGGCTATTGGATGATAATGGTTACATTTGTCTGCCTCTTGGTCAATGAGAGCAATTACTCCTTTCTTAGACCCCACCATGCCAGGAGCACTATCAGTTGTCACACTGGCTAGTTTAGCCCAGTCCAGCTCCAAATCCTTCACAGTTTGGGAAACCTTTTCATAGATATCCTCTCCTGTAGCTGTTCCTTTGATACTTTGCAGTGCTGCAAGCTCTTCTGTGACTTTGAAATTGTCATTTGTCCCCCTAATAAAAACTAGAAGTTATGCAGAATCATGAACATCATTGCTCTTGTTGAGTGCCAAGGAAAAATAGGAAAGTTTTCTTGTGGAGTTTTGCAAATGCTGATGAAAATTGTCTCCCATTTCTTCAGTCCTTCGTATAATTGTAGATCCAGAAAGACTAATTGTACTAAGTAAGTCTGCCTTTTCTGGACACATCTATTTGGCAACAGAAAGAAGGTACTCTTTAAGAATGGTCTGCCAGTGCATACAATTAGCTTGGCAACTTGAAAACTTGCTTGCAATGATGAAATATTTAGCTGCTTCTGCTTCACAAAAGTATTTTGCTGAGTTGTCAATGTATTTTTCAGTTCTAATATTTTATCTTTTCTCACATCTCCAACAAAACAATCATATTTATCTTTATGTTGAATTTGATAGTGTTGACACAAATTGTATTCTTTGAACATAGACAGTATATTCTGGCATATCAAACACACAGCTCTTTCCTTGTACTGCTGAAAAAGTAATCATAAGTCCACTGTCCTTTGAATATCCTACACTCCAAGTCAATTTTTCTCTTTCTTGATGTTATTATTTCCTAGGGATACCAAATTGGTATTAGCAAAATGCCTACATATATATATATATATATATATATATATATATGTATATACATATACATATATATGTTTTTGATATATATCAACAATAATTTTGCCCACACAAAGGCATACAGATTGCACTGCCCATCAATGCAGTCTGATCTGTGTCCATCAATGCAACCTTCCCTGTCCATATCATTTCAGCCTCACCAGGGCCATATTGGTGGAACTCCACTTTTACCTCAGGCTCACACTGGTGCAGTGTGGGAACTGGCACGATTATAGAGCCAGTTCCTCCACCACCTTTCCAGTTCACACTACCCTGTGCAAACTGCACTGAGCTCTGTGAACTCACACAGAAATCTGATTGTATGGGTAAGACCCACGGCAAGAAAAAAGAAGGCATGACACTAGTGTGTGTCCTCTTGCAGTCCATATTTATGGATCTGTAATTATAGACTATAATACGAAAAACACATGGCTCACTTCCCCCACATAGTACAATGGCAACCATACTCCCCTAGATGTACAACATAATGGTCCCTATAACCTCCCTTTGGCCAAAGGTCTTTCTCCACATTACTACACAGTACAATGTCCCCATACTCCCCCAGATATAATTTGACCTCAAAGAACAGGAGGTGTCTTATAAAACACCCAGTGGCAGCAGTGGGCTTCTCACAGTAGAGGCCCACCACTGATGTCACAGGCCAGATCACCTCTATCCAATGTATAGTACAGGAGGCAGTGCTGGGCCTGTGACACTATATACTGCTGTCTGGGATAGCAGAGGCTGCATCGCTGGCTGTGATGGGCCTGTCACACCTTGCACAGGCCCATCACTGCCACCACTATACTGGGCAACAGTATACACAGTGTAGAATCCCCTCCCCCAGATTGCTGTTCACCATGCTGACATCTTCCATTATGCAGCCTCATAATCCTTTGTGCAGCGCCTCGTTCTCATTCAGTTACTCTCAGCACAAGGCAACACGCAAAGGATTATGTCATTGGAACTAGTACTATATGTGAATGATGCCACACTTTGCGGCTCTGCCACATACAGTGCTCCTCTCACTGACCACCAATGAAAGAGGTGCCCCTTCTGGAAGTGCAGTGGGGGCCAGATAAATGGCCTCAGGGGTGCTGCATGTGGCCTACAGGCCACATGCAGTTTGGGGACCCCTGATCTAACTCATGGCTCCTGTTAAAGCAAAAATCTGGTTTTGAGAAATTCTAAAAAATTAGAACTCAGGAAGCTGATCCAATCAAAACTTATTATTTTGGGATGTAGTAAGCAGTCAAAAAGCATACTCACATATACTATGTGGCAATAAAACCTGACAGATTTTCACCCTCAACACAAGAAACTCCTCCTCCATGGAGGAAACACATTCAAAATTGGGGTTCAGATCCCAAAATTGTATACTATTAGAATGAGTTTGATTAAGAACAGATAATCAGTGCCAGATGTGGGAGGGGACATTCCTAATCAGACCCAGATGTAGTGAAGATGTTGTTAGGGCCATTTATCAATATCAGACTTGGGTGAAGCTTGGCTAGGAGGCATCACTTTAGTTTATAGGGATCCCAAACTGAGGGGAGGCTCTGTATGTTAACTATCTAAGGCAACAGCAGAAGAGGATCCTCAGACTACTGTAGCCTGGCAAGAGTTTTATCCACTTAGTTGCAGTGTTGTATATCCATAGACAGTGATGTGATGCAATGGATAGAGGGCTGGTCTTGGAACTAAAAATTTGAATCCTACTTCAGACACTTAATAGCTGTGTGATTCTGGACAAGTCACTTAACTTTAGTGTCTGCATCTTTAAAATAGAGATAATGATAGCACTTTATGGGATTGCTAAGATGATCAAATGAAATAACATATGTAAAGGGTTTTGCAAATCCTAAAACTATATAAATGGAGCAATGAGGTGACTCCATGTATTGAGAGCCAGGCCTAAAGATAGGAAGACTTGAATTCAAATCTGGCCTCAGACACTTCCTAGCTGTGTGACCCTGAGCAAGTCACTTAACCCTCATTGCCTAGTCCAAACTGCTTTAGTGCCTTGGAACCAAAACTTAGCATTGATTTTAAGACAGAAAGTAAAGGATTTAAAAAACAAAACAAAACTATATAAATGATAGTTATTATTATCATTATTGTGGTCCTTCCACCTCTACACAGAAGTGGGAGATGTGTTGGCCTTTGTCTTCTTAGTCAAGCTTAGATATTAAAACCATTCAGTTTCAATTTTTGTTTTTCTTTCTGTTTATATTACAAGGAGATTGTTACAGACAAAGTTTTGTTTTTTGGTTACCAGGCAGGGTCATCAGAGTGATTAATAAGGTCCACAAACTACAAAATGACTTAGTGGCTTGTCCTATAATCTCTCTTTCCTTCCTAAATCCCAATCTCCAGTCATTTGCTTTTTCAACTCTTACTGAGGTGTTTCTGTCCATCCAATTAGAGTAAGTCCTATTTACAACTTTGCTAACTGGGTCCACTAATTATTTATGTTTTTTGCTCTTAACTGTCTTCGGAGTCTGGAAAACCAGGATTCAAATTCCATCTCTGACTCATACTGATCATGTGGTCTTGGATAAGTTTCTTAACCTCCTTAGTTAAGTTCCTGAAACTATAATTTAAGGAAGTTACCGATATGTATTGGAAAAGAGAGATTTCCTGGAACTTCTCTTTTTTATCTGTGAAATCATAGGTCTGATTCAAAATGAATTTCACATAATACTATATTTTAATCCTTTTGATCTTTCTTAATTGACTGTATTACACTACGTACAGTAGCAACCATTCCAAACCTTCTCTTTTCTCCTCAACTCATCTGCATTACTGCCTGTCTTCAGCTAAAAGGAAAGATTGCACTTCAAATGTCCCTGAAAAATTTTAGAAAGTCTATCATAAACTATCTCATTTCTGTAATCTTACATTTTACTTCAAAATAATCTACTGGGTTTCCCCCCCATTTTTCTTTAATTTCAGAAAAAGAGTAGTGAGGTCCGTCCAGTGGCCTCTCTGAGGACCCAGGGTCTCTCTGCCCAGATGTGACAACCCAGTCATATAAATGAGATGAGAAACACCATGTATTCAACCCACATATGCAGGCATCACACACAGTGATCTGCCATAGTGCCATGGTTCGTTTTTTGGTACATGCTTCTTTGACACACAATCGTCTACGTATGTGACATTCTACATTCTGTTTGGATATTATCAAATCACCTAAACTACACCATTGTGATGTTACTACAACAAAGAATTCTGGGATCATTTACTACATTTCTACAACACTCTGTGATAGGTATGATTAATGTGAATAAAGCCATTTGTAGGTTAGTTCCCCTTGACCTACTGAGAGGATCATTGGCTTTTGGTCAGCTTTCACTATCAACCACAATTACTTGGGAGATGAATAACGAAACATCTTCATATCTAGGTGTGAGGACTTAAAGCAGATCAGTTTTGGGGTTTTCCTCAATTTACAAATTCTGTTTTTTCTTGTGTTACTTTGAAGTGCCTAGCAATGCTGCTTGGTTTCTGTTCATCAACAAATTCATTGGAGTGTGAAAATTGTAAGGAAAGATTTGTTATGGTGCTCAAGCATTTGGCCAGTGTTTATTGTAAAACCTTAAAGCATATCTTGTGCTTGAGAAAGGAGGTGTTATGTGCAATAATCTTTGGGCTTTGATTCTGTAATTGCAATCTTTTTTTGGTACTAATCTAGGGGGATTAAAGTGGGGTATATATTTATTGATCCTACAAGTATTTGCTCTCATTATTTCTCCTGTATTGGGGAGAGATTAGTAATCATAGCAAGTTCATTAGTGGGACAAGCTGGGGAGAGAAGTCTCAGAGGGGGATCAGTGGGGGGGTCTCAATTTCTTGGGGCTGCTTTGCAGACCCCATTTCCTCAGACTGTACCTTGTCAGCCAGTCAGGGTATGATGGCCTCCAGAAAAAGAGGCAGTCTTCCTTTTCAACACCAAACCCCTTACTTGTGCCATTGGTCCCCTCTACTCCTATTTTCTCTTTCTTTTCCCTATTTGTCAATCTTTCCTTATTTTCCATCTCATTCTTTACTTCCTTCAGACACTTATGAATCTTCCTTATCCTTAAATAATTTATTTTTTTAATTCAAATTTTTTAAAACCCTTACCTTCTGTCTTGGAAGAAATGACAAGCAGGATGATTTCAGAGAAATCTGGAAAGACTTATATGAACCATTGCAAAGTGAAGTGAGCAGAACCAGGAGAACATTATACTTAGTGACAATATTAAAAAAACTTTTTTTGACCAGTTACATGTAATAACAAATTTCCACACAAGTTTTTCTAAGTTATATCATTGAACTTATCTTCCTCCCCCCCTTTGCTTCCCCTTCTGGGTGCTGGCAGGTAATTTGATCTGGGTTATACATTTACTATCATGCAAAACATATTTTGATGTTGTTCATTTTTATAAGTCAACAATACCATAAAACCAAAACATCAAAACATAAACCCAAATAGACAATTAAAAAATCATATGCTTTCTTCTGCATTCTGACTCCAACAGTTCTTTCTCTGGAGGTGAATGGTATTCTTTGTAATAAATCCCTCAGAATTGAGTGATAATATTTCTTGATGAACAGCTGTGAATAACCTAGTTATTCTCAGCAATGCAGTGATCCATGACAATCCCAGAGACTAATGATGAAAAATGCCATCTGCTCTCCAAGAAAGAACTGATGGAATCTGGATACAAACTAAAACATATTACATTTAATTTTCCTTTTTTTCTTTTTCCTCCTTTTTTCCTTCCTCCCTCCCTCCCTTTCTTTCTTCCTTCCTTCCTTCCTCCCTTTCTTCCTCCTTCCCTCCCTCCCTCCCTCCCTTCTTCTCTCCCTCCCTTCCTTCTTCTTTCCTCCCTTCCTTTTCTTCTCCTCTTCTTCCTCCTCCTCCATCTTCTTTTTTCATTTGAGATCTCTTCCACAAAATGAATAATATAGGAAAATGTTTTACATTATTACACATGTAAAATCTGTATTATATTGCTTACCATCTCAGAGAAGGGAGAGGGCAAAGGAGGAAGGAAGGAAGGGATTGAGGGTCAGAAGAAGGGATAGAATTTGGAACAAAGGAATAAAATTTGGAACTGAAAACTTCAAATGAATGTTAAGTGTTTTGACATGTAAGGGGAAAAATAAAATATATTTAAAAATAAAAAATTCTATTTTATTTTATTTTCAAGTTTGAATTCTTTCTCTTTCTCTTTTCCCGTCCTCTCTCACTGAGAAGGAAAGAGAAACAAAATCTATTACAAACATGTAAAGTCATGCAAAACAAATTTCCTCAACCCTATCCTTACAGCCCTGCCCTGACCAAAGAGAAGCTAGAAACAAAAACAAAAAAAGAGAAAGAGAAGGAAATATGCTTTAGTTTGTACTCTGAGTCCATTAAGACTTTATAAGAGATGGATAGAAAGTTTTATAATGAGTCCTTTGGAATTATGGTTAGCTATTGTGTTAATCAGAGTAATAAGTCTTTCACAGTTTACAATATTGCTGTATTGAATGACTATTCTCCTGCAGCTTACTTTCCTCTTCATGAAAGTATTCCCAAGTTTTTCTGAAACCATCCTCTTATAGCACATAAGTATTTCATCACATTTATATACCAAAATTTGTTCAGCCATTTCCCAATTGATAGCTATACTCTTAGTTTTCAATTGTCTGCCACTTAAAAAAAGTGTGGATAGATAGATAGATAGATAGATAGATAGATAGATAGATAGATAGATAGATAGATAGATAGATAGATAGAGATATTCCGCAGTCTCAGATCCAGCTGAGCCCACGACTCCAGGGGGTCCTTGGCAGGTGGAACGACTAGGCAGAAATGAGAGATGGAAGGCAGCTGTATGTGTGTATCTGCCAGGGATGAGGTTCTG
Organism: Monodelphis domestica; assembly: GCF_027887165.1. Lineage (NCBI taxonomy): Eukaryota > Metazoa > Chordata > Mammalia > Didelphimorphia > Didelphidae > Monodelphis > Monodelphis domestica. Next base: position 397,468,981 of record NC_077227.1, read on the forward strand.
CATGAAGTGGTTGCTTCACCATGCCCAGGTTTAGCCTTTGTTTTTATACCCATTTTCTTGGCACACAGTTACATTATTCAACATACATGTTCAAGTAAAGATAATTGGATAAGTGATACATCAACTTTTAACAAACTGTTTGATTAACATTCTGAAATCATTCTATACATTTGTATGGTAACTATTGATTTTGCCAGGTACACAAAGGTTCTACACAATATAAATGATTTCATCACAGGTGGCTTAATTTTCTCATTAACCTGTGAGGAGCTTTGAGCTTACAGACAATCAAGGAAAATCACTTATAACCTTTAATAAAAATAGGTAATCAATCAGAGATCCTAAAGACAATTAACAATCATAGCAGTAAAATTGAGAGGTCAAAGGGGTACTGAAAACACAATTCAGATTTAACATTAGGCTGATCATTTTTCAGGGTTAGGGAGTTTTTCAAGGAGGGTTTTGGTTCGTAAAATCAAGGCACTGAGGCATGATGAAGCATAATGTACCAAAGCATTTTGTACAGGTCTTTCCTATGAATCATTTATGTACTAGCTTAGGAGAATAAATTTCTGTATATGGGAGTAGGGGATTTTCTGGGTATGGTTAAAATTAATTGTAGTTAGACTGATAATATATTAATTATGTGGTCACCAGGAATTTAATTTCTAAATCCCAAAATGAATTACTAAAGTAAATGGAATTTACTGTAGTTTATTTATAATATTTACAATAGAAGGAAGACATTAAGGAATGAGAAAGAGAGAAAACTCTGGATTCCTCTTATACCAGTTAGAATTTCTAAGCCCCAGCCAGGGGAAGAGAGTCTCAAGAAGATGGGCCTTACCTGGAGGCTTCACACCTCCAGAAAGGTGTGGTCACTATATCAGTTAGAATTTATAAGCCCCAGCTAGGGAAAGAGAAAAGCAAGTCCACTAAGTCAACCTTTTTACTCACCAATGGTGACAGTCTAAATGGAAAAGCAGTCTGAGGTCTCCTGCACGAGTTCCTCCAGGGGTCCAGTTCCTCTAGTCCAACTCCAAGAGTCAGTGCCCAAATGTCCGTCTTCCCTACAGATCTGAGTGACTGATCCTTTACTCCAAGCCCAGGTGACTGACTGTGTCTTCTGGACTTTATGTCCTCTTTCTAAAGATAATTTTCTCTTGTGTCACCTCCCCTAAATTTTCACGTCTACCAATCACAGCAGACACTTTTTCTCCAGGACTGCCCATTCTTTAATTCTCACCTTCTTTAGTTAGACTATATCTTTTTGAGTTACTTAACACCTCTTTTGGTAAGTTCACCTTTTGTAGTTACTTAACACCTTTTTGTGGTTAATTCACCTTTTGTAGTTACTTAACACATTTTTGTAGTTAAAATCTAAAAATAGATTGTAGCTTACAATTCTAGCTTCACTATAAAGGAAGAGCTAAGTACCTTCATTGTTACAATCAGGAGATTACAATTTTATCTTCACAATAAAGAAAGAGCTAAGTATCTTCATTGTTACAATCAAGAGATATCTAAATCCAATCTTCACATTTGCTGGGAATTATATACCTAAGCAAAAGTTAACTCATGATGATCTTTTGGGTTTGTATTTGTGAATCTGATCTTTTGGTGATATTTTGGGGAAATAGAATACAAGCATTTTGCTCTTATATTACTTTTTCTGAGACTAGGGAAAGGACAACAATCATTTCAATTCCATTAGTAAGGAATATTGATGAGAGAAGTCATACAGAGGGGCCTGAGTGGGCAATTCCATCCTGCCAAGGAGTCATTTTGTGACCTCTTGGTTTCCATGAGTGACCTTGTTAAGATATCATGGCCTGACAGCTCCCAGCATAGATAGATATATAAACACGCATTTGGGTCCTTTTCTTCCTCCTTTGATCTTTTCACAATATAGTTCAGGTAATGATATCACTAGATCAAATGGTATTTACAGTATAATAGCTTTCTGGACATAGTTTCAAATTGTTTTCCAGAAATTGTTGGACCAGTTCATGGTTCCTATAGTACGTGAGTGTACTTGTTTTCCCACAGCCCCTTCAGCATTTGTCAAAGAAACCATTGTTTGATCCTACCATCTCTTCAATCCATTTTCCTATATCTCTGCTCCATTTCATAACCAACTCTTAGAAAAAACTATTTATATTGTAATGATGGGGAGTAAGACAAAAGAACTGTTGGGGGAAATAGAATGTTGCGAGCTCTACAGGTGCCTGAAGCAGGAACAAAAGTTGGAAACTGAACAATGACTTCTGGGAAATGCTCCTGAGGAGGGAGTCTTGAGGGCAGAGGCACAGAAGGGAGTGGAAGGAGGAGCTGTTTCTCTGGGCCATTTCAAGACACCTTTGGGGATTTCTGTCACTGACAGAAATCTTAACATCGTTGGTTCCTGTTAACAAACCTAATTTCTCTGAAGATTTCATTCCATGAACTATTGAGATACTGGACTCAAATCGGTGAGCAGTGCTCTCTCCTCCTATTTTACCTCTCCCCTGCCTACAAAAAAAACCCCTTTATTTCAGTAATTAGATTATTTAGAAAAAGAATTAGGGTGACCCACAGCCCCTCTAACCTCTGCCCACTTCTTCCTTTACCCCAATCATAATTAAATCAAATAAGCAGTCAGATAGTGATTTCAAACTTGTTTATTCACATCAAGCGAATAAATTCATTGGCAGACTTCATCTTGCTGCCAGTTTTCAATAAGACACAAGAGGAAGGCTTATGAGCTCCCCAAAGAAGCTCATTGTTGGATCGGGGTCCCACATACCTCTTCCTGTGGAGAAGACTTCCCTGCTGCCTTTGAAGGCCAGCATGACCATCAAGGGGCTATCTTTCACTGAGGAGAGCTCTCCATTATGTCTCCCTCAAGTAATTTGGGGACTCTGAGAAGGGGTAGTGAGGGAAGCGATTTTCATCAACCCTTTCCTCACAGCCTTCAGCCCTTATTTCTCCATCTAAGAGCGAGAGTCCCCCAAAATTATAATATTTGTATTCTATACCTCTGTTTTTTCACCTTCCTTCTCAGTCTCTTACAGTCTCTTATTGCTTATCTAGAACTGCTCTTTCCAAGGTCCCTAGTGATTTCTTTATTGTTAAATCCAGTAACCTTTTCCCAGTCATCCTTTTTGACTTCTCTGTAATGTTTGACACTACTAATCACTTTCTCCTTCTGGATTCTCCCTCCTTCCCTAAGTTTTTTGGAGGTTTTTTTTTTTACATTTTTCAGTTGAAGTTTTATTCCTACCTGTCTGACTTCTTTCTCTGTTTTCTTTGCAAAGTCATCATCTATGTGTCTCTTCTTATGCATATGTGTGTCCAAAGACTTAGCCCTGGACATTCTTTCTCTATATATTTTCTTTCTTAGTGTTCTCATTAAGTCCCATGAACTCACTTATCATCTCTATTTAGATGATTCCCAAATCTATATATCCAGTCTTCATCTCTCTCATAAATTCCATTTCTGCATTGCTTATTGCCAGCTCAACATTTCTCCTGGATATCCTATGGACTTCTCAGATTCAACATATCTAAAACTGAAGTCTTTATTTTTTCTCCTAACTTCTTCCTCTGACTTCCCTATTTCTGCTGAAGGTAACAGTAGGTATAAACTTATCATACTAATAGTAAAGCACATACATAGGAAACACTGGTGGTCAAATTAGTTCATTTCTCCGATATTCATCCACTGGTGCATTACAAATTTATGCTACATAATCTCAATTGGGCTCTTACTAAGGCAAAGTAATCTTTTTATATCTCTGAAATCCACTATCCCATTTACCATAGCAGTTTTTCAAAACCTTTTCAGACTTCCACAGACTTTCCATGACTCCCTCTCTTCCCAACCTCCCACCTGAGAATCTTACCTCATATTTCACTGAAAAAATTGAGGCCATTCACCCAGAGCTTCTTAGCTCATTTACATTCCTCAGATGCCTCCTTCCTCATTAAAAAGTTATCATTGTTCTTGCCTAGTTCTGTCCCTTCTGTACAAGTGATCTTATTCGTTCCTATCTGCTCCATCAGATTGTCCCATCATCCCTAGTCTCTCATGTATCTTTGATCACTCCTTGCCTGATGACACCTCCTTTATTGCCTACCAACATGTCCACATCTCCTTCATCCTCAAAACCTCTCATTTGACCCATCTATCTAGGAGCTATAGAACCACATCTCTCCTCCCTTTTGTGTCTAAACTCCTTGAAATGGTCACCTATAATTTGTATTTCGACTTCCTGTCCTCTCTCTTCTCAGCTCTCTGCTGTCTGACTTCTACCCTCATTCAATGGATACTTCTCATTTCCAAGCTACCAAATTAATTGCCCAATCTAAGGACCTTTTCTCAATCCTCATCCTTCTTGGCTTTCCTGCAGCTTTTGTTATTGTCTATCACCATCTTACTGATATTCTCTTCTCTCTAGACTTTAGTGGCTCTTCCTCTCCTGATTCTTTCCCTACCTGCCTGATAATTCCTTCTCACTCTGCTGGATACTTATCTAGGTCACACCAGCTAACCCTGGGTACCTCACAGTACTCTGTTCTGGTCTCTCTTTTCCTTTGCCTCTAAACTATTTAAACCAGTGATCACATCAGCGCCAATAGTTTCAACTATCATTTCTATGTGAATGATTCTTAGATCTATTTGCTGAGCCCTGACCACACTCCTAACTTGCATCTCCAACTGCCAACTGGACATCTTGAATTGGATCTCTCACTGGAATTGAAGACTCAACACATGCAAAAATGAATGCAGTGTCTTTCTCTCCATACCCTCCTCTCTTCCTAACTTCCCTATTTCTGTGGAGGATACCACCATCCTTCCAGGCACAACATAGCTCATCCTCACCTCCTGACTCTTATTTCTTCTGTGTTTCTACTCCCACAGTTCTTCCTCTGGATGTGGATAGTGATCTTTCTCATAGATCCCTCCAAGTTGTTCAGGATCACTGCATTGCCACTAATGGAGAAGTCCATTACATTCGATTGTACCACTCACTGGTAACTTTTGACTTCAGGGAACATCACATATTCCTCTCTACTTTTTCCCAACTTTATTCAATTTAATTCCACAAAAAAAGCCTAGATTTACTTGTTGACAGGGTAATGTGAGCATTCAACCTTACTTCCTACCATCTCTTCTATTTGATTTCAGCTTTCACCCTTGTCTTGTATATTTTTATTTTTTAAAACCCCTTACCTTCTGTGTTAGAATCTATACTAAGTATTGATTCCAAGGGAAAAGAGCAGTAAAGGCTAGGCAGTTGGGGTCAAGTGACTTGCTCAGGGCCACACAGCTAGGAAGTATCTGAGGCCACATTTGAATCCAGGACTCCATGTCTCTAGGCCTGGCTCTCTATTCACTGAGTCATTTAGCTGTTCCTTGTTGTATATTTTTAGAAAGAAATCTCATGACATTCTTGATTTTTGCTATCATCCTTGGTTATATTTGTTTACTTTCTGGTGTTGGAATCAGTCAATAAACATTTATTAAACATCTATTATGTACCAAGCATTGCGCTAAATGCCAGGAATACAAAAAGAGGCAAAAGACAGCCCCTGCTCTCCAGAAACCCAAAATATAATAGGGGAGATGACAAAGAAGCACATATGTACAAACAAACTTTTTTACATAAAAATGGGAGCTAGAGGTCAGGCTCCAGAATTAAGAGGGATTGGCAAAGCTGGGTGGCTCAATGGTCAGAGAGCCAGTCCTGGAGTCAGGAGGCCCTGAGTTCAAATATGACCTCAGATACTTCCTAGCTGTGTGACCCTGGGTAAGTCACTTAATCCCCATTGCCTAGCCCTTATTGCTCTTCTGCCTTGGAACCAGTATTTAGTATCAATTCTAAGACAGACGGTAAGGGTTTCAAAATAATAAAGGAAGATAGGATAGCCGGAACTTAAAGGAAACCAGGGAAGCCAGGAGGCAGAGATGAGATGAGAAGGGAGAGCATTCCAGACATGAAGGATAGTCAGAGAAAATACCCAGAGCCAAGTTATGGAGTTTCTTATTTGTGGAATAGGAAGGAGGCCAATAACACTGATTAAAGAGCATATGATGGGGAATAAGATGTAAGAAAACGTGGAAAGGTAGGAGAGGAGCTAGGTTATGAATGGCTTTGAAGGCCAAACAGAAGATTCTGCATTTGATCCTGGAAATGATGGGGATAGGAATATTTCTATTGCCTTGGTATATGGAAAGCAAATTGTTCAGGCTTTGTTTTCTTTGTAGGAATATTTCAAATCTCTCTCTCTTTTCTAAACCCTTACCTTCCATCTTAGAATCAATACTGTGTATTGGTTCCAAGGTAGAAGAGTGGCAAGGGCTAAGCAATGGGGGTTAAGTATAAAAATTAAATTATATCTCTAATAATAAAAATAGTATATTTTATGAGGTTTATTAAGGATTATTAGAAATCAAGGAATAAAGAAGATACAAAATAAAAACCACATGCCCATGGTTGATTAGCCCATTTAAAATCTCCTCCCCCCTTTAGCTTACCACTATTCTTACTACATCATTGCAAATTTACTACATCATTGCAAAAGTTAAATACCAATTGTGATCCAAGGAGGAGACTCAGGAGAGATTATAGGGAATTCTGGGAAATACCAAGGACTTCTGGGGAATTAAGTCTAGGGTTCAAAATCTCCATTTACACATAAGTGACTTGCCCAAGGTCACACAGCTGGGATGTGTCAGAGGTCAGATTTGAATCCAGGACCTCCTGTCTCTGTGCCTGACTCTCAATCCACTGAGCCACTTAGCTGCCCCCTCAAATATCTCTTTTTAAATTAATGTCTACCCTTTTCTTTATTGGTTAGGGTCAGGTTTACAGGATATGAGACTCCAGACCTGGTACTCTATAAACTGCCACCTGGCTACCTCTCAGATTCAATCAAGCTCCCAAATTGGTTTCCTGGCTTCTAGCCTCTCTCCTTTCTAGTCCATTCTCCTGGGGATAGAGCCAAGATGGTGACTTAGTAGCAGGGAAAGCCTAAAACCTCTCTGACAATCCTCCCAGACCAATCTTTCAAAACCGCCTCAAAACAACAGGACTCGAATGCAGTTTCCAGATCTGACCTGTTACCTCTAAGATAAAATATCCAATTCTCATCCTGGCATTTAAAGTTCTCCATATTATAGCCCCCATCATTTTTCTTTCACATTAATTCCCTTCGTGCATTCTCCAGTTTCAGCCAAGCTGGCCTCTTAACTGTTGCTGGCAAATCCTGGGCCATGTCCTTCTTTGTACAAGTGGCTCCCCATACCCAGAATGTCCTCCCTCCTCACTCAGTGGTAGTTAGCCCAGCAGGGAGGATATCAGCCCAGATGCTCCAGTCCAAAGCAATGCTCCTAGGATGTATTCCCTGCTTTCCAGGACCCCAAATTGGTCATTATAATCATCAAACTTTGTCTTCCTTTTTGCATTCTTTTCATTTACATTTTTGCGTTCATTGTATATATTGTGTATTTCGCCTTGTGCCAGGAGATAGAGCTTTCCCCATCATTTCTTGTGCTATAATAGTATTTCATTACATTTGCATGCCATAGTTTGTTCAGTCATTCCCCAATTAATGGTCATTTGTTTTTAGTTACTCATTACCACAAAAATGAAGGCATTTACTTATCAGGAAGAGCTTGTGGGGGCAGCTGGGTGACAGAATGAGTAGAGTGCTGGGCCTGGAGTCAGGAATATTCTTCTTCCTAATTCAAATCTAACCTCAGGCACCTCCTCGCTGTGTGACCCTGGGCGAGTCACTCTACCCTGTTTGCCTCAGTTTCCTCATCTATAAAATGAGCTGGAGGAGGAAATGGCAAACCACTCCAGTACCTTTGCCAAGAAAACCCCAAATGGGGTTAGGAAGAGTGAGAGATGACCGGAATGACTGAACAAAAAGTGCTTCTTATGTGCCATTGTTCTGCAAATATTCTGGTTTTACACTCTGCCCTTTAACTTTGCTGGATGCTCTTGCTTGAGTTTTGAGAGACAATGGGAGGACAAAGAAAGACATTTGAGGGAGAGTTTGGTACCAGAAGAGAGGGGGTGTGTATGTGCTCTGTTGACTTTCTGACACTAAGCGACTCTTCTCTGCACCATGTGGTCAGGCCTGGTACTGGACAGACAGTGGTGGTATTGTTGGAGCACTAGAAGGACCTCAAAGTAGAACTGACCGATGAATTTTAAAGGACCGACCGCGGACGGCTTCTCTCACTCCCGGATGATTGTACAGCAAGCAGTGGCCGTGCTAACAGGTACGTGGGGTCTTGGAAGCTCGCTTTTCTCCCTGGTTCCTCTGTTGTAACATGGGAATGACAGCATCTGCATCCCAGAGCTGCTGGGAGGATCCAGTGAGGCAGTGTTAGGAAAGTGCTCTCTGGCACATGGTTGTTGAGCTATAGGCCGGAGGAAGCTCTGGGTTTGTGGAGAACAGAGTTCTTTGAATAATCAGGCTGAAGTCATCCGCAGACTCTGGAGAAAGTTCAGAGTAGCTCGTTGCAAAAGGGCAGCACTGACATTGCCCCAGGAAGCAGCCTAATCTTTGGCTTTGGGAATTTGTATATTTTAGATATGATCAGAGAATAGTGAGGTTGGGGCAGCTGGGTGGATACAGAGCCTGGAGTTAGGAAGGCTTATTTTTCTGAGTTCAACTCTGGCCTCAGACACTTTTAGCAGGGTGACTCTGTTTGCCTCAGTTTCCTCATCTGTAAAATGAGCTGGAGAAGGAAGTGGCAAAGCACCATGCTGGTATCTTTGCCAGGAAAATCCCAAAAGGGGTCATGAAGAGTTGCTTGTGACTGAAACAACCCAATGACCACAGTGATGTTTGCTCTACTTTTAAGACAGTTGGGTGGTAGCCAGGGTGAGATGGATTGTTTTAGATAATGGAAGATGAGGACTAGTGGGTTCTCTGAGGCCTTGAGCACGTGAAAGTGGGGATGGGGAAAGGGGAATTTCCTGAGCAAGACTGAAAGGCCAAAAATAGCCTGAGAGAACAATGAAACAGTGAGGAGCAACTTGGGCAGAAAGCTGCAAACGTTATTGGGCTTGGCCACTGGGTCAGGCGTTTTAGCCTAATTGCTGATCCTTGTTTCAAGGGAGGCATCAATTTGGGGGAAGGATAGCTGTCTTGTTTCCAGAAATGGCTGCTGTAAAAATCAAAGATGTCAACGAAAGGTGGTCTTCCCCTTCTTGCTGGGAATCCTGGGGAGGGGGCCATGGCAGAATGTGGGACTGGGTGCCAGGAACCATCTTGAAGCCTATTAAGTCAGATTCAAATAAAAAATTCTGTGGTCTTAATCCACACAGGTTACCTGTGACTGTAGACAAGTCTCTTCTACTCTTGGTCTCAGTTTTCTCCTCCGTTAAATGAGGGAGCTGGACTTCTGTTAGATCCATATCTGGCAACTGAGACTCCTTTGAGCTGAGCACACCTCACTCTGGAGCTTTGTAGAGAAAAGATGCCAGAATCTTATCCGGTGTATGGAGTGCTTTTCAAAAAGTTTGACCATCAGGGCAGCTCAGTGGATTGAGAGTCATGTCTAGAGACAGGAGGTCCTGGGTTCCAATCTGGCATCAGACACTTAGCTGTGTGACCCTGACCCTGGGTAAGTCACTTAACCCCCATTGCCCGACCCTTTTTTTTTTCTTAGCATTCATCACAGTTTTAATAGCAGTCAAAGGGTCTCATTACAGTTTAAAAAAACAAGACGGTTTACCTTTTTTATTCCATTATGTGTAATTTTTTTTTTTAGAATCAGTAAAATTGGAAAATCATCTGTTGTGAAGGTGTGCTATCCAGTCTTTTAAGGCAGGCATTAGTTCTCCGCTGCTAGATGTAGAGATGTAGTTTAGATTCATATAAAAAATAGCAAATTCTTCAAACATGACAAGGATGTGACAAAATACTAACATACTAGGGCAAATTGAAATTTTGAGAGAGAAATTACCACTCTTCTGCCTTGGAATCAGTACACAGTATTGACTCCAAGACAGAAGGTAAGGGTTAAAAAAAGAAAGAAAGAAAGAAAAGTTTGACCATCTGTGTAATTTTGGCAAAGCTTTTTCCAAATCCTCAGTCCATTAGGGCTGGACTAGATGTCCTCTGAAGCTGAAACCAAGCATTCTGTGGTCTTCGTGAACCCAGATTGCGTGTGACATTAGACAAATCCCTTTTCCTCTCGGCCTCAGGTTCCTTCTCTGTTAAATGAAGGGGTTGGATGAGTCCCTTCTAGAATGAATGCCTAATCTGTATGGATCCTTTCTTGGGATGTTGCTAGGCTGCTGCTGGGCCCCTGCTACTGCTGTGGGGTGCTAGAGGTGAGCCCCTGGGGTTCGGGAAGGGTACCTTTTGTAAGGAAGCAAGGCTCTGAAACTTAGCTTTAAAACAAAAAGAGAAATTTATTAATTTGGAAGGTATGTTGAATCTGGCCAGGACGGCAGCATAGGTGGAAGCCTGCCTCCCAAGTGGAACGGCATGGATGGGAAAGCTCCCCCCAGAGGACATCAGTTCTGGGGTTTTTATACTCTGTCCCACAGTGAAGACGTGACTCTGGAGCTAGGGGCTGGGAGGGAAGGTTTGCCAGAAAACATGGGGTCGGTGCTCATGATTTGGAGGACAGATGGATGAGGCGTGACTCTGTCTACCTCAAACCCATGGGACAATCAAAGGAGGATAATCCTCTAAGAGTCACGAGAGTCTGAGGGAGCAAAGGATCCCCTGCCTGAAACACTTCTATAGTTTTGGGGGTGCAACGCCCACGCCCCTACGGCATAGAAAGGGATCCTAACGGTGGGCCCCCTGGGACCATGGAGGACTGGACTGGAGGCTCAGTATTACACAGGCAAGGTTCAAAGGCTTTAGGGTCTGGCTCTGCACTAATACTAAAACTGCCTGACCTAGGAGAGCAGGACTCTGGACTCACTCTCCCCCTGGGAGGCTGTCTACACCCCCTCTTTGGGTTTCTAGAGTACAGTATTCTAGAGAACTTAGAATCTGGGGCGTCTCCTCTCTAATGCCATCAACTCAGACCCCTGTTCTGGTGCGTGCTCCTCTACTGTTAACTACTAGTGATTAATGAGTTTCACTTAACCAACTAATAATATCATTTACCTTTTGCAAAGGACAGCTGGTTGGTACAGTGGACAGAGCACGGGAGTCCGGAAGAATTCCTGAATTCCAATCTGGCCTCAGACACTTACCTAGCTGTGTGACCCTGGGCAAGTCACTTAACCCTGTTTGCCTCAGTTTCCTCATCTGTAAAATTAATTGGAGAAGGAAACGGCAAACCACTTCAGTATCTTTGCTAAGAAAACCCCAAATGGGGTCATGAAGAGTAGGATATGACTGAACAACAACAAAAAGTTTTTATTATATTTTTATATATATATACAGTAAGAACAAAAGTTAGAAATACAGCCCTCTCCAGTCCTTGGGGACACACATTTCTTTATTCTATGTCCCTCCTGGAGGATAGTAAACTCAGACAGTGCAGTTTCTATATAGCGTTGGTCCTCCAAGTTCACATCCAAATGGGGCTTGATTGAGAGACGGATGAGTTAGCATCTCTACTCCTACTGCTGAAGACTTCCCTTCTGACTGTCTAGCTTCTAGCAGATCTAGGCTCCCGGACTCCAGGAATCATTCTCTTGGCCTTTCAAATCTCAGAAGGTCAGAACCGTCTACAAGCAAGAAATAATACGACAGAAATAAGCAGCAGCAGGGCCTTGTGCTCTCAGTTTCATGGGTCTGGGTGAGAGCTGGCACTCAAAGGCACAATTCCTCCTCCTCCTTGCTCAAACACTGGCTGGAGAGAGCCAGACCCAGAGACTGCATTTGGTGGGCTAGTGTCTTTTGAGTGTACCCTAGCTAGTCAAAAAGGCTCCTCTTGGGGGGTAGCTGGGTAGCTCAGTGGATGGAGAGCCAGGCCTAGAGATGGGAGGTCCTGGGTTCAAATCTGGCCTCAGATACTTCCCAGTTGGGTGACCCTGGGCAAGCCACTTGACCCCCATTGCCCAGCCCTTACTGCTCTTCTGCCTTGGAAGCAATACATAGTATTGATTCTAATGTGGAAGGTAAGGGTTTAAAAAATAATAATATAATTATGCCACTTAATATCTTGATGACCCTAAGCAAGTTATTTTACCAACCTGGACTCACTTTTCATTTATAAAGCAAAAGGGATAGAAGTAGATGTTAGAAAATCCCTTTCAGCTCTATATCCTATTGTGAAATTCTCCTTGTAATGTGACTCTCTCCCTCCCCCCTTTCTCCTCGGTCCCAACTCAGAATTCTTGGACCCAGTGATTCCGATGTCACCTTCCTTAAGCCTAGGGAAAGACGGCCTGCCTGGAGCTGTAGGATGTAACGAAGAGATGCAGTGTCTGACTTGGCCACCAGGTGGCACACGACTCAAGTCACCAGCCTCCGGTCTTGTAAATTCCTTTTTTCTTCCTAGTCTATTTATTTGTTCATTTTTCATGGTTGCCTTTTGCTTTTCTCATCACAGCACATCAATTTCTGAATGTGTGGGATAAAAACGAGCACCTGTCCACTGAAGGAAGTGAGAGCAGAAGAGACAGACTTTATTTCTTCTTTCTCCTGAGAAAGGGCAAATACCCTAATGGGCCAGTGCCCTCTCTGGGCATAGATACACCTTCACACTCCCCTCCCTGCCTCCCTCCGACTCCCTTGGGGCAGGACTTACAGTCTACCCCACCCGGAGAACAGCAAGATACATAGCAGGAGCTCCACATGATCCCCCACATGGGAGGGGTAAGGTTATGGGGAGGTAGCCATCCTCCAAAGTGACTCTATGGGGGAAGCTGGGTGGCTCAGTGAATTGAGGGCCAGGCCTAGAGATGGGAGGTTCTGGGTTCAAATCTGGCCTCAGACACCTCCCAACTGTGTGACCCTGGGCAAGTCACTTAACCCCCATTGCCTAGCCCTTACCACTCTTCTGCCTTGGAACCAATACACAGTATTGATTCTAAAATGGAAGGTAAGGGTTTAAAAAAAAATGACTCCCCTAGCTTCTAAAGATAGGAAGAGTGCTAGACTGCTTTCCTTGTTTTTTGAGCTGTGTCAGGCTATCCTTAGATAAAACCTCCCATCTCCCTAATTTGCCAGGCCTGCCTCCTAAATCTACTAAGCAAATAATCAAGAAGTCCTTAAAACTAAAACAGACTTGCTTACACATTCCATTCTTAATTAGGGTTCATTCTGAGATGATGTTCATTCTGAGAATGACACAATTTTATTTCATTCATGAATATGCCCTTCCTCTCTACTACCCATGGGGCCTTGCTGTTTAACAAAAGTTAAAAAGGAAAAAAAGTTTATCAAAAAGAACTCACATAGTAACCATTGCTTCATGAATAGACTCCACCCACACCCATGGTCCTCCATCTCTGATGAAAGGAGGAAGGCTCATTTTTTCCTCTTCCTGATAGCAAAAAAAAGTTCAATTTCATTTCATTATTGTTTCTATTTACATTTTTGTCGTCTTTGTGCATGTTGTTTTTCTGTTTCTGCCTATTTCAATCTGCATCAGTTCATACAAATGCATCAAACATAGCTTTGAATTTTTTACATTGGTCATTTTCTTAATGCAAGAGTTTGCTTCTCATCTCTAAGCTTCCTTCCTGTTGCCCTCCAAGATTTGAGGCTAAAGCTATGGGGAACCCCTCTCTGATGGCTCATGGAAGAGTGGTGGAAGAAGGGCTTTCCATTCATTTATCAGACTCAGCGACTGATAGAGAAATGTTGTCTAGCTCACGAGTGCAGTGGGATTCACAGGAGCCAATAGTTCCAGTAACTATGGATCTTTGGGGCTGACTCCCAATTGCATTGCCCTCTTGGTGCCATCTGCTGGCTTCTGACCTGTGCTGGTCCCAATGTACCTCTCCTTATATCACCAGCTGCTCCTTCTCTCATAAAACCCCAAATCCAGAGCAGCAGAAGGAAGACCTCGAGCAAAAAGAGTATGCTGCAGAATACAGATAGTATCCCCCTATTGTTGCATGGCTTTTTGCCCCAAAGAACACTCCAGGCACCACAGCTTCCCCTCTCTTCTCTTGTCTTAGAGAATCAGGCAGTTTTACAACCCAGTGATATGTCTCACAAACTCTGCTCCATCCGTCTCCCTCTGTGAAAGATATCCCAAGGCCTCCACAAAGATGAAAATAGAGATTCAGGAGCACCGACTACAATAATAAAAATAACTCACATTTAGAAAGTGTTTTATTAGTAAGAAAAATAATAGGTAGCCTTCCTATGGAGCTTCAAGATTTACAAAGCCCCTTCTTCATAACCACCTCTGAGAGGAAGGTAAAGCACTCGAGTTATCATCTTCATTTACAGAAGTCCAGTGAGTTTTGGTGACTTGCCAAAGGTTACACGTTAAGTGCTGGAGTTAATATAAATATTTTCACATCAGAATATTCGTGGTGATTCCCTTGGTCACCCCCATTCTCCCTCTAGGCCTGGTTTCTGTCTTTCTCGGGAGCTCCAGGTAATCCTTGGCAGGAGTCTGGGTACAGCCTGTCCCCAGATTACCAATGGGTTATGTTTTGAAAGTTAATTTGTAAATCAGTTGTTTGGCACTTTTCCAAGGAAACGATCTTATAAATGGTAAATAGGTTCCCAGGACAGACTGCAAAAGCCTGTTTAACCCGTGATGCAGGTGAACTTCTCCTCCAAGGTTCTACTCAAATGCCTAACGTAGCATGAAGGTGACCCTGGGCTCTCATTAGTTAGGCCAGCAGAACACAAGCTTGGAGAGGGCTTTCTGAAATGGAAAGGCTTTTAATATGAGTTTATCAATGGTCTGGCTACCCACATTCACCAAAAAGTTACTTACTGGGTGAATCTTTTGGGCTGTGGAAGCCCACAAAGACCATCTGTGCCTCATTGGGGTTGTGATCTCTGTCTTTTCAGGGAGTCACCCATTCTCCATTATGAAATCCCAAATCTTCTAAAGTATAAAAATACATAGGTGGACTACTAGCCTTACTAGCCTGCGTTCGTGGTTCTGGGAAGAAAAAGATGACAGACCTAGAGCTTGAAGGGATGTTGGAAATCATTTGGTATAATGAGAGCCTGTGAAAAGTCTGGGCAGGTAGGTGGCGGTGGCTAGAACACCCAGTCTGGAGTTAGGAAGACTCATCTTCATGAATTCAGATCCTCAGACACTTCTTAGCTGTGTGTGGCTCTGAGCAAGTCACTTAACCTCCATTGCCTAGCTCCTACTGTTCTGCCTTGGAATCAATACTCGGGATCCATTCTAGTTCGGAAGTAAGGGTTTTAAAAAAGAGAGAGATGTGCTTCTTTCTTTTTGGAGCTACTTATTCTCCTTCCAATTCTCAAGAACTTTTCTTTAATTGTTCATTTCTTAGTTCATCTTTTTTTGTTTTCATATAGTCCTTATAGAAAACCCATTTCCCCCCATAATGACTCTGCTTCCTGGTACTATGGAGTCAGATTTGAAATTATCTTTGATAGTTGTCACAATGATTTTTGATAGTGGTAGAAGGAAGGAAGGAAGGAAGGAAGGAAGGAAGGAAGGAAGGAAGGAAGGAAGGAAGGAAGGAAGGAAGGAAGGAAGGAAGGAAGGAAGGAAGGAAGGAAGGAAGGAAGGAAGGGAGGGAGGGAGGGAGGAAGGGAGGAAGGGAGGAAGGAAGGAAGGAAGGAAAGAAGGAAGGAAATGAAGAGGATTAGAGCTTCCATGCCATTCAACAGTGGGATCAGGTCCATGAATGGCTGCTACATTTTCCACCTTGACAAGACAGGGAGTCAGGAAGAAAACCAAAAAGCTCATTTGGCACCAGTTTTTAAGATCATAAAAACTGGCATAAAGCATGAAGGACTGACAAGCAGATGCAAAAAGGATTTAAGGGCCAGATCTTGACATAAGGAAACAAAGCACACCCAGCCCAGGGAATTTTTGGTCTACAAGGTCAAGGAGCTAGGAGCACTCCTGATGCACAACAAATTGTACTATTTTATGGCGTAGGGTTTGCTTATAATATTTCCTCCAAAAAATAGTAAAGGCATTGTGGAGAGAGCAGCTCAGCAGATTATCAAGATCTTGAATCCAAGTGTTTGACTGAGGAGGAAAGAAAAGGAGTAAATTGCTTTCACTTGTGTTAAATCAGATTTTAAACTACCAACTGCTGTGAAAAGGGGGGGGCAGTAGGAGAGAATTGCATACACCGGGTGAGATGTGAGAGTCAAGTTTGCTGAAATTGGGCTGTCTTACAATTGCTGAAGCAAAGGAAAAGATCCAGCAGTTGAGGAGACAAGACATGCAATCTCTCACTTTAGGGTTAACAGAGGAGAGTTTCTAATGTGGAGTCACCACTATGGTCATCTTGACTTTACACTGTCAATCTGAAAAAAAAAAAAGAACATGTCTTTAATCAGGGCAAAGAGAGACAATGCTCACATGGTCATGCTGTGGAGCCAACCAGCTCTGAGGCTCTGGGAACACTGTCTCTGGGAAAAATACCCCAAATGGGAATTTCCATTGAACTAAAGAACTTGGGGTTGTAGTTATACTTTATGGAATATAACCAAGGAGAAACAATTGACTGGTAATATAGAGGCTTGGGAAAGAGGTTTTAACCCAAGGCTGGAATACCTGGGAGAGACCTAAATACAGTAAGAGAAACTAAGGCAGCAAAAAGGGAACTTAAGATTTGATTACATCTCACTCCTATCCAGGGGGCTCAATGGTGCTTGTTGATTCAGTCTGGGACTAGGGGTTCCTTGAAGGAAAGTTCCCATGGGACAAGGGTAAATTTAGTGTTTCTTAAAACAAGTTGTCAACACAAACATTGGAACTTTTGTGTTTTTAAAAGAGAATATTTGGTAACGTACATAGATCATTTCATTACCAATATAGCCAACTGCCTATTGTGCTATGTATGAAGCATCATCCTTAATGCCTGGCATAAAAAAAAAGGATTCTACAAATATTAATTGATTCAAATCTTCATGTATCCAAATACGGAAGACCTAGCCTCCTGTTTCAGTAAGAAGACTGAGGCCATCTGACACGAGCTCTTTTCTATTTCTCATAACTTCTCAGTGTCATTACTTATTCTTTTTCTATCATAAAAGAAGAAATAAGGGGTAGCTCAGTAGCTCAGTGGATAGAGTATCAGGCTTAAAGATGAGAGATCCTGGGTTCAAATCTAACCTCAGACACTTCCTACCTGTGGGACCCTGGGCAAGTCACTTAACCCCCATTGCGTACCTTACCAATTCTTCTGCCTTGGAACCAATGCTTGTGTCAATCTTGAAAAACACAGAACCACCAAAGATGTTAGAAAAAACAAGTCTTTAATCAGAACAAGTGCTCTAACAACCTCCACACAGAGTCATTGGCAAAATATCATACTGAGAGCTCCCTATGAGCTCTGGGACTCTGGGACCACTATCTCCAGGGAAATGTACCTGGACATGTAAGGGGATTTTCCAACAAATGATTGAAGAACTTGGGGTCTTATATACCTTTTGGAGAATAATGGAAAGATAGGACAATTGATGGAGACAAGGAAAGGAGGATTCTAGCCAGTGGATGGACTTCCTGGGAGAGATTTCTAAGACAAAAGAGTATTTGATTATTTCTATTAATTCTATCTAGGCTGAGATCATTGGGTACTTTAAAGTTTATTGTTCAGTCTAAGACAAGGGTCAGTGTGAGATTTCCACGAAGACAAGTTCCCAAGAGATAAAGGTACATTTGGGGGTTCCATAAGACAAAGTCATCACACAGTATTGATTCTAAAAAGAAAAAAGGAAGAAATGTAGCCAATTTTCATCACCCATGATATTCAGGTTTGTTACTGTTGTTCAGTCATGTCTGACTCTCCATGACCTCATTTGAGGTTTTCTTGGCAAAGATACTAAAGTAGCTTGCCATTTCCTTCTCCAGCACATTTTCCAGATGAGAAAACGGAGGCATACAGAGTTAAGTGACTTGCCTGGGGTCACATAGTTAGTGTCTGAGGTCAGATTTGAATTCAGGTCTTCCTAACTCCTGCCCTGGCACTCTCTCCACAATGTCACCTAGCTGCCCTCTCCTCTCATACCAGTTACTAAGTCCTAACAGAAACAAATATTAAATGACTACTATGGAGAAAGTACTGGTGATATAAAGAACAAAAAAATCCCTGCCTCCTACCCTCAAGGAGCTTATATTCTTTTAGGGGGATAAAACATGAACACAGGTAAGTATTTTAAAGTATAGAGAATGAAAAAGGTAGAGGAGAAATCAAAGTCCTAGGTAGCATAGTACTGTGAATAGGGCACTATTTTTGGAGTCAGGAAGAACTGGATTAAAATCCCATTTCAGACATTTATTAGCCGTATGACATTGCACAGATCACTTAACCTAAACATACCTCTGTTTCCTCATCTGCAAAATGAAAGCATTGGACTATATCGACTCTAGGTCCCTCCCAGATCTAAATCCATGATCCAGTGAGGAAGGAGAGACCACTAATAGCTAAAAGAATGAGGGGGAAAGTCTCACAGGGTAGGTGATACCTATGCTGAGCTTCGAAATAAATAAGATTCTGAAAGGTCAGGATGAAGAGGGAATCCATTTCAGGCAGAAGGAATGATTTCTGAAAATGAATGGATAGAGGCAAGATCAGGGAACAACTCGTAGTACAGTTTGGCTAGGACCTAGGCATTCATGAAAGAAAATAATGTGATATAAGAATGGAGAGGAAGATTAGGGTCATACTAGAGAGGACCTTGAAGGCTGACTAAGGAATACTTCATTCTACTGCAAGATTTAAATTAATATCCAATAACTCCAAGTATAATATTTTATAAGATTTATTAATAATCCCTTGAAGTAGAAAAAAAAGGACAAAAGTAAAAGCCTGAGCAGAAAGCACCTGAGTAAAATTCTCCTGCCTCTCACCTCATCCCACCTCCACAGCAACATTTCTGAGAGAAGAAAATGAGAGGGTGGAGCTATACAAAACTTATATCCTTCCTACATTAGCATGTAACCTGAGAAGGAACATGGGAAGCTGGGAAAGAGAGTTCTTGAGGAAATAATTCTAATTACACACTACAGACAATAAGATATCTCTTGAGTCACCCAAAGGTTTTGAGCAGTCAAAGCTAAACCTATGTCTTAATGATTTTGGTAGTTTGAAGGATAAATTAGAGAAGGAAGAGATTAGTGGTAGGGAGACCAATGAGAAGATTATTATAATTCTCTAAGTGAAAAATGATGAAAGCCTAAACTGTGATATGAGGGGAGAAAGTGGGATAGATATGAGGCATTGTGAAGATATTTTATGAGATTTGGCAGTGATTGGATGCAGGGATTATAGGGAAGAAGGCAATCAAGATTGACTCTGATTTTATGAAGTTGAGTGATTAAGAAAACAATGATTCTCTCAACAGAGATAGAGAAGCTGGAATAAGGAAAAGGTTTTGGGGAGTGAGAGGGCATAGAGATAATGAATTTCATTTGGGATGTATGGAATTTGGTGTACCAATGGGATATCCAGGTAGAAAGGTCTAGCACACATTGAAAAGGATGAATAGGAGTTCAAAGGAAAGATGATGCTTAGATAGTTAGATTTGGGTATCATCTCTATAAATCATGGGAGCTTATGAGATAATCCAGTCAGGGGGAATATACAGAAGAATAATACCTTCTGGCCTTATTTCTGACTTTCATAATTATGCTGTCTCATTTTTGAACTTCCTTCATTATCTGGAGCCTCCTTGTCTTTGAATAACTAGTTACTTCCACTGGAATATCCCACTGACAAGAGCTTAGGCCAGCTTGCCTTCATTCTACTCTCCTGTTCCTAATTTTCTTGACTTCAAAATAATGTCCCATCTCCAATTTTTTCACTTCCTTTTGTGTATTGTCTTCCCCCTTTAGAATTCTTGAGGTCGAGAATTGTCTTTCTTTTTTGCTTATATGGTCAATCCTCATTATTCATGGATTCCATATTTGTGAATTTCCCTAGTTACTAAAATTTATTTTTTACTCCAAAACCAATCCTGGAGATACTTTGATAGTCATTTTTGGACATGTGAAGAGTGGCAAAAAATTTGAGTTACCCTATGTTTAAGTTTCCAGTTGAGGTTGAATAAGCCATTGCTCTGCCTTCTTGTTTCAGATCTCATACTGTAAACATGTCCTTTTTGACATCTAGTTAGTACCCCACTTTTTTGCACTTTTTGTTGGTGATTTAGCTCTTTAAAATGACCCCTGAGCACAGAGCTAAAATGCTCTCTAGTGTTGCTCAATGGTGAGATGGTGCCTTATGGAGAAAATGTGGGTGTTTCATAATGCACAAGTCATAGGGCTATTTGCTGTGAGTTCAATATTAATGAATCAGCAATATTGCATATTCAGAAAAAGGAAGAGGAAATTCACATATGTGTGAGAAATATGTATTAAACAAGGAGTCTTTAAGCAGATACACTTTAAAAAAGGTTATGTAGTGATTAGTTGATGAAAATGGTGACCAGAGACTCTCAGGAACCTCAGCCTGTATTTCCCCTAAAAGCAATGGTTCAGTATCTGCTAATTCAGTGTTTGTGGCAACTTTATAGAGCATTACAGCTGCAGGTGACAGGAATTGACTATATTTGTATCCTGAGTACTTAGCACAGTTCCTAGCACATGGTAAGTGCTTAACAAATTCTTGTTTCATTCTTGTCTTTCTTCCAAGGGTGAACCTTGAAGGGCATCTATACTGAAGGACAGAGAGACTATGATAAATTAGCCAGAGAGAAAAGTAGGAGAGCTAGTAGACAACAGAGTCAGACCAGCCACGGGAAGAAAAAAATACCCAGATTCTAGCTTGCCAACATGCTTCTCACCTATTCCCTCCATTAAAAACTGCCCCCAATAGGCTATTACTCTGGTTGGGCACTGGATGGTGCAGTGGGTAGAGCGCTGGGCTTAGAGTTGGGAAAATGAGTTCAAATTGGACCTCAGACACTTCCTAGCTATGTGACCTTGGGCAAGTCACTGAACTTGCTTGCCTCAGTTTACCCATCTGTAAAATGAGCTAACTTTGTAATATCTACCATCTTTGCCAAGAAAACCTCAAATAGGGTCATGGAGTGTTGGCCATGACTGAAATGAATGAACACCACCACCACTGTAGAACAAGCTCTTATTACCTAGCTGCACAGTTGCCTATAGGAATTTCTGCCAGCTCTTTCTTTTCCAATCTCTCTCTCCTCCTAATAGAAGAGTCTGTTTTATACACAAAGATTTGATCAGGTGCTCAGAAATCTTCAGGGTTCCTTATTGCTTCCTGAGTAAAGTTCAGATTTGTTCCTTTGTCTGAATCACGGATCTCTTCAATCTGACACAGCCCTACCTTTTTGGCCTTTTCTCATATTACCTCCCTTCCCGCATTCTATGCTCCAGACACACTGGACATCTTTCTATAGCCTCTCCTCTCCTCCCAAACATTTACAGGTATGCCCTCACTCCTCTGCTGTGTCTTTGCTCAGATACTGCTCCCCACCCCCAGCCGGAATGAGCTCCTTTCCTCTCTTCACCTTTTGAATTCCTGTTGTTCAGTCATTTAGTCATTTCTGACTCTTTGAGATCCTGTGGACTATACTGTCCTTGAGGTTTTCTTGGCAAAGATACTGTCCTGGTTTGACATTTCCTTCTCCAATGGATTAAGGGGAAAAGAGATTAAGTAATTTGCCCAGGATCACACAGTAAATAAGTGTCTGATGTTGGATTTGAACTCAGATCTTACCCACTGAGCCATCTAGTTGAATTCTTAGCCAGCCTTTAAAGTCTAGCCTGAATGCTACCTCTTTCAGGAAGCCTTCTCTGATTTCCTGTGACCAATAATAGTAATAATAAGTGATATTTTTATGGCACTTCAGAGTTTATTGAATGCATGCTTCCTATAATTATCTCATTTGAGCCTCCTGCTATATTCAAGAGATAGCTACATTAACCTCCTCCTTCAGACCTTACAGAAGCTTTATATTGTTTTCTCTAATGCACTCATTATATATTTATATTCTAGATATATTATAAATATATATATATTTATAAATATGATATATTTATATTCTGGGTAGCCATGTTGGGATGTTACCCACTTTGTAAATTGTAAAGTCTATTAAGGCTGAGCCTCTATCTTATTAACTAAGTTTTTTATTTTTATTTTTGAGGGAGATGGGTCGCTAGCATGGCGCCCAAGTACCCAGCACAGATTAGGCACTTTATAAATATTCGTTTTATTCAATTCAACAAATATTTAAGCACCTACTCTGTACAGAGCATTATGTTAGGCCCTGGAGATGCAACCCAGCAATGAAGCCATCTCTGCCCTCAGAGTTTACATTGTATTAGGAAGAGGTATGGCTTCCTACAGTAGACAAAACATTTGGAAGGACAGTGGCTCTTTGTAGTAGGGGATCCACAGGGTTTTTTACGTTTTGTTTGCTTTTGCACTCAGCAATGTTTCCATCTGGGCTTGAAATCTGGGCTTTAGAAATAATACAGGATCTTATGCTTAGCCCTAATGACTGTGACCTCTAAGACACATCTCTGAAAATTCTATGGATTTCAAGCCATACTACAAACCGAAGTGCCTTTAGGAGGTTGTTCAGCCCAGCCTGGGGAAATTCCCCAGGGTCAACTCAGGGAGGACTGGCCCTGGAGCACCTCAGTGTCCAACTGGTCCCTGGAAAGGGTGACAGGTCAGGTCCATCTCTCAGCTTCTGAGTATTTCTCACCTGCTGGTTCCATTAAGCCACCTGACCTTGAAAGTTCCTCTGATGATGGAGGAAAGAGACAGGCAGAAGTCCTGTTCCAGAACAGGTAGATTGTTGGCTAAATCTGACAGTTTCAGGTTCTGCCTTCCCATTGGTCAATTCCACTTGTGGTGTTTAACGCCAAATAAAAACACTTTTTATTGATTGTCCTTGGGCTCAGGCTCTTGGCTCGATCCTCTGAGTCTGACCTGTGGTTCCACCCCCCTGAATCCAAGGGAAGGGTGCCCAGGCCTGCATATTGTCAATAATTTAGGATCTGGAATTTGAGGCCAATGAATCTCTGGGTTCCTTTCTTGTTTCTCTGTTTGACTTTCTCTAAGTAGGCAAATATAACACACTCTGGCTAATGCTGACAATAGATCCTAGAAGACCAAAAGGACATAAATAAGGCTTTTAATGAAAGCAAAGTTTCCTCCAGCCTTGGCACTAAGCCTGAGAAGGTGGGGGAGGGAAGGAAGAAGAGAATAGAATTCTGAGTTCTTGGGCAGATTTTTATTCCCTTGCTGTTACTGAGAGGGTGTATTTGCTCTTTCTTTTCTTTCAGGTTGGGGCAAAGTTGTGTGTGTGTGTGTGTGTGTGTGTGTGTGTGTGTGTGTGTGTGTGTGTGTGTGTGTGTTTAGTCATTAAGGTCAAACCAGGACCATGGGAAACACAGAGTAGTATTGTGGAAATGGTCTATTGCTGACTAGTTGTATAACCTTGGATATATCCTCTCCCTCAGTTTCCTTATCTGTCAAATGAGAAGACTGGACTAGATGAATGGTGAAGGTCCCCTCCAGCTCCAGCATTCTATTTTTTAAATTTTATTTTAATAATCTTTCTAAGTCTTAGTTAACATTCTGTTTTCTAAGGACCCTACCAATATTCTGTATCATGGGGTCCCTCCTAGCTCTGACATTTTGGCTTCAAAGGACTCTTTCAGCTCTGATATTAAATAATATGATATGGTGCCAAAGTGCTGGATTCGGCTCCAGAGGATCCAGTTTCAAATCCCAGATTGGTCTTTTATTACTCATGTACCCTTGGATAAATTATTCTTTTTTTCTTTTTCCCCCTTAAACCCTTACTTTCCTTCTTGGAGTCAATACTGTGTATTGGTTCCAAGGCAGAAGAGTGGTCAGGTCTAGGCAATGGGGGTTAAGTGACTTGCCCAGGGTCACACAGCTGGGAAGTGTCTGAGGCCAGATTTGAATCTAGGTCTGGCTCTCAATCTACTGAGCCTTCTAGCTGCCCCCTCTTTCTTTTTAAAAATATAATATTGAAATTTCCCCCATATATATGTAAAAACAATTCCAAACACTCATTTTCTAAAATTCTGAATTCTAAATTCTCTCCCTTCCCCTTCTCTGTGACTGTAAGCAATTTGATTGGGAAGGGAATTGGACGAGAAGGAGTCTAATGTCCCTTTCCAGCTCTAAGTCTTGGTTTCTCCTTTGGGGCGTGGATTCCTCACAGCTACCAGCTGGGTCTAAGAGTAGTTTTGGTCTTCAGGGCTTCTCTTTAGGCTAAGCCCCGTTTGCAAAATGAGAATCAGGGTGCTAGAGGGAAACCTCTGCCTGAGCAGGCAGAAAGACTTCTTCCTCCCTCCCCGCCTTCCCGGAGCCTGTCATGACCGAACTTCCAATGGCAGGTCCGCCCCTGTGGGCCAAGTGGGCTGGGGATGGGTGTGTTGTAACAGCTGGGGAAAGGAGGCAAAGGTGACTTGAGCTGTGGGCCCTGCTGGTCACTCCCTGGGCCTCCGCTGGATGTTGATT
The DNA here is from genome assembly GCF_027887165.1 of Monodelphis domestica. Taxonomy (NCBI): domain Eukaryota; kingdom Metazoa; phylum Chordata; class Mammalia; order Didelphimorphia; family Didelphidae; genus Monodelphis; species Monodelphis domestica. Next base: position 397,493,562 of record NC_077227.1, read on the forward strand.
CCACAGAAGAGAAACTTCTCCATTGCTGCCCCGGCTTACAGGTTCACTGATTACTGGCTTCTGGTGTAACCTGAGGCCAATCCTTCCTCCCGGACTGGCTGGAAGCTGACTTGAGCTCATCATTTTCCGCTGCTCTTCGATGCTAAGTTCTTGGGGGAAACAGGAGTATCTAATAGGTCTCTGCTGACTGTCAGTTAAGGACATTCCTTGGGTCTGCAGAACGGACAGATCAAGGGGGCTGGAGAAGGGCAGGCAGAAGATTCCGAGGATTCTGAGGTACCGCAGTCCCACCCTCTGTTTAGAATGACCGGCCATTGGGAAGATGCCTCCTAAATCTGTTAAAAATGAGGCTGGGGGCTTCAGGGTGGGACCCCTGCTCTGGGCTGCTTTTAGCGGTCTTGGACTTGGAGTTAGGAAATTGAGGCTCTAGTCCAGGCCCTGTTACTCTGGCAAACTTTCTCCTCTCTTTGCACCCCACTTTCCTCCTCTGGAGGCCCGAGTTTGAGAATATCTAGGGTCCCTTCCAGTTGTCTAGTTCTCTAGGTCTAGGGGCTGCTGCTGCCTGTCCCAGAGTGTGCACAGGCTTGGGACGGAGAGGTCTGTGGGCCGAGGCAGGTGTTCCGAAAAGGGGGAGGGTGTCAGTTGTGAGACTGGGTGATGGTTTTGGTGTGGAGAGAGGGAGGCCAACTAGAAAGACCTGAGGAGGAGTCCTGGCCTTCCCTTCTTCCTTGTCTCTGCAAACCCTTGAGAAAAAGAAGGTCTTTTGACTGCTGGCTCCTTTTATATTCCCGTAAACTTCCTGTGCCTCTGAAGATTAGATTGTAGGAGGACCAGGAAGGCTGTCTGATGGTGAGGATGAAAAGGAATAACTTTAGTTTGAAGGGGGAAAAGCCCAGCAGGCGGTGGGGATGGAGCTCATGGATGGCTTACTGAGCCACATTTTTGGCTTTAAGCAGTAGAGAGGGCAAAAGGGAGCAGCCACTGGGCTGGAGAGGATTGGAGTGGTCCTCACTGACACAGGAGGCTGGGCTGGGCAGCCTGGACACTGAGGTATTGTGGTTTATTGCACCCAGGTTCTCTCCTTTGATTATTGAAGCGTTCCCAATCCTGGTGAAGGGGGAGAGGGAAAAGGCTGGGAAAGGCTTGGAGGAGGGTTTTAACATCCCAGCCTCTTTTCTCCCTCTTCTCTTGTCTGCAGGGCTGAGAGTGTTGCTGTTTTACAATGGATCCTCCTGCCAGTCCTAACCTCCAGGTGAGCTGAAGTTGGTATTGCCACTATATAATACCTTCACATTTTAGGGCTGGGACAGGCAAGGCCCAAGCCCTTTGGGGCTGCTGGAAGGCAGCTACCTAATTGTATTTTTACATGCTTCCAAAGTCAATGCATCTGTTTTCAAATACAGTAAGAAATTTTTCTTGTAAAAAAAAAATATATATATATATACACACACACACATATATTTTTTTTTTGAGGTCCTGCAGTCTCACCTTCTGCTTATAGGAAGGGGCCATTGGGAAGAAGCATTTCTAAATTAATTAAATTAATAAGGGTGGGACCCCTGCTCTGAGCTGCTTTGGGCAGTACTGGATTATGAATTAGGAAACTAAGGTTCTAGTCCAGGCCCAGTCTCTAACCCAGTATCACCTCTAGCAAACTTTTTCCTCTCTCTGGAATTGTTTCCTCTTCTGGAGGCCTGAGTTTGATAATATCTGGGGTCCCTTCCTGCTGTTGAGTTCTCCAGGTCTATGGGCTGCTGCTGCCTGTGCCAGAGGTGGAGAGGCTTAGGAAAGTTCTTTGGGCTGGGGCAGGTGTTTTGAAAAAGGGTATGGTGTCAGTTCTGATCCTGGGGGATGGTTTCAGTTTGGAGAGAGGGAGGCCAAATAGAAGGCCTTGGCCAGAGTCCTTCCATTCTGTCTGTAGGGCTGAGAGATTGGCTGTTTTACAATGGATTCTTCTGCAAGTCCTTCAGATGGGTTGGTTTTGCTTTGGAGTGAGAGAGATCCAATCCAATAAACATTTCTCAAGCACCTACTATGTGCCAGGCACTGTGCTAAGCTCTGGAGATACAATTAATAAAGAGAAAGACAACAGCTGCCCTCAAAAACCTTAAAACTTAAAGGGGGAGATAATACAAAAAAAGGAGGCAGGAAAGGGGGAAGGGGACATATTGGAAGGTCCATCCAAGAGGGATGCTTTGTTTTTTTTTTTAAACCTTTACCTTCCATCTTAGAATCAATGTTATGTGGTAAAGGCTAGGCAATGGGGGTTAAGTGACTTGCCCAAGGTCACACAGCTAAGAGTATCTGAGGCCACATTTGAACCTAGGACCTCTGGACTCTAGGCTTGGTAGTCTATCCACTGTTTCACCTCACTTTCCTGAGGAGAATTTTAAACAATTTATTAAAAATTTTTTAAGTTAAAAAATCTGCCTTTCTCATACTTCTTTCATCTTTGATTTTCCCATTAAGAAAGAAAAACAAAATCCTTATAACATACATAGGCCTTTTTTTTTTCATTATAAAAGGAAAATAATAGTTGAATAGAACTCTAGAGCAGGAAGATCTGAGTTTGGATTCTCCTTTAGACACTAGCTGTGTGACCCTGGGCACTTAACTTTCTCTACAAAATAGGGATCATCAGAGCACATATCTTCCAGAGTTGTTATGAGGATAAAGTAAAATAAAATGTGTAAAGTGCTTTCCAAACCTTGAAGAACTAAATAAATATTAACCATTAATGTTGTAGTGATGTAGGGATGTAGTAGTGTTGTAGTAAAATGAGTCAAGTCAAGAAGCTTTTATTAAGCACCTAGTATGAGTGCTTACGAACTGTGCTAAGACCTAGGGATGTGAAGAAGATTGAAAACGGCTCTTGTCCTCAAGGAGTTTATAGTCTAATGGGAGATGCGGCTTTCTCGGCCAGTGAGAAGCCACAAGGTAAAAAGATAGAAAAAGGATAGAAGTTTCGGATACCCCGAGGAGCGTGGTAGAGCCAAGTTATAGATATGAGGTGGCAGAAATGAGTCAGAAACCAGGCCTTATTGATTATAATGGGGCCACAGCAGAACCCCGATCTTAGGATGTCACAGAGGCATGATCCATCCTGAGATCCACAATTAATACCACACAGGTCGGAGACATGATAGAGAAAAGAGAGTGCCTGGCCAAAAGCCAGGTCCCAGGTGAGACAGATAGAGAAGGAAAGGAATTAAAGATGGAGCTTGGCCAGAGGCCAAGCTCCAGCAAGGACAGACATTAGTGAGAGCTAAGATCCAAGAGAGGAAGAGGGCGGAGCTTGCTGTGGCCCTTGCTTTTAATGTCTTTGATATGCAAATATACACAATACATAGGGATGATTATCATTGTTTAACAACAAGGTATAGGTGTGGTTTCTCTTAGCCAGGTGAGCACAAAGAAACCTGTTTTCCTGCCTCACCTGGGGGAAGCTGGGGTCAAGGGTCAAAGGCTTTCCCAGCCAGGCGCAAGACTGAGCATGCTCTCTTCTAAAACAATCTTTACATTCTGTTTCCCTTGTCCCTAGATAGGTGTGGACTGCTACAGGAGAGACAGCAAAGTAAGCAATTATATTGTAGACATGCCTATATGCATGTACCTATATATGTAAATATGACAGTGTTAAGTAAGCCACTTAACTTCTGTCTGCCTTAGTTTTCTTATCTGTAAAATAGGGATAATAGCAGTATCTGTTTTCCGGAATTATTATGAATTTTAAATGGGATATTTATAAAGTGCTTTGTAAGCCTTTTGTTGTTGAGTTGTGTCCAGCTCTTTGGGACCCCTTGAATCAGAGTGTTCATGGGATTTTCTTTTTCTTTTTTTTTTACTTTAGTTTTATCTTTTTTTTTACATTATTTTATTTGGTCATTTCCAAGCCTTATTCATTGGAGACAAAGATCATTTTCTCCCCCCCCCCCCCCCATATCCCATAGCTGACGCGTGATTCTACTGGGTATCACAAATGTTCTTGATTCGAACCCATTTCCATCCATGGGATTTTCTTGACAAAGATACTGCTGTATTTTGCCATTTCCTTCTTCAGTGGATTAAGGCAGAAGTTAAGTGACTTGCCCAGGATCACAACGCTAGTAAGTGCCTGAGATCAGTTTTAAACTCAGGCCTTCTTTACTCCAGGTCTAGCTCTCTCTCCATTGAGCCATCTCACTGCCCCTAATTGTCAACCTTAAAGTGCTATAAAATGTTGGTCATTATTACAGACAAACCCAATATATACAAGATGAAGATAATCTCAGGGAAGCATTAGCACTCAGAGGCCATGGGAAAGAGTTCTTGCAGAAGCTGGGGTTTTAGTTAGGTCTTGAAGGAAGCTAGGGAAGCCAGGAGCTTTAGGTGAGGAGGGAGGACATTCCAGGGTTGGAGGACAGCCAATGAAAATGCAAGAGGAGAGGAAGACTAGAGAGGTAGGAAAGAATTGGATTCTAAAGGGCTTTGAAAGCCAAACACAGTGTGGGAGTAGAAACACTGAAGAAAAACAACTGTTTGAATACATGGGCTGAGGGGATATGGTTGGGGATGTTGACTCTAAAAGAATATCCCAGTGCAAACATCAACAACACAGAAATAGGTTTTGATCAAGGACACATGTAATACCCAGTGGAATTGTGCATCGGCTACAGGAAGAGTGGGGGCAGAGGAGGGAGGGAAAGAATATGATTCTTGTTACCAAGAAATAGTGTTATAAATTGACTAAATAAATTAATTTAAATAAAAAAAAAGAAAACCAAACAAAGGATGTTGTATTTGATCCTGGAAGTGATGGGGAGCCTCTGGAGTTCACTGATTGGGGCTGTGTCACATGGAATGGGAGGATGTTATGTGGAACAAAGTGCTAAATTTGGAGTCGAGACCTTGGTTCTAGTTCCAGCTCTATGGTTAACTTGGTGGGTGACCTTAAGATCAAGAAGGGGCTACCTCTCCTCCATTCTCTACCTCTGCCTGGCGTTGACAGCAGGGCTTTACCCATAGTAAGTGTGCAATACATGCTTTATTCATTTACTCATCAGCTATAAAATGTGTTACTAGCCAACTTTTAAGAAATTGAAATCTGCGGGTCTGCCTCCAGGAATTTCTCTTCTCTAGTATCTGACCTCCTTTCAAACTAACTGATGGGACATCATAAGGTGATAAAACCCTGGAAGCCATCGATTCCAGTCGCCTACTTCACAGATGAGGAAACTCGAGGACAGGGACTACATCTTGGCCATCTTTTGGATCTCTCACATCTTTAGGTTCTCTCCTTAGCATTCACAAAATGAGAGGCGGGAAGAAATTGTCCTACACTGATATAAACTCAGTGAAGACTGGATTTTTTCGTATCCCTCATCCATAGTGATCTTGGGAAGTTGAATAATTGTTTCTTTGAGTCTTGCCCATTGTCTTCCTACCCCTTGCTGCAGGGCTTCGGGAGAGGCAAGTGCCTGCCTCAGAGTACAAAGCCAAGGGGCATAGAAAAGTATATAAAGTATACAAAGTACACCTCAGCTCTTCCTAGAGCCCCAGACTATTAGGATGGGGGGAGGGAACTAATTTTACATTCTTGCCTCATATACAAAATTAGTGATAGTGCTGCTAGGCACCATAAGCAGCACTATGGCTGAACCCTCCTGGATTTGTCACGTCTATTATTTGTTATGTCCCTTTCTGCGCAACCCATCAGTTCTGCCTTATTTAAATCCAATTCATATGCAAGTCATGCCATCACTGTGATGTCACTGGTCCTCTTTGAAAACGAAGGACAAACAACAGCAATATCCCACTCTTAGTCTCTAAATATTTGTTTTTCAATTTGCAAACTATAGGTCCAGTGAATAGACAGAAAGCTGGGTTCTGAAGTCGAGGGGTTCAGAACTATTTGTCCTGATACTATTCTTTAAGTAACTTGGGAAAAAATCGCTTTTTCTTCATCTTTGAATGAAGGCAATACTTGATCCTTTCCTACTTCACAGACAGAATAATAAATCTTTATAGATTTGTTTGTGACTTCTGAGAAAGAAAATATCGAAGGAATAAAAGTGATTTTAAATAATTTTTACTTTTGTTTAAATTTTATTATTTTAGACTTCAACACCCAATGGAAATATCAACTTGGGACCTTCAGCAAATCCAAAGTAAGTTTTTAAAGAACTGAGGTTTCCTTGAGAAGATCCCTTTTGTTTATTGTTGCTCATGACAACTATGACTTCATGACCTCATTTGGGGTTTTCTTGTTAAAGATACTGGAGTGGTTTGCTATTTCCTTCTCCAGTTCATTGAGGAAACTGGGGCAAATAAGGTCAAATGATTTGCCCAGGGTCATATAACTAGTGTCTGGGGCCAAAGTTGAACTCAGGTCTTCCTGATTCCAGGCTTGGTACTTTATCCACTGTACCACCTAGCTGCTCAGGAAGACTCTTGGTTGGGAGAAAGTACATTGCTCATTGGATTTTATGATCCCCTGTTTCTAGGCTCCCTCATACAATCCACTTGCATACAAGCAATTATCAGGTTTCAGTCTTCCTAAAGCACATCTTTTCCCTACCCAAATTCTTCACTTGGTTCCCCATTGCCTAGCTCAGTAATCTTCAAACTTCCATGTAAATGAAAAATGTTGGGTATACGTATATATTTACTTTTTTGCATACTACATACTTGTAATTTGTATTACTTTTTTAATTGTACTACTATTATAATAATGTGGTCCATTATACAACTTTTATAAAATAGATTAATAAAAAGGGTGAGATGACGGTGAAGTAATATTTGTTCCTTGTCCAAATATGATTTAATAGTTAATGGGAAGCCACTGGATTTTATTGAATGGGGGAGTGATATGGTTATACCTTCACTCTAGGAAAGTCTCTGTGAACCAATGGCTTTGAGAAGGAAGAGGGGACAGACTTGAGGCCCTGAGACTGACTAGGCTATTGAAAAATCTTGCAAGAGGTGATGAAGGCCCTGAGTTAGAGTGACAGATAGCCATGTGAGTAAAGAGAAGGAGAAAGATATTGTGGAAATACAAATAAGATTTGGCTACTGATTAGATATAGGGGGAAATATCTATATCTATATCTATATCTATATCTATATCTATGTCTATATCTATGTCTATATCTATATCTATGTCTATATCTATATCTTTATGTCCAATAAATAGTCAAATCTTATTTGTATTTTCAAAATACATATGAGGATACAGATATAATATATATGGAAAGTGAGGAGTTGAGTGGGGCACTGAGGTTACAAACCTAGGACGCTGGAAGGTTGGCGAGTGGTCTCCTTAATAGTAAGTAATAGGGAAGTTTAGAAAAGGGGTAGGTTGAGGGGGCAGCTGGGTAGCTCAGAGGATTGAGAGCCAGGCCCAGAGATGGGAGGTCCTGGGTTCAAATGTGGCCTCAGACACTTCCTAGCTGTGTGACCCTGAGCAAATCACTTCACCCCCATTGCCTAGCCCTTACCACTCTTCTGCCTTGGAACCAATACACAGTATTGATTCCAAGATGGAAGGTGAGGGTTTAAAAAAAAAAGAAAGAAAAGGGGTGGTTTGGAGGGAGGGAGCATATAATAAACGAACACACCTGTTTATCCTCTCTGGCTCACTTTGCACACCCCAAAATGGAAAAGTTTAAGAGGTAGGGCTCTTTCTCATTGGCCATTTCCCTGAAACAGACTTTGGGATGTGATGGGAGATGGAGAAGATGGGTGAACCATAAATGAGGCAGGGAATTTTGCCGACACTACCAGCTACTTCGGGTGCAGGGTTAAATTATAACTGCCCTGAAGGGTCAGTGCCAAAAATGGAAGGCCAGTGATGAAAGAGGGCAGAGTAGGGGAGAGTTGGTCACTAATGATGTAGGGGGTGAAGGTAGTTGATCAGAGACAAGTCCAGGGCTGGCTATGAGAAGTGACCCATTTTTCCACTCCTTGATTGGTCGATTTCAAATCCCTTGGGGTCAAGGCACAGCCCCACCTTTGGAGACCTTTGGCCTAGAGAACAAAGACCAAACTCCTTACCCTAATATTCAAGCTCCTCTGTTGTGGGAGAGCTTTGAGGTGAAACCTCAGGTTCAGGACAAGTTACCCTTTGCAAGAATACAAGACTCCAAAACATAGCTTAAAAATAAAAAGAGAAATGTATTAATTTGGAAGTCCTGTTGAAAGGCCTGGAGACAGTGTGCCGGTGTTCTTAGAGGAGATATATTCTGGGCATTTTATACCCTTTTGAAAACAGGGCCTACATGACCAGAGAGAGGATGATGATGGTGTGTTACTGGGTCTCTGGAACCTGAGATGGGTCATGTGGTTATGTCCTATGCCTCAAAATCAAAAGGGGGCAAACTGTCCAGTTTAGAGGATAATCAGATATCTGGGATATAAAATAGATGCTTATCAGGAGCAAGCTGGGATGTACCTATCTGTGCTCATCGAGGATGATGGCAGCTGGGTGGCTCAATGGATTGAGAGCCAGGCTTAGAGACAAGAGGGTCCTGGGTTCAAATGTGACCTCAAACACTTCCTAGCTATGTGACCCTGGGCAAGTCACTTGACCCCCATTGCCTAGCCCTTGCCACTCTGAATATTGATTCTAAGATGGAAGGTGAGGGCTTAAATTAATTAATTTTTTAAAAAAGAATGAAGGGAGAGGCCAGAGGGGCTTAAAGTCACCTTCCCTAGGGCTGTAGGAATGCAAGGAAAAATGAGTCTTTTATGTACACTCTGACCTGGCACACAATCTGGGGTGTTAGGATATCTGGGGTAAGCCTGTACCCCCATATCACCTCAGATCCAGCATTTGCCATCTACTTGTACAACTTTTCTCCTCCTCTAATCTTATTGCTCCTGCTAAAGTGGATAATTGACCATTCCCCAAATGTGTCCTGTGCTTTCCTCGTTTTGTGAATTTGACCATGCTCTTTCTTCTTCCTACCATGTTTCTCCTTCTCTCTCTTCATCCTGCCTCTTAAAATCCTGTCTTTCGAGGCTCAATTCACATGAAGTCTCATTCAGGAAACCTTTCCTAATGCCTCAGAGAGAAGTAAACTTTCCCTCCTCATCTGTGTTCCCGCTGCACCCTGAACCTTTCAGTCCTTTAACAGTGCCGTACCCTGATCTGTCATGCAGTTATTTTTTTACGTGCCTTTTCAAACTTGCTAAGCTGAAAGCAACTGAGACTATAGGATGGCTGAACCTTAAAGATCATGCAGTCTAATCTGTTCGACTTTATGGATGAGCACAGGGACTGAGTCCTCCTTGTTTCCTCTCCTTTCCCAAGCTCTGACACTTTCACAGAGTGGGTGCTTTATGAGGTATTTGTTGAATGAATGAGATGCTTTATTTATGGGAGGTGAGTTAATACCTAAAGAGTTGTCTACAGCCCTAACAAAGAACTATATTGTCCTTCCCAGTTTTTCTTCCCATTTTCATTGTTTGTGGTGACACTTTTCTCTTTTCCCAAGAAGTACTTCCCTGTTTTCTTTCTTTCTTTCTTTCTTTCTTTCTTTCTTTCTTTCTTTCTTTCTTTCTTTCTTTCTTTCTTTCTTTCTTTCTTTCTTTCTTTCTTTCTTTCTTTCTTTCTTTCTTTCTTTCTTTCTTTCTTTCTTTCTTTCTTTCTTTCTTTCTTTCTTTCTTTCTTTCTTCCTTTCTTCCTTTCTTCCTTTCTTCCTTTCTTCCTTTCTTCCTTTCTTCCTTTCTTCCTTTCTTCCTTTCTTCCTTTCTTCCTTCCTTCCTTCCTTCCTTCCTTCCTTCCTTCCTTCCTTCCTTCCTTCCTTCCTTCCTTCCTTCCTTCCTTCCTTCCTTCCTTTCTTCCTTCCTTCCTTCCTTCCTTCCTTCCTTCCTTCCTTCCTTCCTTTCTTCCTTTCTTCCTTTCTTCCTTTCTTCCTTTCTTCCTTTCTTCCTTCCTTCCTTCCTTCCTTCCTTCCTTCCTTCCTTCCTTCCTTTCCTTTCTTTCTTTCTTTCTTTCTTTCTTTCTTTCTTTCTTTCTTTCTTTCTTTCTTTCTTTCTTTCTTTCTTTCTTTCTTTCTTTCTTTCTTTCTTTCTTTCTTTCTTTCTTTCTTTCTTTCTTTCTTTCTTTCTTTCTTTCTTTCTTTCTTCCTTTCTTCCTTTCTTTCTTCCTTTCTTCCTTTCTTCCTTTCTTCCTTTCTTCCTTTCTTTCTTTCTTTCTTTCCTTTTATTTTTGTTGTCTTTAGTAAGGAATGCCCTTTTCTTTTCCTGGCCATTTCTAATGCTAACATGGTGGCCTTCACTTCAGGATTTCAAGATTTACCATAATGTGGTTAAGGCTCAGTGGTCTATGCTGGAAGAGAAACCAGGGCCATATAGTCCAAAGTACATTGTCTTTTATAGGTATAAGAAACCAAGACCTAGGGAGGTAAAGCTACTTGTCCACCCAAGGTCAGATAGGCAGTGAATGTCCAAGCTGGGATTTAAATCCAAGTCCTTCTATTTGAGGGCCAGCACTCTTTCTGCTCCTCTTCTCTGCTTCTAGTTTCTTCTTTCCTTTTGTAATAATTAAAAATAATAATATTTCTACCCATATATATTTTTATAAAGTTTATTGGAAGATAGATATTATTATTTTTAATGATTACACTTTCCTTTCTCTTCTCCTCCTCCTTCTGTAATCTAACACATATTTCAAATGCTAGAGAAAAGCCAATTTGCTTTGGGTCTGGAGCATGTTCCAATATCATGTAAATGAGCTGAAAACTAGGCAATGATTATAATTACTTTTCTATTGGGAAAATCCAGGTGGCTTAAAAAACTATCTTATTTCTTAGAATCAGTACTAAATATTGGTTCTAAAGCAGAAGAACTGTAAGGGTTAGGCAATTGAAATTAAATGACTTGCCCAAGGTCACACAGCTAACAAGTGTCAAAGACCAAATTTGAATGCAGGACCTCTTCTTTCCAAGCCTGGCTCTCTCTCTCCCCTCCGAGGAGCTCTTAGGTGGTTTCTTAATATGCCATTAGTTAGGACAAGATATTTATCAGTAATACATTCTTCTTCTCTTCCAACAGTGCAAGACCAACAGACTTTGATTTTCTGAAAGTGATTGGAAAGGGGAACTATGGAAAAGTAAGTGATATCTGGGGCCATGAATCTCTCCCTTCCTACTCCCAAACATTCTCAGGATACTAAGTGTAACCCTTCTCAGGCTCCCCAGTTTTAAAGAAGTAAATAGCCAATCAAAGGAGGTTACCCCTACCCAAGTGCTAAGGGACTGCAGTGGGCTCCATGCTAGGCAAACTGGTCATGCTCAAAATATATCCTGAGGGATCTTGGCTAAATAAAATCTCCAATCAATGATTAACAGTTAACTCAGATTTAGCTTAGATAGGATGGTCAGGGACTTTTTCCTTAGCCTAAACCAGCATATATATCCATTCTGACTCTCTAGATTCCTCTACCATTGCCCTGCTCCTCATCTCCCCACCTCTACCCCATTAGAAGGCAGGAACAATTATTCTTTTTGCTCTCATCTGTATTCCTAGAACTTAGCCAAGTACTTGCACCTAGTACTAAGAATGCTTGTTGACTTCAACTCTTCTACCCTGTTTTTAGCTCTGTTCCCTAGAACCAAGCAGCAACAGTCTAATGCTTCTTCCATTTGTCATCCTTTGGATACTTAAGACAGCTATCATGTCTCCCCCTAAGTCTTCTCTATACCAAAATTCCCATTTCTTTCAAAAGATTTTCCTATGGCACCATCTCCAGGGACTTCACCGTCCTGGCTGGCTTCTTGCTGATGCTTTCCAGCCTTTCTGTATAATAACTGGGAATTAAATAGTGCTCAAATTATGATCCGGCCACAGGATCTATTCCCTTGTCTGGTCACTGAAGTTCCTGTGAATGAAGCCTAAGCTGATATTGGCCAGATCCAAGGTACCTCACCCCACCCCAGCCTCGAAGGACACACTGACAGTCAGCTCTGTCATCTCCGTTTTGTTCTGGTGAAGTCGATAGTTTAAAAAGCTTCATTAGACTTCATATGTATCGATAGAAAATTCATTCTTATTAGAGCGAGCCAGCCTGCTGTTCTAGCTATCATTGGGCTATTAATTGTCCCTTTTTTATGTCAAGATTTACAGAATGGATATTCATACCATTGATGTCTATGTTCATATCATCAATAGAATACTTTTCATTGGATTAATTGAATTTCCCTTCAAGTATTTCTCAAAGCCCCACTCCTGCCATACCTTCACACAGTCATAATTGGTGCAGGAATTTAGAGGAGAAAGACCTAGTAGAATAGTTACGGGCGGCTTCCTGGAGGGGGTGAAACTTGACCTGGGTCTTAAAGGCTGAAAATGGAGGGGAAATGGGAAGAATAATTTAATTTAGCCCCACAGTTTAAAAGCCTGATGAACCTTTCAGCTTTCAAGAGAAGAAAAACTAAAGGAAAATGACTTTGTTAGTCTTTCTAGATCTTTCCCCAATTCTAATCACCCTGGATCCTCACTATACAGGCACCCTTTCACATTGAGAATTTTCTTACTTAAGGAAGCTAGGACCTTTGGGTTATCTGTGTTATAAAAGCAAGAGAATATGCTAATAAGCTGACTCACATCTCCTGTTCATTAGAGTCCTCTGCTCTCATAGTTGGATATTGTTCTTCTCTTAAGCAAGAGGCAAATCTTAGAAACTAAGGTAGATATTGGGTCTATTATTTTTGGTAAGAATCATGTAGTTGGGGGCAGCTGGGTGGCTCAGTGGATGGAGAGCCAGGCCTAGAGATGGGAGGTCCTGGGTTCAAATTTAACCTCAGACACTTCCCAGCTGGGTGACCCTGGGCAAGTCACTTAATCCCCACTGCCTAGCCCTTACCACTCTTCTGCCTTAGAGCCAATACATAGTATTGACTCCAAGATGGAAGGTGAGGGTTTTTATTTAAAAAAAAAATTCATAATCATTTCAATCCATTCTGACTCTTCATGACCCCATTTGGGTGTGTGTTTTGTTTTTTAAAGTTATTGGAATATTTTGCCATTCCCTTCTCCAGTGCATTTGACAGATGAAGAAACCAAGGCCAACAGAGTTAAGTGACTTTCCATAGGGTCACATAGCGAGGAAGTATCTGAGATTTGAAATCAGAAAGGTATAGACATAACCAAAAAGTACATTGGTCCACTTTGCTCTCCCTGTTTTTTTTAGATTTTACTACTGCTATAACTTAAGACATTCTCCATATGGAACGATTCCACTTACTTCAGGCAGCAAAGTATTCTGAGCTGGAAGAGACACTAATTAGAGATCAGCTAGTTCAAAACCATCCTTTTATTTATTTCTTTATTATTTTTTTTAATAGGCAATGGGGGTCAAGTGACTTGCCCAGAGTCACACAGCCGGGAAGTGTCTGAGGTCAAATTTGAACCCAGGACCTCCCATCTCTAGGTTGGGCTCTCAATCCACTGAGCTACCCAGCTGCCTCCTAAAACCATCCTTTTACAAAGAAGAAAAATAGGGTGCAAAGAGGGGAAGCGTCAGGCTCTGAACCCTGGTTCTCTTTTTTTTTTTTAGTTATATATATATGTATTTATTTATTTTTTAATTTTTATTTGGTCATTTCCAAACACTATTCATTGGAAACAAAGATCATTTTCTTTTCTTCCCTCCCCCCTCCCACCACTCTCCCATAGCCCACGCACGATTCCACTGGGTATCCTGGTTCTCTTAACTCTGATTTCAGTGGCCTCTCCACAGCCAGCTGTTGCCTTGTGGTTATTCAGACTTTTGAGTTTCCAGTCTATCTCTTCCACCTTGGCCTTGGATTCTTTTATCTTCTCCCAACGCACATATGAGAGAGAGGAGGGTGGACAGGGCAGGGAGAGAGTCTGGTGGCCCTGTGACTTCCTGCCTGCCTCATACTTGGTTCAGATAAGTAACTTATCAGAATGGACTCAACTCTCTGGGATCCTTTCTAGGTGATCTGTTTGACTAGGAAATCTAACAGGTTCAGGGGATGACCTCTAATGAAGAAAATTACATCTTAAATTCTTTGTACCAGCTTCTAACGGACATGTATTACTTCCTTCAACTATGAATTAAAAAAAAATGAAGGGCAACTAGGTGGCTCAGTGCATAGAGAACCAGGCATAGAAACAGGAAGTCCTGGTCTGGCCTGAGACACTTCCTAGCTGTGTGACCCTGGGCACGTCACCTGCTTAGCCCTTACTGCTCCTCGGCCTTGGAACCAATACTTGGAATTGATTCTAAGATGGAAGGTGACGGTTTAAAAAAATGCTCTTCTGAGAAGGGGTCCAAGGCTTCACCAGACTACCAATAATACAAAAAGGAGTTCTTCTTCAGACTCTTACAGTGTCTGCGTCCCTCATCTGCATTTTTTTTCTTTTTTTTCCTTTTAAAGATTATTTTATTTGGTCATTTTCAAACATTATTCATTGGAAACAAAGATCCTTTTCTTTTCCTCCCCCCTCATCTGCATTTCTTATCAAGGTTGGGAACGGCTGCTCTGGGCAAAAGACTCTCATTTTGGGGTTCTGATTTTTTTCTTGGAAGTTGATAAAACTGATCTGACTCCCAAATTTTCGAGTCAGATTCTGGCTTGTCTCTTGCTTGTGACGGAGGAGAGCAGTGAGCCACTCATCAACTATCTTCCGCTCTCGCTGGGTGCAGGGCATGCCCTAGGTGCCCCGGGACAGAGTACATTTTAATGATTAGACATGCTATAGTGAAACTGGTTGGAGAGCTTAAGGAAGCTCGTACTTGAAATTCTCAATCATTTTGTTTCATCCCCCCACGTTCCTTTTTCGATGCCCACTTGGGGTGGTGGTGTTCAGCCATCTCAGGCTGTTGGATTCTTTGTGACCCCATTTGGGGTTTTCTTGGCAGAGATACTAGAGTGGTCTGCCATGTCCTTCTTCCCTTTTTTTGGTGGGGGAGGCAAACAAGATTAAGTGACTTGGAGGCAGCTGGGTAGCTCAGTGGATGTGAACCAGGCCTAGAGATGGGCAGTCCTGGGTTCAAATCTGGCCTCAGACACTTCCCAGCTGTGTGACCCTGGGCAAGTCACTTGACCCCCATGGCCTAGCCCTTACCACTCTTCTGCTTTGGAGCCAATACACAATACTGACTTCAAGATGGAAGGTAAGGGTTTTAAAAAAAAGATTAAGTGACTTGCCCAAGGTCATACAGCTATTTAAGTATTGGAGACTGGATTTTACTCAGATCTCCCTGACTCCATGTCCAGTGTACCTCCCATCTAGATGCCTGACATTTCCTTCTTCAGGATACCTGATAGGATCTGATGCCAGGAAATGACCTGGCCTTGGCCCCATGTACAAGTCTGAGAGTGCCGTAGTAAAGTGACTCCGTTATAAACTTCAATTGGAAAACTGTACTGGCCAACTTTCCTGGGAGAGTCGCACAGACTTCCTGTCTTTGGCCGTGTCAGAGTCCTGGTGTAGGGGACTGAGAAGCACAGGGCAGAGTCAAACCTGTGGGTAGCCAATAATAATGATGATGAGAGTTGTTATTGATATTTATAGAGTGCTTTAAGGTTAACAGTGTTCTGCAAATATCTCATTTGATCCTTACCACAACCCTGGGAGGTAGGTGCTATTTTTGTCCATTTTATAATTGGGGAAACTAAGGCAGGCAGAAGTTAAATGACTTGCCTGAGGACACATAGCTAGTAAGTATCTGAGACTAGATTTGAACTCTAGTCTTCCTGACCCTGGGATGGCTCAGTGCATGGGGTGCTGGGCCTGAAATCAGATAAACTCATCTTTCTGAGTTCAAATCTGGCCTCCCGATTCTTCCTAGCTGTGTTAGCCCGTGCAAGTCACATCACTCGCTTTGCCTCAATTTCCTCATCTGTCAAATGAGTTGGAGAAGGAAATGGCAAACCCCAAACCCAAATGGCTCATGACTGAAAGGGCCGGACAACAACTTCCTGCCTCTAGGTCTAGTGCTCTATCCACTGAGCTATGGAGCCCCTCAAACTAGCCAGCATCCTCTGTCTGCCAAGTTTGGGGGCATTCAAAACTGTAGTTAGGGTGGAGCACCTTTGCTTCCCTGGCAATGGAATCGAGGACACAAAAAGTAAACTCAGAGAGTCCTTCAGCATCATAGAAGTCACTGCAATGACTAATTCCTCCTCTAACTCAACCAAAAATGTTTGAGTGATTTTCTTATAATATTTCCAATTTTAAAAATTCATCTTGGTAGCTTTTGTTTTTATATTTCCAACTATATCTCTCCTTGCTCCCCCACCTAGTCAACCACAATTGTAGCAACAGATGAAAAAAGAAAAGGAACAATTCAGCAAAACCAACTAACATATCAACTGTGTCTGACAATGTATATACAGTATTCTATCCCCCCAACTCCAGCCTCCATAGAGAGGAGAGGCTATTCTTCTCCAGGACCACCTCAGTCATTGTAATTGTATAGCATAGGGCAGCTGGGTGGCTCACTGGATAGAGTGCCAGGCCTGGAATCCAGAGGACCTGGGTTCAAATTTAGCCTCAGATACTTCCTAGCTGTATGACCCTGGGCAAGTCATTTAACCCCACTTACCTAGCCCTTGCCCTTCTGTTTTAGAGTTGTTCCTAAGACAGAAAGTAAGGGTTCAGAAAAAAAAAATTGCATAGCATTTAGTTATATTTTCTTGCTCTTTCTCTTTCCATGATAGTTGTATATATTGTTTTCCTGGTTCTGCTCACTCTTTTCTGAATACTTTTATATACATTCTCCCATAATCTCTGCATTCATCAGTCTTCTTGCCATATTTTCACTTCATAGGCAGGGCATAGGTAGACGGGCACATAGTGTGCTGGGCCTGGAGTTAGGAAGATCCAAGCTCAAATCCAGCCTCAGACACTTCCCTGTTTGTTCTGTGACCCTGGCCACGTCAGTGATCTGCTGTCTGCCTCAGTTTCCTCAACTGTAACACAGGGGAAATAATGGTCCCCACTCTCAAGGCTGTTGTGAAGATTGTAATGCCGATGAAGTGCTTAGTACATAGGAGACACTTAATAAATGCTTGTTCTTCTCCATCTTGCATTACAAACGTCGACAGAAGACATGCCCTGTCCTGCTCTCCTGGAGGACATTTGGAGTGACTGGCTTTTGGTGCATTACGTGCCATGGACCGTGGCTACCACACTCACTGGCTTCAGTCCTTCAAGAAAGCATTGTACTGAAGTCAGAGATTCTCTGTTCCAAGCCCAGTCTCTCATTCCTCAATGGATCAGTAATTAAAGGGTGTGAAGAGGCAGAATTTTTTTTTACTTAAAATTTAATATAATGTAATTTTAAAAAAATTTCAGTTACAGATTCCCTTCCTATCCCAATCCTTTCCCCACCTATTAAGAGGGCAAGAACTACATAACAACAACAAAGACCATACAAAACACATTTCCCAATTAGCCATGTTCTGGGATAGCTAGGGGGAAGGAAAAGAGAAAAAACCACTCTGATTTGCACTCTGAGTCTATCAGTTCTGTTTCTAGAGCCAGAAAGCATTTCCTCATCCTGAATCCTTTGAACTATGGTGGGTAATTGTTTGGTTTTTTAAAGATATTTTATTTTCCCAATTACATGATTTTCCACATAAGATTCCTGAAGTTATAGGATCCAAATTATCTCCTTCTCTCTCTTCCCTCCCTACTCTTGGAGATGGTAAACAATTCAATCTGGGTTATACATGTATTATCATGCAAAACATATTTCCATATTGTTCGTTGTTGTAAGAGAATAATCATGTAAAATCAAAAACTCAAACAACTGAAAAATTGTATGTTTTCCTGATGTTCTCCCTTATTTTTCTCTGCATCAGTCCACAAAGGGCTTTCCAGCTCTTTCTGAAATCCTCCTGTTCATCATTTCTTAAAGCACAAGAGCATGCCATCACCATCATATACCACAATTTGCTCAGCCATTCTCCAATTGATGGACATCCCTTCAATTTCCAATTCTTTGCCACCACAAAAAGAGCTGCTATAAGTATTTTTTTTTACAAGTAGATTCTTTCCTTCCTTTTTAAAAAAAATCCTTTTGGGATATAGACCTCGTAGTGTCTTTACTGGATCAAATGGTATGCACAGTTTTGTAACCTTTTGGGCATAGTTCCAAATTGCCCTCCAGAATGGTTGGGGAAATTCACAACTCCACCAGCAATGAATTAGTGTCCCAATTCTACCACATCCCCTCCAACATTTATCACTTTCCTTTACTGACACAGTATTGGCCAATCTGATAGGTGTGCAATGGTATGTGGTGGGTCATTGTGATGATCAGCATTACCAAGCCTTTCCCAGTTGATTCTCTTTATTTTTCAAACCCCTTACTTTCTGTCCTAGAATCAATACTAAGTTTTGGTTCCAAGGTAGAAGAATAGTAAAGGGGTTAAGTGACTTGTCTAGGGTCACACAGCTAGGGAGTCTGGGTCCAGATGTGAACCCAGGACTTTCTGTCTTCATGCCTGGTACTCTATCCATTGAGTCACCTAGCTGCCCTCAGTTGATAATCTTTATAATATTTCAGTTACTATGGAGATTGTTTCTCTGGTTCTGTTCACCTCACTTTGCATGAGTTGAGGTGAAAAGGCAGTTTTCAAAGGAAGAAATACAAGCTATCAATAGCCATCTGAAATAATGCTCTAGATCAGTAATAATTAGATAAATACAAATTAAAGCAACTCTGAAGTTCCAAGTAATACCCATTGGACTGGCAAAGTTAACAAGAAAGGAAAATGACAAATGCTGGAGAGACTGCAGAAAGACAGGCACACTAATGCATTATTTATAGAGGCATCAACTGGCTCAGGCTTTGAACTAAGCCCCCAAAGTCACTAACATATGCACACTCTTTTGACCCAGTAATACAATCTACCCAGAAAAGATCAAAGAAAAAGGACTCATATGTACAAAAATATTTCTACCACTTTTTATGATGTCAAAAAGACCTGGAAACTAAGGGGGTGCCCATCAACTGGGAAATGTCTGAACAAACTGATATAGGAGTGCAATGGAATGCTATTTTGTCATAAGAAGAAATGACAAAAGGGATGGTTTTAATGAAACCTGGGAAGACTTGTATGAGCAATGAAGAGTGAAGTGAGCAGAACTGAGAGAACAATTTATAGAACAACACTGTAAGAAAAGCAGCTTTTATAGGCTTAAGAACTTTGATCAAGAAGGCTCAGTGGAGCCTTTTCCTATGTCCCAGTCAGAATTGAATCCTGTGATCCTATGACTACCACCTTGGCTAAGTGTGTACAAGATAAGGGAAACTAAGGTTAAAATGCCAAACTTCAGGTTGATGCTATAAGAATTAATAAGAATTGCAAACAAAAGGGAAACCAGGTACCATCATTTGCTGCCAGCAGTACAACTGGGAAGCTCAGTGGGAATTTCCAGAATGGATCACTGCCAGAAGGATTGTTCAGAGACAGGGTCCAGAGGGTTCAGTATCCTTTTGGTATCAGTGTTGGCATTCCAGTGTCTTTTGTTAGTTTAACTCAGATAACTTGACCCCTCTCCCTTCTTTTCATTTTGGGCTGTGAGTTTCTGAGAGCACACTTCCTACAAACCACCTTTTCCCCACTGATGACAGAGATCTTGGTTCTACCTTCTTGGGGAAACAATACTCATCACCAATTCTGAACGGCTGAGGCTTCCTGGAGAGATTTCGTGTCTTTAATATTTTTTTTTTCAGCAGAAAGAGAAGCAAGCTAATAGTAGATTTCTTGAAAAAAATTTTTAAAGGAATACAAATAAAAAAAGGTTACTGAAGCATTAAAAAAATAGACAAGGTATAGATGGATGGCTCAGTAGATTGAGAGCTAGGCCCAGAGACGGGAGGGTCCTAGGTTCAAATCTGGTCTCAGATACTTCCAGAGTCACTTAACCTCCATTGCCTAGCCCTTACCACTCCTGCTTTAGAACCAGTACATAATATTGATTCTAAGACAGAAGGTAAGGGTTTAAAAATAAAAAATGACAGAAAGAAATCCAGACAAGTGGGAGAGCTTTGAAAATAGCTTGTTTGATTTGTTGTACACTTGAATGGAGAAGGAAGCAAGCAAGTCCATGGTGCTGATTGGTAGCAGCCTAGGCAAGCTGCTTTTTCTGTTCTTTGTATATAGAAATGCTAATTTATTTGGTGTTTGTTAGCTTCAAATTTTTTAAAAAATAGCATTTGGATATATCGGTATATGTACATCTATCCACACACAAATACATATATGTGTATGCACATGCACATGTGTGTTCAGTCATTTTCCAGTCATGTCTGGCCATCTATGACCCTATTTGGGGTTTTCTTGGCAAAGATATGGGCGTGGTTTGCCATTTCCTTTTCCAGGGGATTAAGGCAAACAGATGCTAACTGACTTGTCCAGGATCACACAGCTAGTAAGTATCTAAGGTCACATTTGCACTCAGGTGTTCCTGACTCCAGATCCAGCATCCTCTCTACTGAGCTACTCAGCTGTAACATACGTGTGTACTTACATATCCAGATACATATAGATGTGCATATCCAAACACATGTATATTTCAGGAATGAAACCAAGGATCCCACTCAGTGGTCCTCTCTCTCTCTCCTGGGTTTACCAAGCTGGAATATAACAATAATATTGATTTGGATTTCTTTGGTGCTTTGAGGGTTATGAAACAAACCCTTTTCTGCCCACAATCCTTCTAAAAGGATAGTGCAAATATTATTTTCTTGACTGACAGCTGAGGCGATTCAGGCTTGGTCAGGTGAAATGACTTGAGCTCAGTCACCTAGCTCTAAGGTCTCTGAGGGTCTGGCACTTTGCCCTACATTGTGCTTCTGGAAATCTAGGATCTCAGAATTTGAGTGGTGTGAGGAGGCTCCCCTTAGCTAGTCCAGGGGATCTCCAAGCTTTTTAGGTTCTCATACCCCTTGGCCTTCAGGGAAGCTTATCTATTCAGCAGGAAAAGAAATAAAATCTAGGATTTATGATGCACATGAACATGAGAAATAAAATAATTAAATTCAAGTCTTATGAGCACATTTAGGAAGCATTAGATGTCTTTCTCTAAGGGTACACTGCAAATGTAACTATTGATTAGAAGTCAATTTAAAAAATTAAATCAAAATATTCCCCATTCTTTTGATGAGTTTGTCATTCCCACTGAGGGTATGTGCATCCCAGGTTAGGAACCCCTGATCCAATCCAAACTCGGCCTAAAATGAATCCCCAGTTCCACATACTTTACAAGTGGTGGACCTCCAGCCTCTGCTTGAAGACCTCCAGCGAGGGGAAAAAGGACATCTTGGGGGGAACCCTCACCGCCTCTGGAGGGAGCCCAATCTTTTGACCTTTGGATAGCTCTAATTGTTAGGAAGTTTTTCCCCAACTTTAGGCCTAAATTTTCCTCTCTGCATTTTCTACCCATTGTTCCACATCCTTTCTACCTTCTGGTCCAAATGGAGCCAGTCACATCCTTTTTCTTTCTGGAAGTTTTTTAGCTACTTGGAAACCAGGCGGCCCTCACTTACTGCTAACCCTTTTGTGTTTCTGCTGCAGGTTCTCTTGGCCAAAAGGAAGTCTGATGGAAAGTTTTATGCTGTCAAAGTCTTACAGAAAAAATCCATCTTGAAAAAGAAAGAGGTAATGGAGCTTGAGTAGTAAGAACAGGAGAAATTTCTCACCCCACAAATGAAGTCCTTAGAAAGTTATTAATAAACATTTTTATGCTCTGGACATAATAGCCCAGAACCAGCCTCCTGGGGTTTGGGGTTGCATGAGTGAGTGTTTCTGTTTAGCTGGCTCTGGCTTGGCCTCCTCCTCGGTTATGCCTGATTAGGATGAGCTCTTCTCGTCCATCCTCAAAAGCCTGGCACCAGATCGCTGGAGAATGCAGACAGAGCCAGCTAGTCCTCTTTGAGAACTATGTTTGCTTCCCCTGGATAGACACCACCATTCAGGGAAGGCTGGAAGCCTATAAAGGAGGGTGGAAGGCCTCCATGTTCCCCCCGGTCTGTGTGTTGGGACAGGAAGCAATATAATGTTGATTCCCCCCCCCCCCCTTATCTCCCCTTGGGTATGAATCCATCCTGGCAGCAAAATCACATCATGGCAGAACGTAATGTGCTCCTAAAGAATGTGACGCACCCTTTCCTGGTGGGCCTCCGCTACTCCTTTCAGACTTCAGAGAAGCTCTATTTTGTCCTAGACTACGTCAATGGAGGAGAGGTGAGTGATCAGCACCATTCTATGGCCACATCAGGCAGACTGAAAATCACAGGATCACAGCTGTAGAGCTGGAAGGGAGCTTAGAGATGACTCAGCTCAAGCCCCTTTACAGATGAGGAGAATGTGGCCCAAAGGGAAAGGAATTTGCCCAATGCCATATAGATAGCAAATGACAGAACTGAAATTTTAACTTTGATTTTCTGACTCCAAATTCCAGACTCTTATCAATATACTTTGGAAAAGAGGGTCTTTCACTGTTCTGGGCTTATCTCAGACCATCCATATGCTCTGCACTTTCTTGCTGATGGGGTAATATATCTGAATGCTGGAAGGGACATAGGGAAAATCTAAAAAATCGATTTTTTAAAAATATAAAGACATTAGTAAATGAAATAGATATAGGATTAGATAAGGGGAAAGTTTTCTAATTTTCAAAAGGGGAAAAGAATATAAATTTTAGGCCAGCAAACTTCATTTTGATCCTTGGAAAATAGGTAGGCTACATGATTAAAAGGATGTGAATTTTGGCTTTTGTTGACACAAAACCTTAATTTAGTATCGTGGAATTTTTTTTAAAAAGAATGATCCTAATGGGAAGAATTTAGGGTAGGTCTCTGAACCCTATGAGCTGTAGCATAGTGAATAGAATAAATACAGTGCCTGGAGTCAGGAAGAATCAATTGTCTTGCTGAGTTGAAATTTAGCCTCAGAACTTCCTAGCTATGTGACTCTGGGCCAGTCACTTTACCCTATTTGCCTCAGTTTCCTCATTTATAAAATGAACTAAAGAAGGAAAGGGCAAACCACTCCTTTATCTTTGCCAAGAAAATCCCAAATGGGGTCACAAAGAGTTGGATACGACTGAAAAATGATTGTACAACAACTAAATACTCTTTCATAATCTTAAGAGGTAGGTTGGGTGAGGAAAAAGTTTTCCTTTATTAAAGAAAAAGCCAAAGCAAAATTGCCCACATAACCTTGGTCTCATTAGCTCCTCAATCTTTTTTTTTTTAAGTAAAATTTTTTAAATCTTTATTTTTGTCTTTTTAACAACTCCAAGTCAAAAGGGCAAGGGCTAGGCAAATGGGGTTTAATGACTTGCCCAGAGTTACACAGCTAGGAAATGTCAGAGGTCAAATTTGAACTCAGGTCTCCAGACCTTAGTCCTGATGCTCTATCCACTGAATCACTTAGCTATCTATAACCTCTTATATATTTCCTGTTATAAAGTATGTGATTAGTATTAGCCAAGGAGTATTAAAGATGATCAATGAAAATGGTTTCCACTTCATGCAAGGAGACCTTTGCTTATAAGCTATTCTTTCCTTCAGCTCTTCTTCCACTTGCAGAGAGAGCACTGTTTTCTAGAACCTCGAGCTCGATTTTATGCTGCTGAGGTGGCCAGTGCTATAGGCTACTTGCATTCTCTGAACATCATCTACAGGTAAGCTTTCTCTAAGTACATGAAAATGAGCACTATCAGATACTTTGAATATCTCATAGACTTAGCTCCGGTGGTGCTTTTAAGAGTCATATATAGCTTATTTTAAGTGGGTGTTAAATTTAACAAAATAATTAATGAAAATGCTCTATTTTTTTGTTCCCCATTCCTAATTTCTTCCTTGTCTAGATGAGCAATTCTCAAAATATGGTCTGGGAAGCCTTGGGAGACTCCAAGACCTTTTCAGAGGATGTGTGAAGTCAAAACTGTTTTTATAATAGTATGAAGATATTTTGATTTCTGAAATTTAAATACCAATAGATATAACTTACAAAAATAAAAATTCTTTGGGGGATTATTAGCAATTTTTTAGTTTAAAGAGATTTTGGGACCAAAGCAGTTTGAGGACTTCTTTTCCAGATGTTTGCTAACCATCTCTTTAATATA
Organism: Monodelphis domestica; assembly: GCF_027887165.1. Classification (NCBI taxonomy): domain Eukaryota; kingdom Metazoa; phylum Chordata; class Mammalia; order Didelphimorphia; family Didelphidae; genus Monodelphis; species Monodelphis domestica. The sequence goes on from NC_077227.1 coordinate 397,517,661, forward strand.
TTTTAGCTGTTTACAAGCTATGCCAGTCAAGTTCACTGACTTAAAGTGTGTATCTCTTCCTTTTTTTTTTTTAAATCCTGACCTTCCATCTTAGAATCAATGCTGTATATTGATTCCAAGGCAGAAGAGAAGTAAGGGCTAGTCAATGGGGGTTAAGTGACTTGCCCAGAGTCACACAGCTGGGAAGTGTCTGAGGCCAGATTTGAGCCCAGGATTTCCCATCTCTAGACCTGGCTCCCAATCCACAGAACCATTTAGCTATCTCCAATTCTTTTCTCTTTTTGAAAACTGAAATATTTTCCCTTATTGCTTCCTGTAGCACCTTTTCTAGGCTCCATTATCTTTTTAAAAATATATTTTATTGACATCTATTATCTTGATATCGCTTAGACTTTCCTCATATACTTCCTCCTTGGTTCTCTCACAGAGCCATGGAATAGTGCTTAAATAGTCATCCTGGTTACTTCTCCAATGAGAACTTAGCCAGGCAACAAGGATGCCCTTTACAGAGAAAAAGATGGAACTTTCAGTAGGTCCCAAAGCAGCAATGATGCAAGTTCAATAATTTTGCAATATGTATCTAGTATTTATTATGTATAGCACTGTGCTAGGCACTAGAAAACACACAAAGTTTACTGAAAGCCCAGGATGAAGGGGTTCTTCCAAAATGGGATGAGATATCTCAGCTCAACCAAGAGATAGAGTCCTCCATTCCTCAAACCCCTCCAAGGTCTCTAGTGACGCGAGCTGGGGATGGGAACATGATAGAGACTATCCATTCCTCTCATATTGTCCCAGAGTCTTTTCCTTCAGCAATCTGAAGTGAGGTTGGCCTTTGCCATCTTCCCTCTCAAAGCTGGAAGCCAGAAGCACTCAGAGTGATTTGATTCTGGAAGAAGACTTGAAACTTGATGAGTCCCCAAATGGGACTGGCTGAAGAGTCTGGAGTAGGACCTGAAGCTAATTTGGGCTATTCTATAACATGTCCTTATCTTGATCTTGGATAATTGATACCTCTTTTCCCCATTCCCAGTTTGCCAGTCTTCAACTGGGCATTCTGAAGGACAAAAAATGTTGAGTCCAGACATCTGTGTGAACTAAATTCAAATCCGATTCTGTATGTAATCAAAATTCCATACTTAGCCACATTTATAAACATACATTAGCCTTTTCTACACAGAAAAAAGCTTCACATCATATGGTTTGGTTTACTCAAGGCTTTTTCCTCCCTAAACAGTAAATATGGGACCAGGGAATATAAATATTCTAGTATCAACATTTTGTTTTTATTAGAAAGAAAAAAAAGAGATGTGACTTAGTGATGATTTACCTGGTCACTTGCCATCTTTTCTCCTCACATTTCAGAATGCTTATATCTAAATGGTCAGTAGTTGGGCCCAATACATTCTAGTTTCAGAACCATCTTTGTGACTTTGACCTTTTTATAGAAAACTGGCTTTGTCCGACCACTGTAGCCACTCTGCTTCCTGTCATGCCTGCCTTGAGGCAGTCTTTCCTTTCTCAGACTGTGAGGTAAGTTTTTGCAGCACTTTGTTTTGGCAAATTCTCTGAGTTTTGGGTACACTTACCCGGTGTTGTTAGAATGAAGAAGAGGTATTTCCCCCCTTCTCTATGTACTCTGTTTTCAAGCCAAAATGACCTCCTACCTATTTCTAAACTCAACACTGCATTTCCAACTTCTGTGTCTCTATGACCAGGCATTTATTCACTCCTCAAGTCCTCCTTTAAGAATCCTGATCCTTTTAGGGAATCACCTATTCCCTGTTATTCATGTTATTGCCTTCAAATGATAATTATCAGGTACATGTTTTACTTTCCAATAGAATACAAGTCCCTGGAAGGCAGAGACTATTTGAGTTTCAGCTTTGAACTCCCAGTGTTTTCCACAGAGTAGGTATTTAAGAATTTAAGTAGGTATTTAAGTAGTTAGAATAGGGATTTAGAGGAGATATTTAAGAATGTTTGCTGAATTAAAATAAATTGAAGGAAATTGGGAGAATAGTTTGTTTTTTGTTTCTGGTCTAATCCTTTGCAGCGTTCACAATATTCCTTAAGGTTTCAGTGCTCCGATTTCCATCAAGAATCCAAAGACAACAATATTTACTTATCCTTCCCTCTGAAAGCTATTAGGATGGTAATAGTGGTAAGGGTCTGGAATATAGTAATTAAATTTCTAAGTCTGGGCCTATGTCTTATGTTCATCATCTTGTACAAAGCTGATGCTTAATTAATGCATATCTATTAATATTAATCAATATAGATTTGATTGAATTATTAACAATTCATTTTGTATAGTGTTTTATGCAATTTTAAAATTGCTTGTATATTATCATCTTATTACATCTTCATAAATACTCCATAAGTTAGGCAGACCAGATGCTGTCCTCATTTTCCAGAACAAGAAACTGAGGTTTAGAGAGTGGTGACTTTACATAGATTATGAGGCTACCTTGTGATAGGACAGTCACTAAAATCTAAGACTCCTGAATGTAAAGCCAACATTCCTTTTACTATTCAAAAGGTGAGACCCAGAGTTTTAAAGAATAATCACAGAGGAATGTTTTTTCTGTCTTTAAAAAAGGGCTATATGAAAGTGACTTAAGGGATAAGGAAGATGAATATGTCTTCAGAGAGAGGACAGAGGTGCTGGACGCTACTGCCTGAGGTGGAAGTTGGCCTAGATCTGGCTTTGAGCGTCTTTGAGAACTGAAAAGGGGAATTAGGTGGCCAGTGCTGAGCCTGGAATCTGGAAGACTCTTGCTGTTCAGATCTGGCCTCAGATGCTAACTGTGTGACCCTGGGCAAGTCACTTAACCCTAATTTCCTTGCCCTTCTGAGTCTGAATTTATATTAAGGCAGAAGGTAAGCAAAACAGACATACAAAAAACAAACAAACGGGACAAAATTAACTCTTAGTAAAGCTGTTTATTCAAATGGCACAGTTAGAACAGGGTTTAATCCTTTTCTCTTTGAGCCTGGGCACACTGTCCCACAAGAACATATCATATCCATCAGCATCCCTCAGGTGGAGTCAAACTTAAAAAGCACCATGGAAGTGAATTACATGAGGAGGATACATGTGAAACAAGGACTAATTCACTCATAGCTCCTGATGCTATAATCCCTAGAAATTCTTTCTTTCTTTGTAGTTTCCTTCTTTAAAAAAAAAAGTTTATTTTCCCCAGATATATAATTTTCAACAATCATCTTCTGACATTTTTTGATACATGTTCTCTCCCCGCCTTCCCATCCCTCCTCATTCCCCAAGATGGTAGCTAGTATGATATAGGTCGTACATGTGTATTATACAATGCATATTTCCATGTTCGTCATGTTGTGAAAGATGACATATACCGCTGATAATAGAGGAAAATTAATGGAGGAAAGAAAGGGAAGAATGGTCTGCGTTAATATTAGGACAGTTCAGACGGCAGCAGTTCCTTCTATGGCAGTGGATCGTCTTTTTTGTTATGAGTCCCTTGGAGCTGCCCTGGATCCTTGCATTGCTGATAATAGTTAAGTCATTCACAGCTGAACATCATATACTATTGCTGTTACTGGGTACAATGTTCTAGTTCTTCTCACTTCACTTTGTATCAGTTCAAAGAAGGCTTTCCAGGTTTTTTCATGATCGTCTTGTCTGTCATTTCTATGGAACAATAGTATTCCATTATCATCAATCTGAGATCATAGTTGATATCCCTGCCTTTAAAATTTTGTATAATTAAAATATAATTCCTTATTCTTTTTTTCTAAACCCTTACCTTCTGTCTTGGAATCAATACTAGGTATTGGTTTTAAGGCAGAAGAGCGGTAAGGGCTAGGTAATGAAGGTTAAGTGACTTGTCCAGGGTCACACAGCTAGGAAGTATCTGAGGCCAGATTTAAACCCAGGACCTCCCATCTCTAGGCCTGGCTCTCAATCCACTGAGCTACCCAGCTGCCCCCACAATTCTTTATTCTTAAGGAATCTATACATCCCATTTCTACTGGGAGGGGGTTGCTAAACTGAGTTCCCAATGTTTGATCCTTTCCATAATTTAATATTCTTCTCTGCTTCTTGTTGGTCATTTTGGTCATGCCAAACCATATTTGGGGTTTTCCTGGCAAAGATACTGGAATGGTTTACCATTTTCTTCTCCAGCTCATTTGACAGATGAGGAAACTGAGGCAACAGGATTAAGTGAATTGCCTAATGTTACACAGCCATTGTCTAAGGTCACATTTGAATTCAGTTTTAAGTGACTTGCCCAGGGTCACACAGCTAGTAAATGTCTTAGGTTGGATTCAAACTCAGGTCTTCCTGACTCCAAGCCTGTGCTCCATCCACTGTACCACCAAGCTGCCCCAAAATTTGTTCAGGTTTTAACTATTTAAAGCCCAAAGGGGTATGGATTATTTTCTTGCTCAGCCAATCATTGTTCACTTCTTGACTCAAAAGAGGGAGGTGTTTGAACCTTATAAAGGGATCATAGACCTTGTTAGCACAATAAAACTTTATCATACATAACTACATTCTGTGATTGTAATAACTGAACTGGAGGGGAGAGGGGAATTGCTTATACTTTCCTTCCAGTTAAACATTTGCTATCCCTGGCAAATCAAATGGGTTGCATTTTGGTAAATTCCCTATGGCATAGTTCACAAACAATCTAGAAATGAGCATTATTCCCCAAGGATATAGGCATGCCATAGCCAGGGAGCCTGAGATTTATATTTACTCCCAAATTCATGGCTTTGCAATTTAAACTATTAGATATTTTTCCACATGATCTTCATAAATGATTACGTGCCATATTGCTTGTGAGAGTCTTTCCTTAATCCAAGACAACAATAATAACAAAAAAAGGAAGAAAGGAAAGCAATAAAGGAAAGAAAGAAAGAAAGAAAGAAAGAAAGAAAGAAAGAAAGAAAGAAAGAAAGAAAGAAAGAAAGAAAGAAAGAAAGAAAGAAAGAAAGAAAGAATAAAGGGAAAAGACAATCAATCTTCAACTGAAATAGGAAGTGGCTAATGTCTACAGAGCTTTCAGAACATGTGGGGTTCTCCCCATAGGAACCAAGCACATAGATCGGAAAGTCACCCCCTCACTTTTCTTTCTTTCTTAAAAAAAAATCAAATCCTTAAAATTGATATTAAGTATTGGTAAGAGCAGTAAAGGCTAGGTAATTGGGGTTAAGTGACTTGCCCAGGGTCACATAACTAGAAAGTGTCTGAGGTCACATTTGAACCTAGATTCTTCCTGGCACCCTGTTGCTTTTCCCTTTCTAAGTTAGGAAGCCCCTCTGCTTTGGCCTCAGTTGGGTACTACATAAAACCAATCCCAGGCCCAAGGTGGGATGGGGAATTTCTCTCTCCCAGTCCTACTTCCCCCACCAATTTCTCTGGACCCACACATGGAAACTATTTGTTTCTTCTCTCTCTTTTAGAATGTTATACAACTCCTTCCAATTGCTCAATTAAATTAATCATGATTCTGGTCTTGATATCTCAAAATTTCTACAAAGCTCTAGTCTTTTTCTTTTTTAATCAGAAATGCTTGAAAAATCCTCTATTCCAGTAAAAATATATCCCTCCATTTAGGATTATACTCTTTAGAATATTATGTTCTAAGATAATCCTCTGGATTATTAGTTATTAGTAGAAGCTGCCAGGCCTAATGTGATTTTGATCATAGTTCCTTGATATTTAAACTGCTTCTTTCTTCATATATTTACATTACTTTTTTTGGTTGTTTTTAAGCTCAGGAGTTTGGTTCTGACATTCCTGAGAATTTTTCTTTCTGGTTTTCTCTCGGTAGGTAATTGGTTAGATTCTTTCTATCTTCATTTTGCCTTCCAGTTCTAAGAGATCTAGATACTGTCTACTTATGATTTCTTGACATATAGCATCCATGCTTCTTCAGGAAGTCCAATGCTTCCTAAAAGATCTCTCCTTTTCTAGGTCAAATTTTAAAATATCAAATATCTTACATTTTCTCCCATTTTTTCCAATATTTTTATGTTCCTACATATGTATACATACATATATATGCTATTTCATGGAGTAATTGATTTTTGTTTGATCTAATGGAATTTTCAGGGATTCCTGAATTAAACCCAACAAATACCCATTAAAACCCGATTAAACCCAACAATGTAAAGCTAAAAATGTAGGCTTACTACTTTTATTTCTAAACTCTTTATTCTCCTTCATTTCCTTCTTCCAGGGCTTTTATTTTATTTTAAACTCGTTTCATATATTCTAGGTCTTCATGTTGTCCTTGCAGAAAATCCATCTTTTTCCCTTTGAGCTAAAGTTTGCAGTTGCGATATAGTAACTTGCTCCTTTTGGGGGGGGACTTTCTAGACATCTAACTTTTTTTTTAAAACAAATCAGTGTTTTCTTTCATTTACTCATCTTTCCTGTTTAGCTTCTGGATTGAGGTTTTCTGCTAGAGCCAGTCTTGTCTTTCTGCATGGGGCTAATCAGCACTGCTTTTGGTCTTGATCTGAGTCCTGTGAATTTCTTCATTGATTTGTACTTCCTTGGGTTAGTGTCCCTACTTTGATAAATATAAAAAAATCCAACAATAAAAACTATTATTTATATAGCATTTTAAGGTTTGCAAAGCATTTTACAAATATAGGTATCCCTTCCATATTGCAACTTTTCCCATTGCAGTTTTGGTATATTGCAGGTCGGCATGAGAAATTAAATGGGAATTTTGGAGGAGTTTTGTGGAAGCTGCAGATGACATGCAAAGGCCAGTAGATGACACAGAAAAAGTTTAGAAACTATATAGACTATGACCAAATGCATAACCTAAATTTTACAGTAAGATACTGTAAACATCCCATAAAAGAAAAAGAAAAAATCAGACTTCTCTGATATGAAGAGAGGGCCAAAACATTTTATCCAGATTTTCTAGATTGTCCCTAATCCCTGATTTGTTGAAGGGATACCTATATAATCTCATTTGATTCTCATCACAACCCTGGGCAGCAGAGACTATTTTTATCTCCATTTAACAGAGGAGAAAACTCAAGACAGGCAGAGGTTAAGTGACTTGCCCCAAAGTCACCCAACCAGTATCTGAAGCCAAATTTGAATTCAGATCTTCCTGAATTCAGGCCTAGCATTAGCCTTTGAAGTTTAGAGTTCTAGATCTTCAGAACCTTCTACTTTTCCTTGGGACATAGAGCTAGGGATCATGGAACACTTGGACCTGGGCTATTCTGGTCTGGGGTTTTCTTTGTTGCTGTGGTGCTATTGTGCCTGACTATCCCTCATTTTTCAAACCTTGAATGAGATATTTCTTTCCAACTTCATCACCAAATGTTAATATTTATATGATTGTCTGAGGTAATAGATGTGAAATTGGGAAGGAATTTCCTGACATTTTAAATTAATGTCATGATTTCTCCAGTTGATTAAAATAGAAACAATTAGCTGAGATGCTTGGATAACATTTTGGCAGTAAAAGAGCACGGATTGAATGCTGGAAGGATTTTGATAATCGTCTAGTTTGTTTATCTTATTTTACAGACAAGGAAACTGAGGTCCACAGAATGAAGTAACAAATAAAATTACACAGAATTGTAGAGTTGGATTCAAACCTGGGGCATTTGGTTCCAAATCTGGGGCTCCTTCCCTGGTAGGACCCTGCCTCCCTGCAGCATTCTGCTTCCCTGTCCATTGTCACCTCCTTCTGCAATGTGAACTTGGCTGAGAAGGAGGCACTCCTGCCCTGCTCTGAAAGATGATCGACATCATCACATGCTTTGTTTTGCTCCTTCCTTTTATTTGTGATGTTTTTATATGGCCTCTTGTGGTCTTTAAAATGGCCTCTTTCACAGCAAGGGTTAGAAAGAGAAATTCCATTTAAAATCACCCTAGACAATATAAAACACTTAGGAATATCTCTGCCAAGACAAACACAGGAACTCTATAAACACAACTACAAAACACTTTCCACGCAATTAAAACTAGATCTAAATAATTGGAAAAACATTAATTGCTCATGGGTAGGATGAGCTAACATAATAAAAATGACAATTCTACCCAAACTAATTTATTTATTTAGTGACATACCATCAAATTACCAAGAAACTTTTTTACTAAATTAGAAAAAACTATAACAGAGTTTATTTGGAAGAACAAAAGATCAAAAATATCAAGGGAAATAATGAAAAAAATGTGAAGGAAAGTGGCCTAGCAAATACCAGATGTTAAATTGTACTATAATGCAGTGGTCATCAAAACAATATGGCATTCCAGTGGAATTACGCATCAGCTATGGGAGGGGAGAGAGGAATAGAAAATGATTTTTGTAACCAAGGAATAATGTTTGAAATTGACCAAATTAAAAAACAAAACAAAACAATATGGTATTGGCTAAGACACAGAAAGGAGGATCACTGGAATAGACTTGGGGTAAGTGACCTCAACAAAACAGTCTATGATAAGCCCAAAGATCCAAGCTTTTGGGACAAAAATCCACTATTTGACAAAAACTGCTGGGAAAATTGGAAAACGGTATGTGAGAGATTAGGTTTAGATCAACATCTCATACCCTACACCAAGATAAACTCAGAATGGGGGAATGACTTGAATAGAAAGAAGGAAACTATAAGTTTCTTCCTTATAAGTAAATTAGGTGAACACAGAATAGTATACATGTCAGATCTTTGGGAATGGAATGGAAAGATTTTAAGGCCAAGCAAGAGTTAGAAAAAATTACAAAATGCAAAATAAATAATTTTGATTACATTAAATTAAAAAGGTTTTGTACAAACAAAATCAATGCAACTAAAATTAGAAGGGAAGCAAGAAATTGGGGGAAATCTTTATAACAAAATCCTCTGACAAAGGTCTAATAACTCCAATTTATAAGGAGCTAAATCAATTATACAAAAAATCAAGCCATTCTGCAATTGATAAATGGGCAAGGGACATGAATAGGCAATTTCAGATAAAGAAATCAAAACTATTAATAAGCACATGAAAAAGTGTTCTACATCTCTTATAATCAGAGAGATGCAAAACCACTCTGAGGTATCACCTCACACCTAGCAGATTGGCTAACATGACAGCAAAGGAAAGTAATGAATGCTGGAGGGGATGTGGCAAAATTGGGACATTAATGCATTGCTGGTGGAGTTGTGAATTGATCCAACCATTCTGGAGGGCAATTTGGAACTATGCCCAAAGGACGATAAAAGACTGTGTGCCCTTTGATCCAGCCATAGCACTGCTGGGCTTGTACCCCAAAGAGATAATAAGGAAAAAGACTTGTACAAGAATATTCATAGCTGCACTCTTTGTGGTGGCAAAAAATTGAAAAATGAGGGAATGCCCTTCAATTGGGGAATGGCTGAACAAATTGTGGTATATGTTGGTGATGGAATACTATTGTGCTAAAAGGAATAATAAAGTGGAGGAATTCCATGGGGACTGGAACAACCTCCAGGAATTGATGCAGAGTGAGAGGAACAGAACCAGGAGAACATGGTACAGAGACTGATACACTGTGGTACAATCGAATATAATGGACTTCTCTATTAGTGGCAATGCAGTGATCTAGGACAATTCTGAGGGATTTATGAGAAAGAACACTATCGACATTCAGAGGAAGAACTGTGGGAGCAGAAACAGAATTACAACTGCTTGATCACATGTGTTGATGGGGATTGATTGAGGATATAGATGGGATATAGACTAAATGATCACCCTTGTGTAATTATTATCAATAATGTGGAAATGGGTCTTGTTCAATGACACATATAAAAGCCAGAACATAAATCTTATAACCATAGAAAAATATTCTAAATTAATTAAATAAAATTAAATATTTAAAAATAAAATAAAATGACCTCTTTCAGATACCTCTGGGAAGGAGGTGCTTCCAAAGTAGCATTTTCTCCATTTTACCAGTGAGGAAACATGAACTCAGAGGCTAAGTGATTCGCCAAAGGTCACAGAATCATGACTCACCCTTTACCCCCTTCCCCTTTTATATTGGAGAGTGCCAGGCCCAAAGTCAAGAAGACTAATCTTGCTAAATTCAAATGCAGCCTCAGACACTAGCTGTGTGATCCTGGGTAAGTCCCTTACCCCTGTTTACCTCAGTTTCCTCATTTATAAAATGAGCTAGAGAAGGAAATGGCAAATCATTCCAATATCTCTGCCAAAAACCTGAAATGGGGTCATGAAGAGTATGACATGACTGAAAATGACTGAGTATTACTGAACAATAGTAACCACAACTGTTCTTAAATTCAATAAAATAAAACCACTTAGTATGTAATGTATTCAAAAGATATTGAGGACACAAAGATAGCAAATGATGGAGTCCCTCTTCTTCAGGGACTCTCAGGCTAGAAAGGAATTTAAGCTTCTTTAATGAATACCAAAACACCAACATTCTTCTTTCTCATTTTTCACAGGGACTTGAAACCAGAGAACATTCTCTTGGATTGCCAGGTCTGTATGCATGTCAATATGCATGTGTGTGTGTGTGTGTGTGTGTGTATTAGGCAGGGGGGGAGGTTGGCATGAGATGGGCAGAGGGTTAGGATGGAGGAATGACTTACTAGCTGGAAACTCAGGGAGACCAAGGAAGACAGATTCCCAGTGCTAACATGGAGATTTAGGAAGTAAGACCAAAGACTTTTCAGTGACATTTCCCAAAAGGATTTATTTTCTTGAAGTCACAGAGTGGAAAGAGTCAATACTCACATTTCCTTAAACTTCCTCCTACCTCCCCCTGCCATCATGAAAATACTTTTCTTAAATTCTTTCTTAAAAACTTTATTAAGTACCAGTTAATGTAAGAGTAAAAACTTCCTTTGATGACTCACCATAGCACAGAGATGATTTGCCTCCTTAAAGACTCTGCTAGCTATAGTGTACTATACAGCTAGGTGGTTCAGTAGATGGAGAGCTAGACTTAAAGTCAGGAAGACCCAAGTTCAAATTTGACCTCAGACACTTCCTAGCTGTATGACCCTGGACAAGTCACTTGAACTCTGTCAATGTCAATTTCCTCAACTGTAAAATGAGAATAATAGCAGCACCTACCTCCCAGGGTTGTTGTGTGCTTAGCATACTTCCTGGTAAGCACTATATAAATGTTGACTTTGATGATGATGATGATGCCTGGGATACACAAGCTCTGGCAATGTCATTCAAATGCATAAACACTTATTAAAGTGTTTGTTTTGTTTGAGGCTCCATACTAGGCATGGAGGATATAAAGACAAAAACGAAATAGCCCCCTACCCTTAGATACTCTAAGATATGTATATTCCATAGGGAGATGCAACAAGTCTGCAGGTAAATAGATATAAAGCAATTTCAAGAAGGAGAGGGCATTTACAGCTAGAGGTGGGGATGAGGAAAGGCCCTTTGGAAGGAGCTTTCTATCTTGAGCTGGGCTTTGAAGAAGGCTAAGGATTTCCCGAAACAGAGGTAAGGAGGAGAAAACGTTACAGATGTGTTACAGAGGACACAGAGGCTGGTCCCAGAGCAGTGCAGGCTGGTGGAAAGCACAAGTTCTAAAGTCAGAAAGACAGTGGTTAAATCTTGGCTTCCTCACTAGCTACCCGAGTGACCTTTGACCAAGTTCCATAACTTTTCTGGGCCTCAGCTTCCTCACCAGACAGCTAGACTAGATGACCTCTGAGGGCTCCTAAATTATGATCCTAAAATGGAAAGGCTTTGAGTATGCGTCTAATGAGTATCATTCAAGGAGCAGCTGAGCTAAATTTAGAACATCATTAGGGGGCTGGTCATCAGGTGATGATATTTTTCTTGGTGGGAGGAGGGGAGAAGGAAAGAACCATAACCACTCAAAAATAGTCGACTAATGTATAACGAGGTTGAGAAATGGGATTAAGGTAGTGGATGGCAAAGGACAATTCATCTATTTAGAGTGGAACTTTCCAATCTCTTCTTGTCTGTTTCTCTTTAGGGCCATGTTGTATTGACTGATTTTGGGCTTTGTAAAGAAGGAATGGAACCAGAAGAAACCACATCTACTTTCTGTGGCACCCCAGAGGTATAGATGGGTAGTTGTTGTATCTCCTCAGCCATCTGCAAGGGCACAACTGAAAATTATTGGAATAGGTGCAGCTAGGTAGCTCAGTGGAGTTGTGCTGGTCTCAAATACGGCTTTAGACACCTCCTAGCTGTGTGACCCTGGGCAACTCCCTTAACCCCAACCTAACCATTACCGCTCTTCTCTCTTGGAACTGATACTTAGTATTGGTTCTAAGAGAGAAGGTAAGGGTTTTTTTTTTTTTAAAGAAAGTTATTGGAATAAGTAGTTGATCACTTGTATGCATTAATAGCTAAAATTCAACTACAGATTGTATTAATTGGATAAAAATTGACATTAACTAGAAAGACCAGACTGATGCTAAATCTTATGAGCGTTAAACAAGAAAGGATTTTCTCTTTGATTGGATAGAGAATTTAATTTGAGATTTTAAATGTTAACGACTGCTAGTCTTGAATGGCTCTAATTTATCATTAGCATTATTGTAAACTTCTCTGTTTTTCCAGCATCTCACAATAACTAGATATTTCTGTAAAATAAGATGATCCGTGTTGACATTAGGGTTTGGACTTTTGCTGTATCATGGATATACATAATTATAGTCACTGTGGCCCTTTTTTTGTCTGATGGTTAGGGAATCTTCTCCCAACAAAACTGATGGAAAAGCCTTCCCAGGAGTAGTACAGGAAAAGTGGGTTCACCATAGCATTTCCAAATTATTTCCCCTTATTTTGTCATATCACATTGTTTAGGTTAGTCCCCAAAACATTTGATTACTATTATGCTGAAATCTAGCATTAAATGGAGTTTTTCTCTAATTCATGAGCTTATTCCATAGACACCAATGTCATTTTGGGAGATTTATTTAGCTGCTCATTAAAGAAACCATTTCTCATTTTTTTCTGTCCTTCTACTGGCCATCTTGATACTTGGGAAACAATGGATGGTTGTCTTTAGGTGATAGTTTTTCTTTTTTCCTTCTTTTTAAATTTCTCTATCTCTTTTAAGAAAATTTATAGAAAGTTGAGTACTAATAACTTGAGAGATAACAGAAAGAACACTGAGCTCTAAATCTGATCTGAATTTTAAGTCTACATCTGCTGTTAACTAGCTGTGAGACCCTAGAGAAATCAATTATCCTATTTGAATCTCAGTTTCATCATCTGTAAAATAAGGTTAGAGAGATGATTTCTTTTTTTCCCTTAAAACAAACAAATCCTTAGAAGAGTGGTTAGAGCTAGGCAATGGGGATTAAGCAACTTGCCCAGGGTCACACAGCTAGGAAGTATCTGAGGCCACATTTGAACCCAGGACCTCCTGTCTCTAGTCCTGGCTCTCAACCACTGAGTCACCTAGCTGCCCCCTAGAGTGGTGATTTCAAAAATCCTTTCCAGATCTAAAATGATTGAAAAATCATTTGTTAAGTGTTTGCTATGTGTCAAGCACTATGCCACACATTGGGGCTATAAATACAGGTAAGCATAGAAATACAAGTAATCCGTACTTAAGCAGCTTACATTTGAATTGTTTTTCAATTGCGTCAATTGGGTCTGATTCTTCATGATCCAATCTGGCATTTTCTCAGTAAAGATATTGGAGTGGTTTGCTATTTCCTTCTCCAGTTCATTTTACAAATAAGGAAACTGAGGCCCAGGATTGGCACAGCTGGTAAGTGTCTAAGGCTGAATTTGAACTCAGGAAGATTTATCTTTCTGACTTGAGGCCTGGCATTCTCTCCACCAGAAACAGCCCTTTCCCCTATGACTGAAGGAAAGAATTATGCTTAGAAGCTCAGTTCAGTTCACCAGGGGATGATTCATCCAAATTCCCCTAACTTCTAGTGCTGTTCTGGGTCTCCCATATAGTTCACAGTTTTCTTTACAAGGATACTCAGATTCTTTTGGCATAGCATTCATTTAAAAGAGATTTATTGAAGGGAATATGTGCAGGGGATTGTGCTAGAAGTTGTGGGAGGGGAGCATCGAGGTAGCCCAGAGGATAGGGAGCCAGGTCTAGAGTTGGGGGAGGACCTGGGTTCCAATCTAACTTTAGTTGTAGCCACATTCTAGACTTGGAAATGATATTAAACAGAAGATAAGGGTTTTATTTTTTAAACCCTTACCTTCTATCTTAGAATCAGTACTAAGTATTGGTTCCAAGACAGAAGAGAGGCTAGGGTTAGGCAACTGGGATTAAATGACTTGCCCAGGGTGTCCCACCTTGGACCTCTCTGAGACTAGCTTGGAACCCCGGACCACCCAACTTTAGGCCTGATTTCTATAGAATAAGCCACCTAGCTGCCCCAGGTAAAGATTTCATTAAAAAAATAAAAAGTTGTAGGAAGTACAAAGATAACTAAGAGCCAGCTCCTTTTCTGTTTGCTTATATTCTAGTAGCGAAAGTGATGAAGTAGGACAGATGTATGAAGAACGAAGCCACGGGTCAGTAGGAGATGATTTGTGTAAGAGTGGCATAGTGGTATAGTACTTGAAGGAGGACGCTGGGCATTCGAGCTGGAACTTGGAGTCAAGATGTTGGGAACTAGAGAGCAGGAATGGAACGAAAAAAGATGGGCAAATAAGAAAGGCATATTTGGAGGCCACGGGCTGTTAAATTACTCATTGTGGTAATCTGAAGGATTTACTCCACGAGTTCTAGGAATTCCAAAATAAGATGGAAACTTGACCAGTTTTTCCTGCTCATTTTGATCCTCACATTTGACAGCAAAGATCTCCCAAATGAGTGGGGAAAGCATAATGAGGGGAACTGAAGAAAGCTTATGCATGAGACTTACATGTCCAAATGAGATTTATTAAAGGTTATCTTGTACAATTGGACAGAAAAGGGGGAATAGGTGCTTTAGTTCTCTGAGTCCATGTCTAGGTTAGGGTGGTAGGGTAGCTGCTATCAAGATGGCTTCCCAGATTCCATTTTTATATTGTTTTTTCTAACCCTTACCTTCTGTCTTAGTATTAATTCTAAGACAGAAGAGTGGCAAGAGCTAAGCAATTAGGGTCAAGTGACTTGCTGAAGGTCACACAGCTAGAAAGTGTGTGAGGTCAGATTTGAACCCAAGTCCTCCCAACTCCAGATCTGGCACCCTATCCACTGTGCTATCTAGCTGCTCCTACCTCCTTTTCATATAGGAAAAGTCCCTTCTCTGAAATATATTAGGAATAATTATTCCTGGTCAGAGGTTCTTGGATGGTCATTTGGTTACTAGTAAAGAGCAAGATGTTTGTTACCTCCACTACCAGATATATGTTTTGGGATCTTTTAACACTATGGCAAGGAATAAGAATATGGTATTGGAACATTTCCAAATCTTCCTGAGGCTTACTAACAAGGAAGATAGGAATTCTTATCTATAGCATCATTTGGAGCCAGACAGACCAGTGTCCATTAAATTGTGATTGAAGAAGTCAGGGGTGAAAACAAAAGAAACCAAGAAGCAATTAAAACTACATAGGCATGCTGAACAGTAGCCAGTTAATATAGATGGCCATGAGTTTTTCTGGAGATTTCTTTCTCAAAATTAGGAAAGGAAAATGGCCTAGCATTGTTCTCTTGAGGACAAAAGACTGATAGAAGTGCTTATAGTTTTTTTATCTTGAGACTTGAAACTCCTTTTACTCCTCCCACATTCAACAAATGTCAGTGGTTTGCTGTTAGCTCTGGGATCAAATATAAACCTCTCTCTTTGGTATTTAAATGTATCTCATAACAAAGATCATAGAAACTACAAACCAGACACTATGAAATGAATCATAGCTCTTATATTTTAGTAGAATCCACAATCACAGTCCTGTTTAGCCAGAACATCCATCCATCCATCCGACACTTAATAATGTGTAGTGTGAGTTAAGGCTGGAAAAGTCGTTTGTGTTAGATTCAAGAGAGCTTTGAACGTTAGTTTAAGGAGACTGGACTTTATCCTCTAGGCATCAGAAGTCACTAAAGGTTTTTCAATAGAGGAAAGAAATGGCTTCAGAAGATTTTTCTGAAAGTTTTTACATAAGGAATTTCAGAGGGGATTTTCAACTGGAGGGAAAAAGACCAAGTTTAGAAAGCTATTTTATTTGTTCAAGTGAGAGGTAATAAGGACCTGAAGTACTGTGTTTCTAGTGGGAATAGAAAGTTTGTACTATTTTTTAGGCATTGGAGTTTCCTTTAGAAATTATAGTGGGGGGGGGGGGGGCAGCTGGGTAGCTCAGTGGATTGAGAACCAGGCCTAGAGATGGGAGGTCTTAGGTTCAAATCTGACCTCAGCCACTTCTTAGCTGTGTGACCCTGGGCAAGTCACTTGACCCCCATTGCCTAGCCCTTACCACTCTTCTGCCTTAGAGCCAATTTGACACAGTATTGACTCCAAGACAGAAGGTAGGGGTTATAAAAAAAATGAAAAGAAATTATAGTAGGAAATATGAATTTGAAAGCTTTCCTGGAAATTATTCCAATGACACCTACTCTTTGCTTTGGGGACCAAGATTGAATCTGGAAGGTCATCTAATCTATTCCCCTGCCTTTAATAAATATTTCTGTAATCTATTCTACTCAAATAAGGCTCTCCTATTTTTTTTTCTGATGACCTTGTGCAATTCCTATTTTATTTTTTTTAAAACATTTTATTTTCTGAATTACACATAGTAACAATTTTCCACATAAATGTTCTGAAGTTATAAGATCCAAATTGTCTCTGTCCCTCCCTCCCTTCCCTACCCTCTCTTGGACATGGTAAACAATTTGATCTGGGTTATACATGTATTATCGTGCAAAACATACTTCCATATTGATAATTGCTGTAAGAGAATGTTCATATAAAAACCAAAATCCCAAAATAAGGACACAAATAAACTGAAGTGAAAAATTGCATGCTTCTGATCTACATTCTGACTCCAACAGTTCTTTCTCTAGAAGTGGCTAGATTCTTTGTCATTAGTCCTTCAGAATTTTCCTGGATCATTGTATTGTTGAGAATAGGTAGCTAAGTCTTTCACAGTTGATCATTCTACAATATTACCATTACTATGTACAGTGTTCTCCTGGATCTGCTTATTTCACTCTGTATCAAATCATGAGGTCTTTTCAGTTTTTTCTGGTATCATCTTATTTATCATTCCTTACAGCACAATAGCATATATAGCATCATATACCATAATTTGTTGAACCATTCCCCAATTGATGAACATCTCAATTTCCAATTCTTTGCCACCACAAAGAAGAGCTGCTACAAATACTTTTGTATAAGTAGATTCACCCCCCTTTTTTTCCTCTCTTTGGGATACAGATTCAGTAGTGGTATTACAGGATCAACGGATATGTACAGTTTTACAGTAAAAGA
The DNA here is from genome assembly GCF_027887165.1 of Monodelphis domestica. Taxonomy (NCBI): domain Eukaryota; kingdom Metazoa; phylum Chordata; class Mammalia; order Didelphimorphia; family Didelphidae; genus Monodelphis; species Monodelphis domestica. The sequence continues at coordinate 397,535,061 of NC_077227.1, forward strand.
TTTAACTATCCAGGTTTTATATGATTATTCTCTTACAAAAATGAACAATATGGAAATGTTTTATATGATAATACATGTATAACCCAAATCAAATTGCTTACCATCTTCAGGAAGGAGGAGAGAGGGAGAAAATTTAGATCATAAAACTTATATAGAAAATTGTTATTATAAGTCCTGGTAAAATGAAACATCTTTATCAAAAAAAAAAAGTACACGTAGTTTTACACACTTTGGGGCATAGTTCCAAATAGGCTCTCCTATTTAAAAAAAAAAAATCCAAGAGAAAGGAGTCTCTCAATCTTTTAAAATAACATTCCTTCTTTAAAATCTTCTTAGGAAGACATTTCCCCTCCTTATATCTATCCTAGGTCTTTGAGATTGGAGTTTCAAATTTGCTTCCTCTTTTTCTAGTTTTAGGGCTTTGGATGAAATAAATATTGGTTGATTTTATGTGAACAATGGAGTTGAAACATGACTGCTTTTCATCATCTTGGTAATCCTTCATATTCTCAAATCATTCCTCAGTTTTCTTTTCTTTTCATTAAGTAATATAATTTCCTTTCACCTTATTCTTTATATCTTATTTCTTGACCTTTAATCATTCTTATGGTACTGCTTAGAATCTTCTCCAAATTCCTAAACTGTGGATAAGATATATATGAGATGTGGATATGTGTGTGTGTGTGTGTGTGTGTGTGTATGTGTGTGTGTGTTTATACAAATGAAGAATCTCAGACTGAGGACTTCCCAAGTTACAGAAAGATGGTAATTTGCCTACGTAGGATAAATTCACACATTTGTGTAAAATCTCAACTACAACAAAACAATGAGAGCTACCAAGTGTCATGACCATCTTGGAACCCAGGTCTTCCTGACTCAAGGTATGGCACTCTGTCCTCCTTAATACTCTCATGCTGACTTTTTGTTGTGGATAACTATTCAAATTCAATGAAAATAATTGCTTTCATATCATGAAGTAGGTAAATAACAGGAAAAGAGCTCAGGAGTTAGGATATCCGAATTCTAGTTTCATTCTACCCTTATTTAGCTGTGATCTTGAGTACTCCTTGGGTGAATCTCTTCATCTCTGCTACCCTCTTTTTCTTCATTTGTTTAATGAAGGTTATCATCTACATGAATATTTCCAAAACTGTTCCTTAAAACCCTAGTATGACAGCAATGGGCCTTCTGACACTCCTTTTTAGCTCTAGCCATTTGACAAAATAAGTAACTCTCTCGTCCTTTCTAGCTCTGAGATTCCCTTTAGTTATCTTACTTTATAAGCCTTAAAATATTTGAAATAAAATAAGGGTTTTCCATCTTTTGTCACAATGCGTTTTAAAATTCAAATTTACTTCGTTTTCAAGTCTGCATTTGTTCCCTTCTACCTCTCTTCCTGTCTCCCCTTCCTAATAGATATTTTAAAAATGTGCCCCAATCTGCATTCTCAGCCTATTAGCTCTCTATCTGAAGGTGGGTAGCATGTTTCATCACGAGTCCTCTGGAATTGTAGTTGGTCATGGCACTAAGTCTTTAAAAAATATTTGTCTTTACAGTATTGTTGTTATTGTATAAATTGTTCTTTTAGATCTATTCATTTCACTTTTCATCAGTTCATATGAATTTTTCCAGGTTTCTTTAAAACTATCACTGTAGGGCAGCTAGTTGGCTCACTGGATAGAGAGCCAGACTTGAAGTTGGGAGGTCCTGGATTCAAATCTGATCTCAAACACTTAGGAGCTGTGTGACCCTGGGCACATACTTAACGCCAATTGCCAAGCCCTTATTGCTCTTTTGCCTTAGAATTGACAATCAATTCTAAGACAGAAGGTAAAGGTTAAAAAAAAAATCCCCTCTATCCTTTTTCACAACACAATAGTATTATATCACATTAATATCTTATTTTGTCACAATAGACACAAGAAGTATATTGATATTATCATTTTTAAAAAATCCTTTGATTACAGAATTCCTCTTTGACAGAGTTAACTGGTGCCTGTGGGGAGCTTGGGGGAAGAACTGGTTACCTTAGCATTGTGCTGGTGGTAGCTGCTGGGAGGGGGTGGTGGTAGTGATGCAACTAATATTTTGTGGATATGTCCGGGCACAGGCCATCAGAGCAGTTCAAGAGAGAGAGAATCCATATTCTTCAATGTGTTCCTTGTTAGAGCTACAAGAGGCAATTGCCTAGTCAAAGAGTCAAAGGTCAGAAGTCAGGTCACCTGACTCATAGTCCCATTTCTCTACTGACCCTTTATGTAATTAGACACATTTTTTCTCTTTGAGCCTCAATTTCTTCAGCCATGAAATGTCTATTGAATGAATGAATGAAAAAAGAGAATAGCTTAGTCTATGATCCTAAACGCAAATTGTACATTTGCTGTAAGTTTGAGTCACTAATCTATTTGCATTCTCTTCCCTACTGGACTATAAATTCCTCCAGGTCAGGCCCTGCATCTTATTTCATCTTTGTATTCCTTGCACTTGATACTTGGGCCAAGTTAGTGCTTAATATTCATTAGGTTATTTGTAACTGAATCTTGTTCAACTCTCATATTAAAAATAATTTTTAAAAATCCTTACCTTCTCTCTTAGTATTAATTCTAAGACAGAAGGGTAGCAAGGGCTAGGCAATTCGGATTAAGTGACTTGCCCAGGATCACACAGCTGGTAGGTATCTGAGGTCACATTTGAACTCAGATCCTCCCAACTCCAGGCTTGATGATTCTATCCACTGTGCTACCAGCTGCTCCTCAACCCTCACATCTTAAAGATACAAAGTGAGATGAAATTATTTTCTTTGGTCAAAAAGCTAGCCAGCATTGGCAAAATCCTTTTTGCATGCTGCTTCATAGAGATCAATATGCTTGTTTAAAGTTTTATTTTTCAGTTAGTGAGCATTTGTTTTCTCTCCTTACATATAAAAGAAAAACAAAACCATTTTTGACAAATATGCATATCAAAAAGAAAATTCCCAATACACCCAATATATGGTTCATTAAACAACTTGAGTCCATCACTTCTCTGTCAGGAGGTTGGTTGCATAGTTCATCACCAACCTTCTGGAATCCTGGTTGGTCATGGTATTCATCAGAGTTCAATATTATGTTTCCAATAGTATTTGGCTCCAGAAGTACTGAGAAAACAACCTTATGACCGAACAGTAGATTGGTGGTGTTTGGGAGCTGTTCTTTATGAAATGCTCTGTGGCTTGGTAAGTAGCAGAACATTATAATATTTACCTGATATTAGTCTCAATAATTAAATGAATTTGCTTTTTTAGTACTGTTATAGAACTTGTAGGAGAATTTAGTAAGCCAATTAGTATTCTTCCCTTCTAGGAAATAGTAGGCTAAGACATAATAAAGATGGATAAGAAGGTGAAGGCACAAAGGAAGAAGGTTGTATGGAGGAAGCAGCTCAGTGGATAGAGTCAGGCTGAGAGATGGGAGGTCCTGGGTTCAAATCTGGTCTCAGATACTTCTTTAGGTGTGTGATCTGGGGAAACCACTTGACCCCCATTGCCTAGCCCTCACCATTCTCCTGGGAACCAATGCACAGTATTGATTCTAAAATGGAAGGTAAAAGTTAAAAAGGAAAAAGAGGTTTGTATGGCATCAAGAATCTGAAGTGTTAAGTAGAGAAGGTTGCAAAACTTGGTAATAAGGAAGGATTAGGAATGGGAAGAGAGAAGAGAACTATAAGCAAACTAATGAATGATGTTTCTTTGCATAAAGATTCCTTGGGATATTCACAAATATCCCGCCAAGTGTGACAAGGAAATCACTTTAAAAGACTGATATATATTAATTTAAGGTCACCAAGGAATTCAGCTATGTAATTCCTAAATGAAAACTCAAGTCAGCCGTCAACCTTTTATAGAGTTTAATTACAGACAGGAGGAAGAAAGGAATTAGAGATAGAGAGAGAGAGGGAGAGAGAAAGGGGAGAGAAGGGAATAGGGCTTAAATACCCCTTCTGTTTAGGCTGGGCCAAAAGGCCCAAGCCCTTAGATAGCTGAGGCAAAGAAAAGAGATCAGTTCCTATCACTCACGTGACCAAAATGGAGAAACAGTCTCAGGGGCCTCCTTCAGCTTCCTCCAGAGCAAGCTTCTCAGAGCACCTCTCCAACCACTCAGAGCCAAAACTCTCCAACCACCCCTCAGTCCTCAGACCCCTCTATCTTTAAGGAAACCATCCAAGTTCCCTCCCCTCAGTTCTCACATCTACCAATCACTGTCCATCATTTTCCCTGTGCCAATGGTGGCTCTAGCTTAACCCAGGACCGCCCAGAGGTCTGGGCTTTGCACATGTCTGTTGAAGGTCATATTCTCAAATAATTAAATTTTGATCTATGCTGCAGCCCTTCCTAAATCCTGTTAGGACTGAGTGGGGTGGAAATTGTATTTTCCAAGACCTGATTCTGTCATTCCAAGTATCTCTATTGTATCAATTCTAAAATCAATCATGACTCAAAGAAATTCCTGTTCTGTACTTAAGCATAGGTCAAAGCCCTTTCCATTGTTCAGCAAAAGGTTTCTGTCCTAAAGTAATCTTAAGAAGGGAGGAGAAGGAACCTCCCATGCCAAAGGGGTTCACATTCCAATACACTATCAGTAAGAAATTTTCCAAGTATGAAATTTCCCAATGGTGAAATTTCCAACATTTATAAGTCTAAGAAATTTTAAGGTTTACACAAGGCAGCTCCATTTATTTTTTAATTTTTATTTATTTATTTTAAAATCCTTACCTTCTGTCTTGGAATCAATGCGGTGTATTGGTTCCAAGGCAGAAGAGTGGTATGGGCTAGGCAATGGGGGTCAAGTGACTTGCCCAGGGTCACACAGGAAGTGGCTGAGGTCAGATTTGAACCCAGAACCTCCCATCTCTAGGCCTGGCTCTCAATCCACTGAACCACCCAGCTGCCCCCTAAGGCAGCTCCATTTAGGCCAGAAGTTCCTATCTCTTTTTGTGTGTGTGTGTGGGCCCTTTGCCTCCCCATCCCTCAGATTTCAGTGATATTCCTTATTCAATAGGAAAGGAATAAATTCTAGAGTTTCCAGTGCAAAGGCAGATAAGAAATAAAACAAGATTAATTTCCATAGATAACATAGTTACCAGACATTGGTTATATTCATTGATATACCCTCTGGAGATACCACAGGTTGGCAATGCCTGTTCTGGCACATGGCAATGAGTTAATTTTTTTCTTTTTGGTTGTGTGAGAACTCATTATCTTAAGCTATAGTAAGAAAAACTAGGCATTCCAGGACTAGGGCAATGGTAGATGTTTACTGTCTTCTGTCTCAATCAGAATTCTGTTTTATTTTGAGCACTACATTTTTGGAGAACATCTTGAGAAGAGTAACCAGGATAGTGAAAGCTCTTAGTCATGTCTTATAAAGATTAGTTAAAAGAACAAGAGATGTTAAGCCTGAAAAAGATGAGGTGCTGGAGAATAGTTACCATCTATAAGTGTGAAAGAGGGATTAGACTTGTTCTGCTTAAACTCACAGGGTAGAATTAGGAGAAATTGGAAGACTTCTCAGAGAGGTAAATAACATACTTATTACAAGGAAAAACTTCCCTGGTATGCCTTAGGAAGTAACCCATTCTGTCACTGGAAGTTTTTAAGCCCATGTTAGCTCACCAGTTGTTAGGCATGTTGAAGATGGGGATTGTATTTGGGTACAAGTTGGACAAGATGCCTTTGAGACCCTTCCCAGCTCTTAGATTCTTGCTCCCCATTAGCACTTTACTCCAGAGTTCTCTCTACCAAACAGTATTCAAAGTGTCCAGTCTCTTATTTGTTAAGATATGACTTGTGGGTCTGTGCTGCTTTTAGTAGGTATATTGTCCAATTCTGTTCTTTTTTTTTATCTTTTTGTTTGTTTACATTTATATGTCCAATTACGCATTTTTTACATTCTCCAATTCTTTTCTGAAGTAAGAATTTCTAGATTTCCCTAGATCCTCTGGGGGGAAAATATTGTTTCTTCAGATCAGTCCCTAATCTATGATAGATAACACAGATCTCTTCTTTGTTTCCCTATATGGCAGCCACCTTTCTACAGCCGAGATGTTTCTGAAATGTATGAGAACATCCTTCACAAGCCTCTCCAGATCCAAGGAGGCAAGACGGTGGCAGCCTGTGATCTCCTGCATGGCCTTCTCCACAAGGATCAGAAGAAAAGGCTGGGTGCCAAAGCAGATTTTGTATGTGATAGGTTTCCAAGGGCTCTCTCCCATCCTGCCCTCCACCCCTACCTCACATCCTCTGCTTCTAGTGATTTCTTAACCTCAAAAGAAGATATGTTTTTAAATGCACATGGCCTAACTTCATCAAAGGGTATGGTTTCAAAGGATGCTTAATATCAAAGCATAAGAGTTTGACAGATCATCCAGTTTGTTTCCCTGGCTAGTCAGAATTGTACTCACATCATTTGAATGACAGCCTCTTTCCCCTCCCTTATAGAGAGGGTCCCAACCCAAATTGCAGTGTCATTCTTAATATCTAATCTAAACTCTCCTGCTTATAATCTAAGCCCATTCATTTTAATCATGAAGTGATATGTAATTTGAAGCAATCTTCTACTTATGTTAGGTCTATTGTTTTCAAGAGGGAAGGACTGGATTTTCAACTATTTAAAGTAGTGTGGAACAGTTCTCAGAGCAAGAAATTCAAACTATAGTCATATAAAGCAGTATGGAAAGGGCAGCTAGGTGGTCTAGTGGATAGAGCATTGGGTTGGAATCAGGAAGACTCATTTTTACAAATTCAAATCTGGCCTCAAACACTATGTTGGGCAAGTTACTTAATCCTGTTTGCCTCCATTTCCTCATCTACAAAATGAACTGGAGAAGGCAGAGACAAATCACTCTAGTAGAAAAATAAAAGTAGCATCAGTACAATTACATGGGAGGAAGCATGGCAAAATGAAGAATATAGGAACTGGAATCAGCAGATCTGAATTAAAATCTTGACTATCACTTACCACTTGAGTGATCTTGAGCAACTTAAATCTCCCTGTGACTCAGTTTCCTTGACTAATATAATTTTGGGTAGGATTAGATGACCTCAGAAGTCCCTTTTAGCTCTAGATCTGTGATCCTACATGGTGACAAAAAGCTTCCTCAGGATTGACACAGAGCACTGAAACATTGAAGTATTGATTGAAGGGATAGGTGTGGGGGTGGAATGGGAAGAGGTTCATTCTTGAAGGTGAGAATTTGAATATGTACTGAGAGTCAAATTTAATTGTGTTCCAAGAGTTCTGTGATGATTCCAGCTTTTCATTCTCTTTATTCTTTTTAATGAACAGATGCCACACATTTTCCTTGCAGGAAGATTTGGGGCAACTGCATTTTTTCAACATCTTTTAAAACCATCAATTACCAAAATTATTAGTGGAGGAAGTGATAAATACAGCCTCTTTCTTCTTCTATAAAATGGGATTAATATTCACTGTAGCACCTACTTCAAAGGATTGTTGGGGATCAGATGAAATGCTCTATGTAAATGCTTCACTTATGTGAGTGCTAGATAATGTCATTTAATAGTCATAGCTCTCCTTTAGAGAGCACTCTAATGTTTGCAAAATATTTTATACCCATTATAGCATTTTATGCTCCGTAAGGGGAAATTTTAGGGTTGTGTCTTAATCTAAATTTAATTGGTCGCCAGGGAAGGAATCCCAAATAAAATACCCAAGTCAATTTGGAAATTTTATGGTGGTTTAATTAATATAGAGGGAAGAAATTGAGGAGAGGAAAAGGGTATAGGATTTCTCCCACCTGGCCTGTGCCAGGGGGAGTTCAAAGACCTCCACCACAAAGATTAGCGGCTTTCCTAAGAGGATAGACAGTGTTTTGGAAGGTAAAGAAGAAAAGAATCAGCCTAAACTCCAAGAGAGCTCAGAGAAGACACCTTACCTGAACTAGGTTACTAAGCTTCCCCAGTAGTGTATCAAGGACTCTCACCACCAAACCCAGACAATAGCTGCCACCACATCAAGATGCCAAGACACTCAGCTTGCTGCTGCCAGAGCCACCTCTCCGCAAAAAGAGCCAGAGAGAGGAAGTGACGCCAAATATATATAAACTGTTTTTACATCACTTTCCTGTGTCTCACATGTACCAATGGTAGCTTAAGCTTGACTTAGGCCAGCCCAGGGGTCTGTCAGTTGTTTCTGACTTGTCATTTGCTGGCACATGTCTGTCATAGGTCATCCTTCTCAATACTTAATCCTTAAATAGGAGTGTAGACATTCCTGTTTTGTTAGATAAGCAGGGTGGAGTAAATCTAAAGTTTACAGCTCACAACAGCCCCAGGAGTTGGTTACTATTATTATTGCTATTTTACAGATGAGGGGAAAGACTAAGAGAGGTTACATGACTTGTACATAGTGTCTGAGGTAGTATTTGAACTCAGATCATCCTTACTCCAAACTCCACTACTCTATCCACTGTGTTATCTTGCTACATATAATAATATTAATCATAATTATTACTAATAAAGGTGGTAGAGATGAATTCTGACCATAATAAAATTATTTTTTAATCATTCCTTTTGACCAAAGAAATAATTTTGAATTCCTTTTTATGTTGAAAACAGTATTTAAAGGCTTAAGATGACTATGACAATAGTAGCTCATATTTATATATCAGAAATCTTTAACAGTTCTGAAGTACTTTATAGACATCATCTTACTTGAACTTCAAAAACCTTGGTGAGTGGAACTTCCAGGAATTATCCCCATTTTACAGAGGAGAAACCTGAAGGTCAAAGAGGCTCAGGGACTTCTCAAGGTTCTCACAGCTAATAAGTGTCAAAAGCAAGAATCAAACCCACATTTTCCAAATTCCAAGCCCAGCACTCTGTCTATTCTCCCGCACTGACACCACACTGAAGAGTGGATATTCTCACTTCCAAAAGTGGTCAGGTATAACAAAGACTTGGTACAGTGGCAGCTATAATGTTAAGGGGAGATCTTTTTCTAAACTAGTATTTTTTCCTTGCAGCTTGAGATAAAGAATCATGTCTTCTTCAGTCCAATAAACTGGGATGATTTATATCACAAGAGACTCACTCCTCCTTTCAACCCAAATGTGGTAAGAGCTTGTGTCATTATTTGCTCATTTACTCTTCATCATTGTAATTAATCTGACTCAAAAGTACTCAAGCTTTTCTATGTGCCCCTTTGTTGCATGAGCCAAACTGGAGGAGAATAAACTTTGGCTTTCATTTCTTCTCATTTGCTTTACTCTTTCCTATCTCCTTTTTCCATTGCTATGAAGACTCAGTGATAGCAAAGGAGAGCCATGTTGAGGGTTGATGTGAGAGAGGGTGGAATGGAAATGTAATAGGAAAGTCATGAGTTTAGTAGTACACAGAGGGGTCATAGATGCTTGGATAGGATAAATATCTCTTGCTTTGTGAGTCAGGTATCTAGCCGTAATGGATCAGGCTTGTTCTAAAGCAGAGGTTCTTCATTTTATTTCCCATTATTGATCATTTTGACAGTCTGACAAAACCTATAGACCCTTTCTCAGAACAATATTTTTAAGTACATAAAATTAAATACATAGGATTATAAAGGAAACTAATCATGTTGGAAAAAAAAAGTTATCAAAATCTTTCATTTATCTATTACTCACAGACTTCAGATTAAGAACACTTTTATTAAAAGAATGCTTCAGTTCATCTTGTAACACTAAATTTCACATCCCATCCTTTCTTTCATGTTTTTTCTCCAAAGGTGGGGCCGGCTGACTTAAGACACTTCGATCCAGAGTTCACTAAAGAGGCAATTTCTAGCTCTATTGGACATACACCGGACTTAACAGCCAGCAGCTGTGGGGCTTCAAGTGCATTTTTAGGCTTTTCTTATGCACCTGGGGATGAGAATTTTTAAGACTGCTATTAAGCCCAGGCATCACCTCTAAGAAGGTGCTCATGCTATTTGTCTTTTGAGTCAAATTGCTCTGTCCAAAAGTGGAAGATATGATAAGTATACTGTACATGTCCCAATTTTCTCCTGTTGACCATACAGCACTCTTAGGTGTTGCATCAGAATGGTATTCATATTTGATGGAATAAAACTCATCCAGAAGGAAGGAAAGAACAGAGGAAGAAAGAAAGGAGGAAAAAAAGGATAAGGTGGGATATATAAAGCCTACTAAGGATTAGCCTTACCTTAGTTATGGTGGCAGTGATGGGCTACCACCATGATTTATCATCTCTTTTAGAAACTTACCTTTGCCATTTCCCCTAACAGTGGTCAAGTACTGGTGATTGATGTATAAGACACTCATTTGCAAACCAGAAAGCCAACTTATTAATATACATTAGGAAGGGGAAGTCTAGGTGGCTCAGTGGATTGAGAGCTAAGCCTAGAGATGGGAGGTTCTGGGTTTCAGTGTGGCCTCAGACACTTCCTAACTGTGTGACCCTGGGCAAGTCACTTAATCTCCATTGCCTAGTCCTTACTGGTCTTCTGCTTTGGAACCAGTACACAGTATTGATTCTAAGATGGAAGGTAAGGTTTTAAAAAAAATGCAAGAGGAGGCATAACATGCCTCAAAACCAGTAACAGTTTTAAATGAGTAAATTTAAATGAGTGAAATGATCGAAATCACTTGGAATTATGCTAGATCTGAATATCATACCTGAGAACAATGAAAACACTAATTGTGACTAGAGGACCAATAATGAAATATATCTCTCTCTTCTCAGCGGAGAGATGGTAGAAACCAGTGTGGAATGAGGCCTATATTATTCACAAAGTCAATATACCATTGTTTTGCTCAGTTATAATGATATAACAGTAGTTAATATTTATATAGTCTTTAAAGTTTATGAAGCACTTTCCATACATTATCTCATTTGAGCCTTTGTGGTAGGTACAACCGGCATCGTACAACTAAGGCATAGAGAGGTTAAGTGACTGCCTGGGGTCACATAATTAAGAACATTTCAGAGTCAGATTCTGAATCCAGATCTTCTTGACCAATACATGACTCACTATGTGTCTTTACTTTGTTAAGGGAGGTCCTATTTAGGAAATGATGGCAATTTTTTGAAAAGCATTAATAAAACATTAAAAACATGATTCTATCATGTAAAACAGAAAAATATGTTGTGTTTATTCTCACACTATCGTGTGTACAGATCATTCAACAAACATTTATTGAACCTCACTATATATAAGGCACTGTGATAAAGAGATAGAAATAAAAAAAGGCCATGCAGAGATAAAAATCGCCACAGTCCCTGTCCTCAAGGAGCTTACATTCTTATAGATTTCTAGAAAAGAAAAATAGAACCCAACAGATTCAGAACAGATGGCAAAACTACAGTTCATTAGTAGAGAAAAGCGAAGGATAAGCTGGGAGAAGATCAATTTCTACCAAATAATGAACATCACACATAGGAAGAACATGAACTCATTCACTGAATTCCCAAGAAGTAGGATAAGGTAGGTCCTTTTCAACTTGAGAAAAGTTAGTTTGGAAGAGACAAAAGCAAATAAATGACAGGACAGATAATGATCTAATAGAACTTGTTTCACCAGGAAATGATAGTGGCAAGAAATATAACTTAAGGTCATGTTCTACCATTTGCTGACCTTACTTCATCTCACTGAGAACAGTTATTCCACCAAAAAGAGTGAAAACTTTTTCTAGATAATTAACAATTAAAATCGGTAACTTTTATCATCTATCTTATTCTCTCATGCATATTTCTATTTCTCTTACTCATAGGAACAGAAGATTTTAAGGTGGAAAAGTCCTGAGAATGTATCTAGTCCAATTCCCTCATTTTAAACATTCTCTTATAATTTTAATTACATGTAGAAACAATTTTTGACAATTATTTTCTGACATTTTGAGATTCAGATTTCCTCTCTCTCTTCCCTCCCCCTGGTGGTAGTCTGATCTAATACAAATACTTTCATGGAATACAAATTTCCATATTCTTTTTTTTCCATTTTTTTTTAAACCCTTACCTTCCATCTTGGAGTCAATACTGTGTATTGGCTCCAAGGCAGAAGAGTGGTAAGGGCTAGGCAATGGGGGTCAAGTGACTTGCCCAGGGTCACACAGCTGGGAAGTGTCTGAGGCCAGATATGAACCTAAGACCTCCTGTCTCTAGGAGTAGCTCTCAATCCACTGAGCTACCCAGCTGCCCATTTTTTTTTCCATATGCTGTGACAGAAGACACATTACAATATAATTAATTTTTTTAAAACTCATGGAGTAAATAAAGTAAAAAGATGGCACACTTTGATCTGCAATCAGATTCCAACAATTCCTTCTTTGGCTAAGGATAGTTGTTTTTTTTTCTTTTTAATCATGTTCCCTTTAGGTTATCTTGGGATTTTGTTTTGCCTTCACATAGTTTAGTCCTTCACAGTTGATCAGAGTACAATATTTCTATTATCATATATGTTGTTCTCCTGGTTCTGCTCACTTTACTTTGTATGAGTTCATATTAAGTCTTTCCAGGTTTTTTTTTAAAACTCATTCCATTTATCATTTCTTATGGTTCAATAGTATTCTGTTACAACCATATAGTTCAACTTATTCAGCCATTCCCCAATTAATGGACACCCCCCTCCACCAGTTTCCAATTCTTTGCCATCACAAAAAGAGCTGCTAAAAATATTTTTGTATAAGTAGGTCCTTTCACCCTCTCTCTGATATCTTTGCAGTTCCCTCATTTTATTTATTTATTTATTTATTTTTAAGCCCTTACCTTTCATCTTGGAATCAATACTGTGTTTTGGTTGCAAGGCAGAGTGGTAAGGGCTAAGCAATGGGGGCTAAGTGACTTGCCCAGGGTCACACAGCTGGTAAGTGTCTGAGGCCAGATTTTAACCTAGAACTTCCCATCTCTAGGCCTGCCTCTCAATCCACTAAACTACCCAGCTGCTCCCCAATTCCCTCATTTTAAAAAGGAAAAAACTAACAGAAAGGTTAAGTAGCTTGTCTAATACAGAGTTAGTATCCCCAGTGCTCCATATATTATTCATGGAGTGGGGCAGGACTGAAAAGAGATGAAACAGATTAGGGAATAAGGCCAAAACATAGCTCTTTAGAAACTAATGCTATATAAGAGACAACTGGTAAAGGAAGCTCCCAGTTTTCGTTCTCAGTGCACTGAGAACTGCAGCAAGCAATGGCCAATACCATGGAGAATAGCCTTTCCCACTTTCCTTGACTACCTTCCCCAATAATGCCATGAGATAGTCTTTTGTTCTTTTTGGATTAGATGGTGGAGACACTCAGTTACTGAAATGTCAATCAAGTCAACAATTTATTAAATACTTATTAGGTGTCACATTCTGTTGAGGATTTAAAGACAAAAAACAAAACAGCCTCTGCCCTCAAGGAGCTTAAATTCTATCAGAGAAATAAATCCCACAAACATAAGTATTATTTATAACAGAAAAGAAAATACAAGGTAACTTAAGGCATGGATGTACTTGCAGTTAGGAAGAGCCAGAAATCCATCACATGAGAGTCAGTACTTGAGAGTTTCAAGGAAGCTAGATATTTTTGGAAATGATGAACAGGAAGGAGGCAGTAGATGAAATGTAATAAATGAGAATTAGCAAGCAGACCAATTTGGCTGACATGTGTAAAAGGGAGTAATGTATAATGTGAGAGAAATGGAGGGAAAACTGATAAAATTTGAAATTTATTGGATGTGTGGGATTAAGTAAAATGAGAAATCAAGGTCTACTCTGAGGTAGTAAACCTGGGTGAGTGGAAGGACAGTGGTGCCCTCTACAGAAATAAAGAGGGATAAAAAGAGGCTGGAGGAAGAACAGGAGATATGGAGTTGTTTTTTAAATGAGTTCATCTGTTATCCTATATTTCTCCTTTTCACAGTTAAACTGCTAGAAAAAGCTAACTACATTCCTTGTCTCCACTTTCTCACCTCCCACTTACTTTTCAATATGATTTTCAATCTGGCTTCTCTTCTACTCCTTGATTGAAACTGCTCTCTTCAAAGTCATCTCTAAACCACTACCAAAAAAAAAGTAAGCACTTACTGTTTGTATCGCCCTCTGTTAGGTTCTGGGAGAGATAAAAAGTTCTTAATTTTAAAAATTCTGAACTTAAACCTGCAAACATCATTTCCATATTCCCAGTGGAAAAAAAGATAATTGAACATGATATTATGATATATATATATACATACATATTAAATTCAACTTGCTAATTTCAAATTTCTCCCTTGATTATATGTGCCTCCATTTGAATGTGTTTTCATGCTTGATTCAACAGCACATATCCTAAAATGGCAACAATACAGAGAAGATTAGCATGAACTTCTGTTCTTTTTTGTACATTTTCTTTTAAATGTTTTAATGACCCTCTTTTTTTTCTCTTTTCTTTTGTAACATTAAACACTGAATTCCACCCCTACCCTTATGAGATACAAAGATATTTAAGATAAAATCCTTGCCTTCATGGAGGTTACAATGTAATAGAAGAATACCATACATAGAGATTTGTGACAATGGGTCTTGTGAGGTCTGAATAAGAACCTCATGCACATGGACAGGGAAGTATGGCAAAGAGCTTGGTATCTTCCATTGAAATGATATAGAAGTCATCAGGTTGCCAAGGGGCTTGCATCAGTCAATCAGCAAATATTTATTACCTGTTGTCAAGCTTCTCCAATAGAGTAATTTTTTGCCTTCTCTTCATTTTAGCTACCTTTTTTCTGAGCACATTTAGACATGAAAATTCCCCTCCTAAAATGTGAGGATTCCTAGAGTTGGACTCAGCAATCTATAAGAGCTGACCAGAGCAGTGCCATGGAACTACATGACTGAGAATTGGTCAGGGACTTATCAGATCACCTAGTCAAACTTTTATTTTACAAGGATACTTGAGGTAAGAAAACGTGAACGACTTACCCAAGGATATAGTAGTAGTTTAAGGAAGAAAATTAGGACTGAATCCAGATTTTCTGACTCCAAATTTGTTGCTCTTTTCACAATATGAGGCTATTGCCTCCCTCTTGTTAGATCCTAGATTTCTTTCAATGCAATCTCAAAAGTTTTCAAGGCCTTTACCAAAGTCTTCCTCTGATGACTTATCCTCGTACCAGTGACCCTAGATTTTAGAAGACAATGCCAACAACTCTAGCCCTCTCAAGTCGGAAAGAAGGTAATGACAACACAGCCTAATTCTCTGACAGTCCCTACCAAGTTGGATAGGCTTGTATCCTCTAGAAAATGTATTAAGACCGGAATGAAACTGTAATACTGGTATCCAAGTGATCATTCCCTCCACCACAGCAATTCAAAAAGACCATCTGAGAAGGCAAGCATAAATTTGTTTAGCCCCTGGTACCTATGTTGTTTTTTCTTCTCTTGTTGATTTTTACAATTCTTTTAAAATCCAATTCCCTTTCTTCTCCTTCTAGCTGAAAATGACCTTGTTCTCTTTACTCCCTTTTCAGCACTTACGTTTTTTACCTCTGATGCATTTGCTGCCACACTTTTTTTTGCATTATATTTGTATTGGTACTTTTTCTAGTGTTACTGATATGGTACAAGACTGGTTTGGCTGGAATTTTATCACCACAACTTGTTTTCTATTGCTGTCATGTTTCTGTTTTGATTTTGTTAACTTTAGGAGAGGTACCCTGGTGTAGTGCAGGAGGGTTGGGTCTTAGGGCATTGGGAGTTCAAATATTTCTGGCTAAACAAAAAATCCACGAAATTAAGAGGTCTGGACGAAATATTAGCAATAATAAAACCAAGAAAAATATCCTAGCCTCCTCTCCATTATGTTTGTGTTATGTTCCTCAGGGGTAGGCTTCACGCCAACTAAACTTTGCATTATTCTTATAATCTAGAGGTGCTCTTCCTCCTGTTGCCACATAAATGCTTATTAAATGATTTAGTGTCTAAACTGAGAACATCTGGGTACTTTTAAGTATTTAGCGGTTTAGGTTTTACAACATATCAGACTCGGAAGTTTCGATTGACTTAGCGACATCCGGTTCAAAGCACGCACAAACTCTAAACTGGTGGGGGGCGGGGAACCCGAGGCGGGGAGTCTGGAAGAAACCATTACTCTTCTTGTGGGAACTGAGTAACGTTTTCATTGAAACTTATCTTTCTACGTTTTAAATCGATACCACTGAAAACAAAAATAAATTATTTACCATTGGCGTCCCCAAAAGAAAAAAACAATTCCTTCTTTGTCTTAGTTGTATTAACGAAAATAGGTCTGTCCTTTAAACTTGGACTCAAGTCAAACTAGTCCCTCTCCGGCCCGGAGCTCCCTAACTTTTCTTAGCTAAACCGGAGCGGCGAAGTAAAGCGGCAGCGTATTGCGTCATCACGCCGCATTCCTTCCGGAGGTCAACTAAAACGCCCGCCATCTTGGTGGTAGTCGCCCGTCTGTGCGCCTGCGCGCGATGCCGCCTGGTCGTTGCTAGGCAGAGCGGAGGCTGCAGCAGCGGCGCCTGGAGACCCACCCCTAGTGATGCCCCTCGGCGCTGCAGGGCCATGGTGGTCAGTGGCCCTCAGGTAAGAGGGCTTCCGGCCAGGTCAAATGCAGGCTTCCGGATTGAGGCCCCCTCTTCCTTGGCTTCGACCGGCGGGGTCGCTGAGGGCCTGGGTGGACCTTCCCCCTTTCTGGCGGGCACCCCTAGGCCAGGAGCCATGCGGAATCGGGATTACCCCGTTGTGTTAGGATCAGAGCTGGAAAAAACCTTCGAGATCCTCTTACTTTATAGATGGGGAAACTGAGGGCCAGGGAAGGCAAAGAGGCTTGCTGGGATTTGAACCCATGTTTTCTGACTTCACATCCATGGTGCCGTGCTGATTTTGGACTCCCAGATTTTGATTTTTGTGCTCCAGAAATGACCAGCTTTATCTCACTCACATTGGACAAGACAATAGGCTTCCCAAATGGAGCTACAGTTACTCTTGCTATCCTGCATCTCCTTCCTTCTTATTAAAAAAAAAGTTGCCTTTTGTTTTTATATCACTTTAATTTCCAAATACCTCTCTCCTCACTCTCTCCTACCCAAGTGAGCCTGCCCTGCTAACAAAATATTTTAAGAAGCTAAAAAAACAACAAAACACACACTTCAGCAAAAACAACCAATGCATGTACTAAGTGACTGTAAGTACCCCATAGTTCACACTCTCTACAAAGACAGAGGTACATTTTATTAGTTCTTCTGGGTCACACTTCTTTGTCATTACAGTTAACACAGTCTTGCTGCACTTTTATCAGTGCTTGGAATGACTTTTCACCCTTCTGGAAAGACGCTCCCCCCCAATTTCCCAGTTCACATCCTTACTTACCCTTTATTCAATCTCCCTGATTAGGTCACATGATGCTTCTTCTATGAAGTTTTTTCTGATCCCCCAGCTGTCAGTGATCTCTCTTTTCAAAAGTAGAATACCTCTTTGGACAGTTCCTAAACACTTTGGAGGAGTATAGATGGTATTATAGAGAGGCTACAGATCAGAATGTTTGATTTGGAATTATATCCGATTTCTAAAGAATGTTAGATTTGGATTCATTTTCTTGATTCTCCAACCTGTTTGACTTTTCAATGTCTTCATCCATGTGACTGTGTACCTAGGCTCTGCCCTATACCCTCTTCTCTTTTCTCTCCATGCCCTTCCCCCATATTACCATCTTTGTGGAGAGGACTTCCAGGTCTTATATGTCCATCCTTTTGCTCTTTCCCAGGCTCCAATCCTGCATCATCAGTTATCTTCTGGATAATTTTAATTGGATATCCCAAAGCCACCTTGAACTCAATAAGACCAAAACGTAACTTTTTATCTTTTCCCTCTAAACCCACTTCTCTTCTTAACTTTCCTGGGTCTTTCATAGCTCACCATCCTATTTTCTATCATCCAGTTTTGCAATGTGTTTTACAGCGTGAGGGCAGCTGTTCACATATCCACTCAATTGTTAAATCTTGTTTCTATCTATACATGTCTCCAGTATATCCTCTTCTCTCTACTCACATCATTGTTGCTTCATCACTTCTCATTCTGGACTATTATAATAGCCTTCTAATTGATCTCTCTGCTTTAGGTCTCCCTTTACTTAAACCTATTCTCCACAGGACTACTAGAGAGATTTTCTTAAAGTGCACATGTTGCCCTTCTCAATAAATTCCAGTGATTCTCAAACATGTCTAGAATCAAATATAAACTTCTATTTTTCACTAAAATGCTTTATAATCTGGCCTCACTCTATCTTTTCAGCCTTTACATCAATCCATGCACTTCAGGTTCCAGCTATACTAATCTTCTTGTTGTTTCTTACACAGGGTACTTTATTTTCCACATTTTTGCCTTTGGACTAGCTGTTCCTTATGTGTAGAATGCTTTTTCCCACTCCCTTAAATGCCTAGTTTTCTACAAGATTCAGCTCCAGTAATATCTTTAACTTGATCTTTCAGATCCCCTCCAATTTTGTTCCCCACAAAATTACATGTTTTGTATTTGTCTTGTGTAAATACCTATGTGTCTTTCCCATTATAATCAACTCCTTGAGGGCAGGGATGTTTTGCTTTGTCTTTGTTCCCTTGATACCAAGCATGGTGCTTGATAAAAGGGAGTACTTAAATGTTTGTTGATTGATTGTTTTGATGTATGAGGACCTAGGTTCCAGTGCTGATTCTGCTACAGACTATGTGATCAAGAGCAAGTCATTTTCCCTTTCTCAATCTCAGTCTCCTTTTCTATAAGGTGAAGGGATTGGACTAAATATGAAGTACTTTCTAGTTTTAAATTTTGTGCTGTTTATGTTCATGTCTATAAGATTTTAAGTTCTTGGATGTCTATGATTTGTATTGGTGTCTCCAATAATTAAGAGTTTCTTCAACTGAAAAATTCTTCACCCAGTGTCCCATCTAGTGTTCAACCTCTTAAAGCTTGTCTAGGTTGGTCCTCAAGACTGACATAGTCTCTCACTAGGTCTATACTTAAAGCCTTTTGTTTGTGTAGGACCTGCCATAGCTGGCATTACTTTTTGAATTGCTATGGTGGAGGAAAAGATCACTCAATTACCAACATTACTGGTGATGATCAGTTCATTCAAAACCTAATATGTTTTGCAGACCATACAAGCCTTTCCAAATTGGTAGGGACTGCCAGAATTAGACCGTTTTGTCATTGCCTTCTTTACAACTTGATAGGGCTAGAGTTGGATTGTGTTGGCATTGCCTTCCAAAATCCAGGGTCACTTCCATATCAGGATAAGTCATCAAAGGAAGACTTTGGTAAAGGCCTCAAAATCTTTTGAGACTGCATTGGAAGAAGTCTGGCTTCTCTTAAATTCAAAGTCTGGTGTTTATAGAAACCCTTGTTGGCTTGTTATACAACCAGTGAGAGTAGTTGCCTGCTAGTTGGTAACAGAGCAATAGATTGTTTGGGGTTTGAGGGAACTCAGTTCAAGAACAGTTTCAAACTGGAAATGGTGAGTGGGTAGGATAAGATTTATTGTCTAAGGCTTAATTTCACTGGTACTTCACAAAATAGTCTGGTTGTTATCTTTGGGGAGGAGACTTGGTGCAAGGAAACCACAAAAAAAGATGTAGTGGTTTAAGGGCAAAATTAATGAAAAAAGGCCCTGGGATGGAGGACTCCATTGAGGAAAAATAGAACAAAGAGGCACCAATCAGAGGAAAAAGAAATTAGAAATACAGTCCAAGGGTCATAGAAATAAAGTAATATTTTGAGAGGATAGTAGAAAAGAGATGAACATTGGGCTTCTATTTAGAATTTCACCTTGGCGACTTGCAGTACTGTAATTGGACTATCATTGCAAACTTGTTATGCATATAAAGCCTTGTAAGTGTGATGAAAAATAACAAGGGTTTATTCTACTTTAGGCTATTTCCTTTATTGTATATTTTAGATTTTGAAATATATATGTTCAAAATAAAATTTTAAAGTCATAGTTTTTCTATGTACACTCTTATAATCTTGTAAATATATTTACTCATTTAAAAACAAACATCTCCTTGGTATTCTAGTTTGATTTCTTTTTTTATTATTATGCCCTCAGAGTACATTGCCTTTTACTTTCTAACTTTCCTTTTCATTTGAGGTAACTATGGAGAAAGAGCTTCGGAGCACCATTCTCTTCAATGCATCAAAAAAGGAAATATTTACCACTAACAGTGGCTATAAGTCCTTACAGAAAAGACTTCGTAGTAACTGGAAGATTCAGAGGTGAGTACAGTTATCCATTCCACATCAGGACTTCCCATACTGCCATTTTGATATATCTTGGGTTGGCATAAAAAATTAAATGGGAATTTTTAGGAAGTTTTTTGAAACCACAGTCAACACATGAAAGCTAACAGATGACAGAAAAAGTTTAGAAATTCAGAAATGCATAGAATATACTATAATCATGCATAATATCAACATATTTTATCTTTGAATGCTATAAACATAGCCAATTTCTTTTTTAAAGTCAAAATAAACAAAAAATTAAAAGTTTATGAGATCATGAAAGCCAGCAGATGACGTACAAAGACTTGAAATGTTAATATTGACTTACATATAACCTAAGACCAAATACTTAACCCACTTTTTACAATAAATACTGTAAACTCCCCATAGAGAAAAAAAGAGAATTTAGACTTCTCTGGTATGAATTGAGAGCCAAAAATTTTTATGCAGATTTTCTATGTCGTAGGCCACCCACCATGATGTGGAAGAGATACCTATAGTTACTACTGTTTTCTATTCTCAGTTATTGTAGCAGTAGTAACAGAATAGTAAAATGGAAGACTCTTTTCAGAATTACTATAGCAGTAGAACTAGTAATGGAAGTCTTTTTTGGAAAAAAAAAAAGCGACTATTTAATAGATTATTTAAGGAGTTGAATATAATGAACCAGTAAATAATTACCATTACTTCTATTGCAAATTAGTAAACAAATATCAATTTTGAATTAAGGTGGCAAAAAAAAAGAAGTTATTCTAATGTCAGTTCCTGGTTTTGAATATAAGAACATTTGGAAAAGAATAGCTAAATCCTTTTAAAATCTAAGCTACTCAAATAATCTTAAAAGCCACATCCAGTGATTCATGTTTAAATAGTATCAGTATCAGGGAAAGAAAATAATCATATTTCTAGTTAAAGGCCATAATTATTCAATTTTTCATTGTATATGTAATTTTCTTTTTTACTGTAAGTATTTAAGCAGAGTCCAGATGATCACTAAATGGGGATAATGTTGAGAAGTTCTTGCATTTTGTGGAAGGTTATCCTAAATTGCTCCTATGGTTCTTCTCATGCTACCATAACATAACTTGTGTTTTCCATATGTCTGCAAGATAGAATAATTCTCAAACAATTCTGAGCTATGTAATCCTGTTTGCTTAATTTTTCCTTTTAGTTTAAAAGATGAAATTACCTCAGAAAAGTTGATCGGAGTGAAACTATGGATTACAGCAGGACCAAGGGAAAAATTTACTGCAGCTGAGGTAAGAACTATCTTGCAAGCAGAGTGAAGAAAAATCTTATATAACATAGGCTACTGGATTTATTGATTTCATCTTAGTTTCTGTGTTTATAATTCTTTTGTTAAATTAATTTAGTTATCTCCTATAGAAATAAGCAAACCTGGATGGATTCTCTTCAAATTAAGAGTTATTTGAATAAAGCACTCCTATTCTCTTTCCTAATACATAATAGAATATCTCTAATCTTAGTATAGGGCTATAATAGGGTTCTAGTACTTTCCCTGCTGATGTTCTTTTATATATATCCCATTTAATATATAGAGTAGTGTATAAATGGAGATTTTGAACCCTAGACTTCAATCCCTAGAAGTCCATGGTATTTCCCAGAATTCCCTATAATCTCACTTGAGTCTCCACGTAGGTGAGATCACAATTGGTATTTAACTGGCAGTAATGCCTAGCGCTCTTCTCTGCCATTGCAGTGATGTAGGAAGTTAGTGGTAAGCTAAGTGCTGGGATTCTGAATTGGCTAATCAGCCATGGGCATGTGGTTTTTATTTTGTATCTTCTTTATACCTTGATTTCTAATAATCCTTAATAAACCTCATAAAATATGATATTTTATTACTAGATACTAATTTAATTTTTACAGTAGGACTTAGAATGATTCTTTTTTCTTTCTTTTTGATCATGGCATAGCAGTGAAAATAGTATGGAAGAAATGGGGTAGCCTGTAGTCTTCTCCTCACATCTAGCTTTTGTTGTTGAGGTGAATGGTGTTATGAAGAGAACACTGGACCTAAGTTTATATCTTGACTCTTCCTCTCTACTTCACTACTTAGTCTGACCACACTGATTTCCCTTTTTTCCAGCCTTCCTATCTCTAGTACATCTTCCATTGAGCTGCCAAATTGGTATTCTTAGAATATAAATCTGATCATGTCATTTCCTAGTTAAAAAAGTTAAAAAGCCTTTTCGTATCATACCACCTCATTTCTATTTATTTTTGAACCTGTTATGTCCTTTCAGGAGAAGATAAACTCCTTGTGAGCAGGTACTGACTCATTTTTGTATTTGTATCTCCAGCACTCAGCACCATGCTTGACAGAGTAGGCAGTAATAAAAAAATGCTAGTTGATTAATTCATTGAACAAGGCTCTGTGCCCCATCTATAAAATGACAATAATATTACTTGTACTATCTACCTCATAAAGTTGTAATCGAGAAAGCTCTTTGTAAACCTTAAAGTCTATAGAATTATAAGTTATTATCCTTATGTCTTTTCTGTCAAAGCTACCAATTTTTGCTTTGGAATGAAGTTATTTCTTTGTTCTATCTCATGGAAAGTGAAATGACATGGGCGGGGTCCAGCCTCACTCGAGACTTCAGGGGTTCCTGACTGGTGGTGAATGATCAGTCAAAATAAATAACAAATGGAAGGCAGCTTAATCATTACGGCCATGGGACTGCTTTGCATCTGACAGTTGCTCTGCCATTCCCATGCCTGGCTTTTATTTTTATTCTCATTTTCTTGGAATGCAGATTACATTACCTAACACACATGTTCAAAGAGAGATAATTGGAAAAGTTATGCATTAACTTTTAACAAACCACTTGATTAACATTCTATATTCTTATATTGTGATTACAGACAGCACACAAAATAAATTATTTCATCACAGGTGGCTTAATTTTCTCATTACCCTGTGAGAAGTTTTGAGCTTACAAACAATCAAGGAAAACTACTTATTGCTTTTAATCAAATGGAATAATTAATCAACAGGTCTTAAAAGACAATTCAACAATTATATCATTGAGGTTGAGGGGTACTGGGTATACAATTCAAATTTAGACTGATCATTTTTCAGGGTTCTTACTAGGAAGTTTCTGAGTTACTGGTTTGTGAAATCGAGTCACTGAGGCATGTTGAAGCTTGATGTACTTGTACTTATCGCTTGGGCCTCTATGATTGATTTGTGTGCTGGCTTCATGAGAATAGGTTTCTGTGAGTGGGAAAGATTTTTGAGCTTGGCCTATAGCTGTAGTTTTGCTGGGAATTATGTACCTAAATAAAAGTTAACCCATGATAGTCTTTTTGGGATTGGGTTTAAGAGTTTGATCTTTTGGTGATGTTTTAGAGAATTAGGATACAGGTGTTTTGCTCTTGCATTATTTCTTCTGAGACTAGGGGGAATAATAATCATGTCAATTCATAGGTAAAGGGCATTGATGAAAGAGGTCATGTAAAAGTGGGACTGGGTGGGCAATCACATCCCGCCATGGACCACTCTGTGGTCTCCTCAGGTACCACGTGTGACTCTGTCAAGGTGGAGTGGTCTGATGGTTCCCAGCAGTGAAAGACCCAGCTTTTAGAAATTGTTTGGGAAATAATAGGGTTTGGAAAATACTTTCTTGCCCTATAGTACAACTTGACTAATAGGTGCTACATAGGTCCCTTTGCTGTTACTTTTATGTTGTGAAGAGAGTGGTTCTGATTTTATATAGATACATTTCTCATTTATTCTCTTTCTCTTCACCCTTAATATTTTATCTGCTTAGCAATATTGCAAAGTGATCAACAGTGAATGACTTAGCTATTTTCAGCAGTACAATGATCCAAGACCATTCTGAAGGACTTTTGATGAAAAATGCTACCCACTTTCAGGGAAAGAACTGATGATAGAGTCTGAATGCATGGAAGCATACTTTTTAAAACTTAATTTTCTTGTTTTTTGTCTGTTTTCTTTCACAACATGACTAGTATGAAAATATGTTTTACATGATTGCATATGTATTATGTATTTCAAATTGCATGCTTTCTCAGTGAGGGGAAGGTAGAGAGAAAAAGAACTTGGAACTCAAAATTTAAAAAAAACAAATGTTAAAAATTGTTTTACATGTAATCAGAAAAAATATTTTAAAATATTTTACCTGCTTAGTCATACAATTGATCAAGATATGAGAGAGAAATTTTTATCAAGAAGCTGAAGGAAGAAGAGGAGATAGCAGGTGGCTGTTAACTTTGTTGTTGTTTTTATTACCCAAAAAATGAGTAGCCTTATCGATTTTGTCATATTTCTACTTTTCTAAATTTTATATTATGATGTGGTGGTTTTCTCTGTTCTTTTAAGGTTTCCCATCTGAAAATTCAACTTTTAAAAATATAATAATTAAATCATGAATATTTTGGAGCTCTGTACTTAAAGATAAGCCTTTGTATAGTTATCTAGTAAAGGCCAGTGATCTAATAAAAGGCCTATTTATATTTGATTGCATTTTAGAGTTGAGATTCTTAAAAAACTAGCTATAATTGAATGATTTTTACTAATAGTATTTGAGAGTAATTCCTCAGAGATATTTGTATTTTTTTCCCCTTTTGTGTAGTTTGAAGTGCTAAAGAAATATCTTGAAAGTGGTGGAGATATCCTTGTTATGCTAGGAGAAGGTGGTGAATCCAGATTTGACACCAATATTAACTTTCTACTAGAAGAGTATGGGATCATGGTTAACAATGGTAACTGAATTTTTTATAAACTTGTGGCCATGGAAGTAATATTTTCAGCTGCTAATTTTAAGCCATATAAGTTTACCATTTATTTATAGTCTAATCTATAAAATTATTTTTTTCTTTCTCTGAAGATGCTGTGGTGAGAAATGTCTATTACAAATATTTCCATCCTAAAGAAGCTTTGGTATCCAATGGGGTCTTGAACAGGTAAACATATCAAAAGCTTTAATATTATTACTCATATTCCTCTAGCTCAGCCACTTTACTACTCTTGCCAGTCATACTTTCTCACTGCCTACTTCCCACTTTTAGTCCATGTTTTGGGGATAATTTATCTCCTTTTATTTTATAAATTATGGAGCCTCCATTCTTGAAACATAAGTTAGAATCTACTTTTCTACTTTGTTCCATGAAAAGAGAGCTCTATCCTGGTATATCTTTCTTGTCCATTAATATTGATATATATTATAAGAGTGTAAATGTCTAATTACACATGGTATGTACTGTTAGGTCCCATATAAATCAAGACAGACATGGAACTTCCCTTTTATACTCTTTTTTTTTTCCTGTTAGTCAATAAACCTTTATTAAGTGTCTACTATGTACCAGGCACTGGTACATGATAAGTGTATGATAAGTACTGGGGATGCCAAAAAAAAGTCAAAATACAGTCCCTGCCTTCAAGGAGCTTATGATATATGATAAATAATAATTAAAGACAAAGTAGAATTGCTTGTTGGCTCTGGGAGGGGTGAGGGAACGAAAATGAATCATGTAACCATGGAACAATATTTAAAATAGTAACAATTAAAAGAAGGATGATATTAACAATATGTAAATAGGTCTTGATCAATGACACATGTAAAACCCAATGGAATTGCTTGTTGGTCACGGGGGAGGGGGGTGTGAGGGAGGAGGAGAGGGAAAGAACATGAATCATGCGGAAAATATTCCAAATTAATTAATTAAATAAAATTTTTTAGTAAGTAAGAAAGAAAGAGTATTAAAAAAAGAAGGATGAATCTTGAATTGAGAGGAATTCTCCTTTTTATACTCTAAGGCAATCAACTGAGAAATATACTCAGTCCATATGTTTATGATAGGTTATATTCCCGGAAAACATACTCTTAAGACCAAACAGTGTAAATTAATATGATTTTCTCATGAAAACAATACTACATTATGGCCCAAACCAGGGACCTGACATTTTACACAAATGAACATAAACATTGTAATAATTAAATGTAAATATTATTATTTATTGTTTTATATAATTATGTAGCAAAAAACAGCAACCAGTTATATTACATTTAACATAATACTATTTTAGCTTATTGTGCAAAGTTCTTATCCTAATAATTTCTGCCTTAGTTTTGCTGTGACTAGAAGGTGAAGAAAGAATGCCTTCATTAGGTTTTTGTATAGGTAAAAAAGAGCAGAAAGGTATTTCAGGAGTCAGGAATAGCATAAGTAAAGGTGAGACTGACTGAATGTTTTGCCTCAAGTAAATTGTTTTTTTAAACCCTTACTTTTTCTCTTAGAATTGATACTAAGTATTTGTTCCAAGACAGAAGATCCGTAAAGATTAGGCAATTGGGGTTAAATAACTTGCCCAGAGTTACACAACTAGGAAGTATCTCACATTTGAATCCTTTATCCTCCTGACTCCAGGCCTGGCATTTCTATCCACTGAGCCATCTAGCTACCTCCAACCCAGAATTTTTGAAAGATAGCTTGGTGATGTGAAGTAGACTAGACTCCCTGGTATCCATCTGTATCCCTCAAGGATAACAGATTTTCTTGAGAACCGAACTTCTAAAACGTAGTTCATGAGCAAAGAGACAAAGAAAGGTGGCTTGAGCAATCCTACAAAATGGGGCATTAATGCAGAATAGGTTCAGTTACAGAATAGGATCAATTATAAAGTGATACAGAATTAATTTCATTTCTTCAGTTTGGAATCAGTCAGATTGTCATTTTGGTCTTTCATATTTGAGAGAAGGTTGGTAGAAAATGTAGCAAGACTGTGAGACTTTTAATATGAGGCTATGGAGTTTGGGATTCATCATATAGACAGTGGAGGGTTACTGGCTGTATTTTGAGTAGGGAACTGGTATGATTAAATTAATACTTTGGGTCTAGTGGATTTAGTGGTGATGATGACTGAAGCTTGTTTATTGGGGAATAATATTATTTGAGGAAGGTTTCGTGGACACTGCATGACTTGAGGAACTGTTTGGAAGAAAAAGATTGCAAAATGATGGCATTTCTAGTAGATGTCCTGGCCCAGAGTTGGGGGTGATATAATGTACATAAAGAATATTTAGCAAAGTTGTAAGGACCATTGGAGATACCTGGGAAGACAATAAAAGTAAAAGAATTTATAGTACTTTGATGAAGATCTTTGAAGCTTGAGCATATTCTTGAAATATGTGTATATTTATCATAGCATCATAGGCACATACTTCCAGAAACTAAATAGCAATTATTGATATGTCAACAAGTATTTATTAGTTTGCTAGCTCTTGGGGATAGAGCCCTGCTCACATGAAATTCACAGTTTAATGGGGGAGAGAGACAACATGCCAACAACTATGTACAAACAATATGTGTAAAGAATAATTTGTAAGTGGTTTCAGAGGAAAGGCATTAGCATTAGGGGGTACTCAAAGGCTCCTTGAAGAAAATGGGATTTTAGCTGAGATTTGAAAAAAAGTCAGGTAAACCAGGAAACAGAGACAAGTAGAGCATTCCAAGAATGGAAACAATCAGTGAATATACATATAATTGGGAAATGGAACATGTTGTACAAGGAAGAACAAGGAGATTAAGGTCACTGGATTCTAGACTACATGGAGGGGAGTAAAGAGTAAAGAGGTCTGGAAAGGTAAGATGGAGCCAGTTTATGAAAGGCTTTATAAACAAGATGGGAGAGGCAGGATAGAGAGTCAGGCTTATAGACAGGAGGTTCTGAGTTTAAATTTAGCCTCAGCCACTTCCTAGATGTGTGACCCTGGTCAAGTCACTTAACCTCCCTTTGCCTACCCCACATAACTTTGATTCTAAGATAGAAAGTAAGGGTTTAAAAAAAAAAACAAAGCAAGATGGGAGGCTTTAGGGTAGGAAAGAAGAGAGTGAAGATAATGAGTTCTGATTTGGACTTGTTGATTTAAGGGCATCTGGTTCAGGATATCCAGTAGGCAACTGTCAAAACTTGGAGATTGGAACATAGTTTTTAGGTCTAGACAAATAGATCTGATAATCTTCTGCATAGATATTAGAATTAAATTCATGAGAGCTATTGAGATCACCAAATAAAACTGAAAAGAGGAAGAAGAGGGCCTAGAACACTAGTCTGGGTGGCACATGCTGTTAAAGGGCATAACCTAGATGAAAGTCCTTCAAAGGATAGAGGAGAACCCAGTGAGCAACAGTGTTATGAAAACCTAGAGAGAAGAGCATCAAAGAGAAGAAGGTAATGGACAGTGTCAAAGGTTGTAGAGAGGTCAGGTAAGGCTTGAAAAAAGCCATAGTATTTAGTAGGTAAGAGATCATTGGTAACTTTGGAGAGAAAATTTTCAGTTGAATGATGAGGTCAGAAACCAGACTGCAGAATTAAGAAATGAGTGAAAAGAGAGTTGAGGCACAAATTATGGATACCCTTTTTAAAGGAGTTTAGCCACAGAAGGGAGGAGAAATATCACAAGAGGGATGAAAGGAGCAAAATGAGGATTCGACACAAACCTTTTGGCTCTGGCAAGAACTGTTATGACATAACTTTTTTCTCTTTCTCTTTCAAGATCTATTCTGTCCATTTTCAGGCCCAACTTAAATTTCACTTTTACAAAAAGTCACTGTCAGCCTCCAATTCATCCCTGAAGTCCTTTTGGCTTCATTGTCTATACCCCTCATTCATTCAGATACTTAATTGCAGACTGCCTTGCACAAATATTAAACTTTTATATATATATATATACATATGTCTTTTCTGTCCAATTAAATCAGAAGTGCCTCTTGGGCAGGAACTTTGTGCGGTGGGGAATAAACAAATTTAAAATAGTCCAAAGTATTTGCTTTTCTTAGATTGTTTTAGGGTCTTTTGAGAAAAATTACTTGCAGACCTCTTAAGACCTTATATTCCATGGATATTCACTGGTTAGAATTTGGATTGAAATTCAAGTTTGTTTTCTTAAACTAAGTTTGTATTTGCTGCTTTAAGGGAAATAAGCCGAGCTGCGGGAAAAGCTGTGCCTGGAATAATTGATGAGGAAAGCAATGGAAACAATGCCCAGTAAGTGTATATTCTTAGTCTCAGTTTTATTTTTTTGCCCTTTGAAATGTTAACATTGGGAATTCCAGGATGTCATCTAGTTTTTTTAGCTTCTTCATGCACTCTCATTGCTGTTTTAATAGTTACTAAGGGGGAAACCTTATAGCTTTAGATAGTACTCCTGAGAAAATCAGGGAAGCAGCTGAAGGTGAGTGTTTGATGAACTGAAATCTGTTCAAGGGAGTCTTAATAAGATTAAAATAACCAAAAAGACAGCAAGTGGAGCACAGGACTTTGAGTTAGAAGAAATGGATTTTAGTTGTCTCTTTAAATAATTTTTCTTCTTTATAAAATAGGGATAAACTGTTCCTACCTTCCCCATGGAGTTATTAGGTTGATAAAATGTATGACAGTTTAAAAAAATCAAAATCTGTAAGGTATCTCAAAAGGCATACTATCTTTCTACTTATACAGTCTTTAAAAAAAAAAAGAGAGAGAGAATGAGCAAACGTTACTTTTTGTATTAGCAATAATTCTAAGACAGAAGAGTGATAAGGGCTAAGTACCTGGGGTGATTTGCCCAGGGTCACACAACTTGGAACTTTCTGAGGCCAGATTTGAACTCAGGTTCTCCTGTCTTTAGGCTTGGCACTCTAACTATTGTGCTACTTAGCTTCCCCTTGCATAGTCTTTCTTGCTTTTTTTCCCTTAAATTCCTTACCTTTCATCTTGGAATCAATACTATGGATTAGTTCTAAGGCAGAAAAGCAGTAAGGGCTAGACAATGGAGGATTAAGTGACTTGCCCAGAGTCACCAGCTAGGAGGTATCTAAGGTCAGATCTAAACCCAGGACCTCCTATCTCCAGGCCTGACTCTCACATTGCATCCTCCATTCCTGCTAAATAGTCTTAAAGTTGAAGGTGTAGTAGGCTGATAAAAGCAGATGAGCTTATAACCCTTTAAGATGCTTGTCTAGCTTATCTTGTCATACAGCTGTGCCATTGTGTGTATTATTGTTCTTGATGTTTGTATCTTTATGCTTGACTGAAAATTCTTCAAGGATGGGTGGGGATCATGTCTTATCTAAACTTTGTATCTTTGACAGCACCTAATCTTGCTCTGCACATAATACTTGCTTAAAAAATGTTTGCTCTGTTATATTTGTTTTTGTCATATGGCCATAATCCCCATAACAGTTGAAAAAATTTTTTAGATCTTTAAAACATGTTAAAATGCCTCATCTCTATTAGAGAGTGGTATTGACCCCTCCATGAGAGCCAGGTTCTCTTTCCTAATTATTCCACTCTCCTCCCCCACCAAAAAAAAAATTCCTGAATGGATTTAATGGTTAAAGTTTTTAAAAAATGAATGAGAAATGTAAGACCATTTCCAGTTTTCTTTTATTTTGCATCTGAATATATTAATAATGCTTGTGCTGCCCTTCTGAGATTAGCTTCAATTTATCTTGTATGTATATAGTTGTTTTGCATGTTGTACATGCACAATATAGTGAACTCCCTAAGGATACTTTTTTAATATACTCAGTGCTCAGTTCTTAATAAATGTTTGTTGTTGGGGCAGCTAGGAAGCTCAGCAGATAGAACACCATGCCTGGAGACAAGAGATCTTGGGTTCAAATGTGACCTCAGACTGTCTTAGTTGTGTGACCCTGGGCAAGTCACTTAACCCCCATTGTCTAGTCCTTACCACTATTCTGCCTTAGAACCAATACTTAGTAATAGTTTTTTAAAATGAAAAAATAAAAATAGATTCTCGTTGTCTTCTCTTTTTTTCCCACTCGTGATTTAGAAAACAAAGGCTTGGTGGAAAATTTTCTAGGTCTATAGATTGGATATCATTTTTTCATAGGAATATCAATAAATACTAACATCAGGCTCAATTTTATCAAATGTTTTTGTTTTTAATATTTCTGAACTTTTTCACAGGGCTCTCACCTTTGTATATCCATTTGGGGCCACACTGAGTGTGATGAAACCAGCAGTAGCTGTTTTATCAACTGGGTCTGTCTGCTTTCCCCTAAACAGACCCATTCTGGCTTTCTACCACTCTAAGGTACAAATTTTCTTGAATTTATGTTTTACTTACATTACTTGACACTTATAAAAAGAGCTGTTTAAGACATTCAGACCAATTCATAACTTATGAATACCCTTGTCCATGACTACAGGCTCATCCATTTGGTACTTTGTAAAGTCACTTCCATTCATATGCAAATGGATTTAATGAAATGTCAAAACAAACTAGATTATATGGCATGAGGCTGCTAATGTCAGTTTTCGTTTATCCCAGAAAACAATGACCAAATTCCTATTCTGGACATCTATCCCTGCCTCTCTTTACTTAAGAAATTGTTTTGCCTTTGTTGTTTAAAATAACATAGTACTAGTAAAGCATTATTAGTAAAGGGAATATTGCAACTGCCCTTCCCTAAATAGCTAGAAACATTTTCAAATAAAAACAAAATGTTGTTCATTAAGGCAAGCTAGATGAGTTTATACCACAAAAAGATAATTGCATTATTTTTAAGTGCCCTTGGTAAAACATGTTTTAACATCAGTTATTAGGAAGAATTCTAGTGATTTGATTTCTAAACTTTGACCAGAAATACTTAATTTTAGGGTTGTCAGCATTTAATGAACGAATACCCAGTGTAGAGAGCATGTCACCCAGTCTTGAGCACTCTGCTGTATACTACCAGGTCTCTATTAGTGTGCACAATGACTCCCCTGAAGGGTTTGCATGTATTTAAATGAGCACAGTTGGAAGTTACAATTACATAAAATATGGTCATTGGTTCCAAAATGAATGCAAATTGAAATAATGCAACTACTTCATAGGAATTTTTTCTTCACTCTGAGACTTGGCTGTATTTGCACCAGCCAGAGATTATTGTCTCCTTGTTTCTTAGAAATGATAATCATAATTTCTCCTGACTTTTCTGTGGTGCTTCATATGAGACAAGTCAGTATGCTGAGATGATCACAGAGAATGACCTCCAACTCCTATCAGAAATCATTGGCAGTTCCCGGGGTTGGAACTTGGGTATTGGCTCCTAGTTTAATGTCATTTATGTCACTGAGCTTGTTGTTACCTTTTCCAGCTCTTTTGCTTTACTAGAATAAAATTGTTACTATAAAGCGCAGGGAGAGAATTGGTCTTTAACTAGACATCCTTTTTCATTTAGCTGGAGGAAATTATAGACAAAATGCTGGAAGAGGAAGCTGAAGACAATGGTAGAATCTCTGTCAGGGCAGAAAAAAGGATTAGAAAGAAGATCTATAATCTATTTGAGAGAAATGAGGTAGGGAAAAGATTGTAATATTAGGGAAAGGAAAAATATAATAATATAAAATATGATTGGTAGAAAGGAAAGTCAATTTTTCAAACTTTCCTTCTGGGAGTTACCTATAGTTTTGTTTCTAATCACAGCAGTATTCAGTTATTTTCCCTTTTGTGAAACTCTACTAGTTGAAATTTCTATTTGAAATAGCCTTGAATTATTTCCAATGGCTTTTATATCATCCTTTTGTCTACTCACCCCAATGCCCCAATCCAATGAATAAATGAATTTTTAATGTGATATCCAATATTAGTTTCCTGAAAAGATTTTTAAAAATTGTAGAGTTTGTACATTTGTATCCTCCAACTCAATAAAATGTTCAACTCATTAAAATATGCAAAATACCAGCCTCAGATGTAATCTGTTTACTCGATGCCAAACAAAGCTGTTCCTGTACCTCTTAGCTATAATAACTGTAAAAACTGATTTTGAAACTCATAAATGTCTTCATGACCTGATTACACATTTAATTGGTCTTAACTCCAGTGTATAGCTTACTTTTGGATCTATCCTTTTCTTTCTCTTAAGACCATGAGAAGGTAATTATCCTCAAATTATACAGGATAATAAAAAATGGGGGAGGGAGAACACATAATAGAGCTTACTTGTCATTGTCTCATGCAAGTAGTATTACCTTAAAAAAAAGTCTAATAGAGGAATATGCAAGAATTTAAATGAGAATGAGATTTGGATCATAGCACATTATGGTATTACATTGTATATATCCTGGCTTTTTTGCAGCCATGATATATTTTCTGATATCTGTAATTTGTTTAGTTTGTAAAATGTACTATGAGCAATCATAATAGAGTTTACCCTAAATGGATAGATGATGATGAGAATAAGCGTGTCAAGTTGTGTTTTTGACCTTTGTGTTTCAATGTGTTGTCCGTCATTGACAGAACCAAGGTGGAAAGTTGGCAGTACTAGGTTCTTGCCACATGTTTAGTGACCAGTATTTGGATAAAGAAGAAAACAGCAAAATCATGGTAAGATTTTTTTTTTAATAATTGTTTTGTTATTCAATGATTATGTATCATTTTGGTGCCATTCATGCATTCAGTCATTTGTAAAACAAGTAGATATTTAAGAAAATGCATTCACCATTACTATTTCAACCATTTCATTAGGACAACATAAATGAGAGAGACCACATTAAATAATGAGCCTCTGAGTCTCCAAAATGTGGAAACAAATCTATTCATAGTGTTACCAAGGGTTGTAGGCTTTGGGGTCAGGTAAATCATTCATAAAATTATTGAAAGAAAGAAGACTCAGGTTGTTGCTTTAATTGATAAATTGAAAACTGAAGAAATGATCCTAATTGCTGTGATTAAAAACTGAATTGGAGTGGGGGAAGGAGGGAGAGAGAAGGAGAAAGAGATGGGGAAAGGGGATGGGGATGGGGATGGGGATGGTAGGGAGAGACAGCAAGAAAGAAAATAATAGGGAGAGAAAAGGTAGAGAGCTAGAAAAAGAATGATTGTGACAATCTGCTGGAAAAGATGAAAGGGGATGAAATAAAGGATACACTTGAAGAACTGGTCTTATTGAGAAAGGCTGTTAATAATTCAGAGACTAACAGAGGAGAGAATAGAATTTAGGTTAATACACACTGTTAACAGACTCCAACTATAATGTGAAAGATCATACTGACTCTTAAATATATATATTTTGAACACTTAAATGGGATTTCTTTTTACTCTTTCATGTGCAGAACTTTATTTTACATTTGAAATCTTTAAAATTTTCTTAATTAGAAGTTGTGATTGAATGAGCTTGACTGATTAATAATATTAATTAAACTGAAATTTGTTTAGTGATATATTAAAGCTAGACTATATCATTGAATCCTCAGTGACAGTGAAACTTTTAGAGACTGCATGCCATGCCCCTCCCCCTCCCCCTAAGAGACCAAGTGCTGTGCCCTGCCTTTCCCCTCCCTCCCCCCCAATCCCAGACAGGGGAGGAAGTGCTCCTATTGGGCTGTTGGGCAGAGGAGTGGGTGAAGTAAAAAAATGTCCTTAGCATGATGGAAAGGGGGAAGGGAGCAGCTCTCCCAAGTCCCTCTGTCTTTCTAGTAACAAACTCTGATAGGTAGTGACTTGAGTGCCCACAGAGGGAACTCTGTGTGCCCTTTGTGGCACACATACCATAGATTCACCACCACAGTCACAGATCATTATTACTTTAAACTAGTGGTGTCAAACTCATAGCCTTCAAAACTCCCAAATGAGATTGACATTAATTGGGAAACATTTAATAAAAGAAATAAAAATACAACACATCATAGATAATATTAATTTGTGGTTTTATAACTATGTGGCTACAAAGATTCATGTGTATACGATTTTGACACCACTGCTTTACACTATATTACATGTATGTTATACTTCTTTTATATTTTAAAAACTAGGCATTGACTCCAAAATTCAGTATTGATGGATGAAAGCAAAAGAATTTCATAGCTTGTTATGAATAATTATAATCTATTTTTCAACAAATGAATTGAAGTTTTATAAATTTTATTTTTGTGTTTTATTCTGTCATCTTAAAATAAAATGGGTGCTTTTTTGTTAACTTTTAATGTAACTTTAAAATTTGGTATAAAGTTATGTTGGTAAATGTCTTAGGAGAATTTATATAATAAATTAATCATTTAACCTGGCATTAATTAGAAGAAAATTTCATGAGTTGTAGTAGTTTTAAATCTTTGAGATTATGTTGAGAAGTGGTTCATGGAATAACTAATTTTAGTCTATTTTAGATCATTTTTATTTATTAGTTCTCACTTGTTACTTGGTGTGATAATGTGCTTTGATTTTGTCTTTAGGATGTAGTTTTCCAGTGGCTCACCACAACTGACATCCATTTAAATCAGATTGATGCAGAAGACCCAGAGGTAGGGAACCATTTAAAATTTAATTCACAGGGACAATATTTCACCATTTTTAACATTGTGAAAGGAATATATTCTTATTAATATCTATTTTTAATGCAGTGTTAAAACTTTAATACTAGGAATAATCTATGATCTTATTGATGTGAATCTTCCTTCTTTTGTTACAGATAAGATCTCATCTTTGTATATTTTGTGTAATTATTTTTAAAACTCTTACCTTCCATCTTAGAATCAATATTGTGTATTGGTTCCAAGGTAGAAGAGCAGTAAGGCTTAGGCAATGGGGGTTAAGTGACTTTAAATTTGAAATTAGGAGCTTACATTTCTAAATCTGGCTCTCAGTCTGCTGAGCCACCTAACTGCCCCCTACTATCCTGTATACTACTTACCTGTTCTTCCCAGAAGAAAACCCAACATCCTCTAAAGAGCCCTTTTATATCTTGTGTTTTTCATTGGATCCCTGAAGCCATCTGTCTGTTATTTCTCATTGATGGGCTGACTGGACATAGATAAGCTGATGCTGAGATAATTTCCATATCAATCACTCTCTGTCAATTTCATTTTAATTTTTTATTAAAACCCTTACCCTCTGTTTTAGTATCAATTTTAAGACACAACAACAGTAAGGATGAGGCAATTGTGGTTAAGTGACTTTTCCAGGGTCACATAGCTAAGTAGTATCTGAAGCCAGTTTTGAACCAAGTTCTTCAGACTTCAGGCCTGGCACTCTGTGCTACCTAGATGTCCCCAGTTTTATTTTATTGTGATAATGTTTTAATACTCCCTAGGTTCCTTACTTTCCAAATTTGTTTCGTAAGAAGTATTCATTATATACAGGTGTCCGAATTCCAAGTTCTCTGAGGCTTTGGTCACTATTGTTTTTCAGACTTTACACTTATTTTTCAACATAATTTTCACTATCTTCACCTCTCATTTTAGTTAGGACACCTACAACTTAGTGCCTGCTAATAGCAAAGTGAAGTTATTATTGTAAAATAATCTGGGCTGACTTGTAAAATTCCTGTTTATCATGAAATAATGTTTCAGAAACAAAGGAATTCTATTTCAGATTTTCTGTTGTCTATGCATTTCTCATTAAACACTGTCATACTCTATTCCTGTGTCATAAAGGACCAGGAACAGTCAATTATCTGGCGTGTTCTTTCTGTAACTGATAATCTTATTTATTTATATGAAACCAAACCTCAACCTTATAATTGCTGTTAATACTAAGTAGTAGGCCTTGAATCTTAGAAAGTAGATCTCTTTAGAAATTGTTCAACCCACTCATTTAAAAAGTATTTTAAAAATTACCAGTTTAATAAGGAGGAAACAAAATTCCCTCTTGTGTTTAACAAGGCAGAACCAAGAAAATTCATAAATACACAAATAAAATGCTTCTTTGTTTTTAAATTCTTTTGCATCTGGCCCCAATTTTCCTTCTTTTCTTTTCTTTCTTTTTTTTTTTGGATATAGTTGTCAATTGTAAAATTAGGAGATAACTTATGGACAGATAACTCATGTGTTCCAATGATTTTCATGCAGCTTCTGGATATCTGGAGGAAGGCCCCTCAGTCAAGTGGGTGGATCCTCTGTGGAGAATAAATGGGAGGACTTAGACAAGAAAGACATGGGATCAGAAGGCTTGGTTGGGTGAGAATCCATATCACTAGAAGAAGATGCAGATCCTCAGAATAGAGAATTTAATGGGTGCCTACAGTTTTCCTCGGGGGAAATTGATTTGTCAGATGTCATATAGGTAGTTTAGTAACTGAGGTGGGCTTAGGATCCAACTCTCTTGACTCTGTTTAATATTCTTCTGTTCAAATTTCCAAGTGCATTGTGGATCCTCATTTCACAGGATCAAATTTTAGGTTTCTTCAGACTTGGGCAGGGGCAGGGGGGCACCTGACCCAAGATTTTTGAGGGATGGTGAACTCCTCACTCAATAAAGAACCTCCCTCTCCACAAACAAATCAGCACTATCTCTGCATTTTCTCATCTTAGAGGGTTGTCCAGATGAGGGCCAGATGAGGCAACTTGCTCAGGTCTCAGAGTCAGGATATAACAGGTTCAGGACTTATGACTCTGAGACCAGCTTTCTTTTCACTCCACCTCTTTTTAAAACTATGGAATCATGACTCTCCAAAATTTTAATTTTTGTATGTTGAAAGCTTATGTATTTTGTCATGCATCTATAAAGAACAGAAATTTCTCATTAGGAAATAAAAATCTTGTTAATAGAACAACATGAACTTGGCACAGGTAAAAATTACAAAAATATCAGATATGATAGAAATGAAAATTAATGCCAATGAGAAGAACCAATTTTTCAGAAGAAAAGTTTGCTATGTACAATTTTTTTTTAGAAATGCCAAATTTTCATTTTTTATGAAAAGTCTTAAGGCAGATATAAAATGGGGAAAGGGTATTTCAGTTAGAAATTTATGCATTGTGCCTGTAAAGGGATTTTTCTTAGTAATTTAGAATGAGTAGGAAAAGGTATAAGAAGATATCTCTGTGCTGGCTATTTAGGCCTTATTGTAGTTCCTGTTCATTACATTTTTCTGTTCAAGTTCATGGGGAACTAGTAAAGAGAAAAGGGAAGCCATAATATGAGGGCAATAGTAGGATGTTCTATTCCTTGTCACAGATCTTCAAAATTTCACTAAGAGCCCACAAGAACAGTGACGATAAGAAATAACAAAATCTGTGGCAGAGGGACAGAGGCATAATAACCTCTTAGGTACCATGATGCTGTTTCCCATACTGGTAGGGAGAACCTAGTATTGTGGGGAAGAAGGGAAAGGAAAGAAACTAGCAATTTTTAGTTAGAATTTTACATTTTACGACATTTACACTGTGGTACAATAGAACATAATGGACTTCTCCATTAAGGGCAGTGTAATGTCCCTGAACAATCTGTAGGGATCTAGGAGAAAAACACTATCCATAAGCAGAGGACAAACTGTGGAAGTAAAAACACCGAAGAAAAGCAACTGCTTGACTACAGAGGTTGAGGGGACATGTCTGAGGAGAGACTCTAAATGAACACTCTGATGCAAATACCAACAACCAACAAATACCAACAAATACCATGGAAATGGATTCAAATCAAGAACACACGTGATACCCAGTGGATTTGCGAGTTGGCTATGGAAAAAGTTGGGGGGGTGGGAAAGAAAATGATCTTTGTCTCTAATGAATAATGCTTGGAAATGGTCAAATAAAATATTGTTTAAAAAAAAGACATTTACATTTCAAGAATTTTTAAAAAGATTTTTAGAAAATTCCTTTGCTTTTCTGTCCTAACCTTGTAAATGGAATGAAAATGAATAGCCTTAAATTGATTATGATAGGCCTTACTAAAGTTTTCCATTCCTTCTAACTATTATAGTTATTTTGTGTAGTTATGTCATGAAAGGTGACTTCTTTTTGCATTGGATAGCACATGGTTCAATTATGCTTTCTACATATAGCTTTTAATTTAATGAAAGATGACTGAATAAAGTTTTTCTCCCTTTCTCTCCCACTATTCAAGGTATCAATCTTCTATTTTTCAGATTTCTGATTATACCATGCTACCAGACACAGCTATGTTATCAGAGCGACTTCGAGTGTGTCTTCAGGAGGGTGATGAGAACCCACGTGACTTCACAACTCTCTTTGACTTATCCATTTATCAACTGGATACCACTTCCTTATCTAAAGTTATTAAGTGAGCACCTGTAAAATTTCTCTTTATTTTTTAGGATTTTTTTTTAGTATTTAGCTTTCAAACATAAATTTAGTAATAGAAGTCAGTTTGTTAGATTCTTTACTTAGGCAAAAGTCAAAGAACCTCTTGAGTAAGGCACCATCAGTTAGCAAAAGTTTCTGGAAGACATTTCTCTTGCCTTGTTCCCTTTACTCATCCTCCCCCCAGAATAACTGGAAATAGAGTCACTAGAACTGGAAGGGATATTCAAGATTATGTTATCCAACTTCCTCATTTGGCTGATAATGAAACTTGTAGGGTTAATTTTCTGGTGGCTCCTTTCACTTTTTAATGAAAGATTTCATTATTTAGGTCTATCTACAAGACTATTCATTACAAAGAAGATGCTAGCATGAATTGATAGGAGTTTCTTCATATAGGAGCACTTTGTTCTAGTGAAATCACAGGTCCAGTCCCAATTCCTATCCCTTTTCTTTCCGTTTTATACATTGAATCTCACTGGTGAAGTAGTGGCTTGTGTGTAATCTGACCCATGTTCTGTTAACCATTTTACATCATAGTATAATGGAAAGAGCACTAGATTTCTGATGACTTGGATTTGAGTCTTGCGTCTACTTTTTACTAGCTCTGTGACCTTGGGAAAATTACTTCCTGTCTCTTGGCCTCAATTTCCTAACCTGTAAAATGTAGGGGTTGGGCTAGATGATTTTTAGGATTTCCTCTAACTTTAATAAATGATGAATTGTATTTTGTAGTTGTTTAGATTTGATGTACTGATAGGGCTATTTTCATGATCACATGTTTATATTTTATAAAAATCTTCAAATGGAATTTTGATAATATTATTAAAGTAGGAGACAAATAGTTGAGACTACTTCTAGAATTTGGATGAGAAAGAGTGCTTAGGAAAAAGTTAATGGGTTATGCCAGGTTGTGGAAAAGTCAAGCAATATCAAAATCAAGAAGAGACCCTCAGATTTAGGAATAATAAGACCTTGTGAATGGTAACAATGGGCCTGTTTAAGTAGTATCTGGAGAATATTAGTGAGAAAAGCTATGCTAAGAGAGTTGGAAAGGAGAATAGAAAAAATGAAGTCGTGGGTATAATGGTATAAACATGAAGCAGCATTGGTTACATCATTATTTTCCTGCTAAAAGATAAAGATATATATATTTTTTAAAAATATATTTTATTTGATCATTTCCAAGCATTATTCGTTAAAGACATAGATCATTTTCTTTTCCTCCACCCCACCCCCCATAGCCGACGCGTAAGTCCACTGGGCATTAGATGTTTTCTTGATTTGAACCCATTGCTTTGTTGATAGTATTTGCATTAGAGTGTTCATTTAGAGTCTCTCCTCTGTCATGTCCCCTCAACCTCTGTGTTCAGGCAGTTGCTTTTCCTCGGTGTTTCCACTCCCATAGTTTATCCTTTGCTTATGAATGGTGTTTTTTTCTCCTGGATCCCTGCAAATTGTTCAGGGAAGATATATTTTTTTTAAATCCTTACGTTCCGTCTTGGAGGCAATACTGTATATTGGCTCCAAGGCAGAAGAGTGGTAAGGGCTAGGCAATGGGGGTCAAGTGACTTGCCCAGGGTCACACAGCTAGGAAGTGGCTGAGGTCAGATTTGAACCTAAGACAATCCACTGAGCTACCCAGCTGCCCTCAAGAGGCAAAGATATTAGAGTAGCTCTCAGAACTGAAATGGCCAACCAGAGCTCCTCAGGAAGGCAGCAGCTCCCATCTGGTAGAAAGTGGTGTTGGAAGAGGCTTCAAAGGTACCGGGCAAGGCCTGAACAAAGTATATGGTTTTTTTCTGTCAGCTCCTTTTTCATGTAACCA
Source organism: Monodelphis domestica (assembly GCF_027887165.1). Lineage (NCBI taxonomy): Eukaryota > Metazoa > Chordata > Mammalia > Didelphimorphia > Didelphidae > Monodelphis > Monodelphis domestica. The sequence goes on from NC_077227.1 coordinate 397,576,153, forward strand.
ATGTTAAGAGACCTTGCAGCTTCTTGCTGTTACCATCTCAGCCTTGCTTACTTCAGTCACAATAAACCTTGGGATGAAGACATAGGGTTCAACTACTTTTTCAAAAGCCCCTTTTCAGAAGGATAATATCTCTGACTTTCATCACTGTGGTACCAATTCTATAAGCTGACTTCAAGTCATCAATATTCTGTAAAGTCTTTTTATCACCCCTGGATGTTCATGTATTCTCACAGCATTTCAGGGCCAGAAAGAAGCTTAGAAGTCATCTAGGATGCCTCATTTTACAGATGAGGAAATGAAGGCTGAAATGTGGAAGCCACTTGCCCAAGGTTATATAACTAATAGGGAGGGGGAAGTTTGTTCCTTTGCTGTCTTCTGTCATTTTGAAGTTCTAGGGATTTCTTAGTTTTATAAAGTCTCTTTTAGTGCCTGTCAATCCAAGCTTAATACTAAAGGCGGAAGTGCAATATAACTGTTTGCTTTGATTTAATGGTTTGATTTAACCTCCACTCTGCTGCTTTGCTCTCATGAGAGTTAAATAACAGGCATTTCAGTTGCCTTTGAAAAATTTTGACTACCATACATATCTTTTGTATATTTTAGCAAAAGAGCAGCCATGACTGCTTTCAAACCTCCTTGGGGGGGGGGGGTGTCTTTCCATGGTTATAATTATTCATAAAATACTTCTGGTTTCAGAGGTACTCTGTAAGGAATTAGAAAGCTAAAATCCTTTTTAGCTCAGTATTCAGGTCTATTTAGAACATTAATGATGATAAAAGCAATGATAAGTGAAATGAGAGAATAAAATAGGTCCTCGGGATAATAGAGTTAGAGCTAGAATGGACATAGCCTAGCCTCTTATTTTTATGGATGAGGAAACTGAGGATTGGAGAGGTTAATTGAGACAAACTGCCAATGCCTTCTTCTGCCCAAATTATTTTGCATTTATTTTCCATATATTTTGCATATACTCATTTTATGTATACTTGTATATGTCCATCTTTTCTCCATCTCCCCCCTGTAGAATGTAAACTCCTTGAGGTCAGGTACTGTTTCATTTTTATCTTTGTGGTCCCAACACTTAGCACAGTGACTAGAACATAATGGGCATATATAGTGTATTTTCATTTGATTTTCACAATAGTCCAGTGAGATAAGTAGTATAAATGTTATTTTCCCCATTTTACAGATGAGGACATTGAGGCTCATGGGAAGGTGACTTTGAAAATTGCTTAGTCATTGACAGAATTTAATTTCCAGAAGATAATTCCAGAGACCTTTCTATTATATCATATTGCTGTGATGCTATAATGTAAGCTGAAAGGGGGAACATTTATATTTGCCTTTGGAATAGATCATAGGTGTTTATTTGTCATCAGCTTTACCTTCCTAATTTAGGTTTTCCTTAGGCTGTTCTAATTAGTTTTCATTTCTGAGCACAACTCAGCTAGCTAACCAAAAGATATGACTAAGTGGCATGCTGAGTGTGGTAGGCAAGTCAGTATTGATCTAAAAATTCATCCCTGATAATCATTTGGACAATTAGCTGAATTTACATAGACCTTGAGTCAAATTTCAAAAAACTCCATAATAGATCATTTGTCTGGCTAGGATGAGACCATGGCCCTTCTATATCTGTGATTTCATTTGGGTAAAGAACTTTCAGTTTGGAAACTCCTTCCACCAGTGCAGATCAGTGCCTCATCCATAACTTATTCTTAGAGACCACAAGAAGTTGTTTGTTTTTTTTTTCTCATGGAAGAATTCCTCTCCTACATTAAAAACAAAAACAAAACCCTTATCTTCTATCTTACCACTGATACCAAATATCTGTTCAAGAACTAGGTTATTGGGGTTAAGTGACTTGTCCAGGGTCACACAGCTAGAAAGTATCTGAGACCACATTTGAACCCAGGACCTCCTATCTCCATGCGAGTCTCTTTATCCACATAGCCTCCTCTACAATTTGAACAAGAATGCTGCTTCCTATTTAAGAGGTAACCTCCTAGTTCTATGATGAAAAAAGATTTGTCTGAAAAACACTTAGGTAAGAATTGGCTGGAATAGGCCTTAATTTAGGCAAAATCTCTTTATGGAATCATGGAATGTCAGAGGCAGAACTTTTCCTAAAGGAATCTGTCATTTTACAGAAGTAAAACTAAACTAAATTGAGGTTAAGTGACATCCAAGGTTATGGGACTAAGAAATGACAGTTAAGGATTTGAATTTACATTCTTACCTTTAATCTTTGTTTTCTCCACAATGTCATTTTCTTTATGTAAATAAAATGCTCCAAACTTTAAGTTATAGTCACATTGTGAGTTAGAATTAATTTTAAAATCAATACATTAAGTAGTCATGTTTGAAATTGGCACTTTTTCTCTTCCAATTATCCCCGTTTAAGAAGCATGTTGGTTTTTTTGTTTTGTTTTGCTTCTCAGAGAATTGAAAGACAAGAAATATATAATATATATATATATATACTTATGTATATATATATATATATATATATATATATATATATATATATATATATATATAGGATAGATATTAGTTGGAAATACTTATTTATAACTTACCTTGCCTGACCTTGGTCATATATTCTTCTCTTTTGATAGAGCTTATGAACAATTAAATGTGAAACATGAACCTCTCCAACTTATTCAGCCTCAGTTTGAAACTCCATTACCTGCTCTTCAACCAGCGGTGAGTTGCCATCTAGTATGCACTTTCCCCAGTATACCTAGTTGTAAAAATAATGCTATGACAAAAAAGGTGATAAAGAGGGCAAACTAAAGCTGATTAAAATATGGAGGTGCTATCTGACTGTGTCTTGCCAAGGTTCAGAAAGGGCATAGGGACTTTATATCCAGTCAGGCTAGTAGGAGTGAGGTTGGAAGATCAGCAAAGTATTCATCTTCTTACCTTTGAACCTACTTGGCAAAGGATAAACTGGCATTTTTATACATAAATACATGCTCTTTTGTAAATAGTCCATTTTTGAGGGGTATTTGATATAACTTTGGAACAAGGTTTGTAGTTCTTATTCCCATGTTCTTAAATTGGTAATACTATTTTCCTACTTCTACCACTGTGTTTATTATCAACCAGGCTGCATAAGCCATCTAATTATGGGGGCATTCAGAGGCTAATCAGATATCCAATTTGGGAGAGACTGAGGGACTATCTAGCTCATCTTATATTGGCAAAAAAAAAAATCCCGTATATCATACCCTTCAAATTGTCATCCAGATTTTTCTTGAACACTTCCAGTGGAGAGGAACCTACGATATCAGTTGACCTACAAGTATTTATTAAATCCCTACTCTAGGCTTTTGGTTTTTTCATTTGTGTCCCACTCTTTATGACCTCAGGGTTTTCTTGGCAAAAAAATAGGAGTCGTTTTCCATTTCTTTTTTTGCTCATTTTATAGCTGAGGAAACTGAGGCAAATAGGGTTAAGCAACTTGTCCAGACAGCTAGTAAGTGTCTGAGATGAGATTTGAACTCAAGGAAGATGAGTCTGTCTGGCTTCAGGTCCAGCACTAGGTCTTCTAGCTGCGCTTTGGTTCTAGGTGCTGGGAATACAAATATAAATGAGAGACGTTTCCTGCCCTCAAAGGGGCTTACATTCTATTAGGGGCATGTGTCTTGTTCACAGATAAGTAAATTCAGGATATATATCAAAAAAATACACAAGAGATTTGGGGGTTGTGGAATACTGACAAGAGGAATCAGACAAGTCTTCTTGTAGGAAGTGCATCTGAACTAAACCTTGAAAGTAGTTCCAGTTCCAGGTAAGGCAGCTAGGTGACTTGGTGGGTAGAGCACACCAGGCCCAGTATCTGAATGATCATGGTTCATTTCTGGCTTTAACACTTCATAGCAGTATGACCTTGGGTTAGTCAATTAGCTCCATTTGCCCAGACCTTGCCCTTCTGTCTTTGAGGTGTTACTACAACAGAAAGTAAGGATTTAAAGAAGAGGAAAGAAAGAAGTTTTGCTTTTTTTAAAAGGAAAAAAAGGAAGGAATAAAAGAGAAAGAAAGAACGAATGAATAAATGAATGAAGTCATGGCTTGGCACATAGTCTCTGTGCAAGTAAGCCAGTGTGGTTGAAATGTACTTTGTGAGAGGGGAGAAAATGTGCCATCCCCTCAGGAAGAGGCTAGACCCATGCAGTAAAGGGTTTTACGTGCCAAAAGAAAAAGTTTGAGATTAACCTAAAGGTTGTGGGAGCCACTCAGTCTTCTTGATCAAAGAGAAGATAGTCAGATCTCCCTCTTTAGGCAATCTATAGCCCTTTAGCATATCTTTCATTGTTAAGAAATTGTTTTTGTTTTTGTTTATGTGAAGCTAGAATTAGTCTTTTTGCAACTTTTGCCCTTTGCTCCTAATTTTTGCCTTTAGGGCCAAATAGAACGCGTCTAACATTTCTTCCATGTGACAGTCCTTCAGATATGTGAAGATAGCTTTCATGCCCCTTCTTTTCTCCTCCACACTAAACATTCCTAGTTCTGTTACCTAATCTTACTGTGGCATGAACTTGAAGCCCTTCATTATACTTTTTGCTCTCTCTGGTGTAAGGGGTAAATTTAGGGTTGAGACTGAATATAAATTTAGTTGGTCTCCAGGGATTTAATTTCTAAATCCCAATAAAAACACTCAAGTCAGTTTGAGAATTTCATGGTGGTCTAATTAATATAGAGGGAAGGAATTAAGAAGAAGAGAGAGGGAAAGGTGTATAAGATTTCTCCGGCCTAGCCTGAGCCAAGGGGAGTTCAGAGACCTTCTAGCCACGAGGCCTCCTCCAAGATGAGGGGCCTTCTAGGAAGATAGCGTTTTAGGAAAAGTAAAGGGGAAAAAAAGGAAATCAGACTAAATTTTGAGAGAGCTCAGGGAAGATGCCTCACCTGACCCAGCCAAGATGCCAAGACACCAAAATGCTGCCATGAGCCAACATCTGAGACGCCGAGCTCCATGCCTCTGCCGCCAAAAAAAGAGCCAGAGCCACCTCTCCACGAAAAGAGGTTGGAGAGAGGAAGTGATGTGAAATATATAGACTTTTTTACATTACTTCCTGCATCTCCCATTTACCAATGGTAGCTTAAGTTTGACTTAGGACAGCCCAAGGGGTCTGTCACTTGTTTCTGATTTGTCATTTGTTAGCACATGTCTGTCATAGGCCATCCTTCTCAACACTTAATCCTTAAGTAGGGGTGTATACCTTCCTGATCGTTAGACTAAGCAGGATGGAGTAAATCTAAAATTCACACTGGGTGCTCTGTAACCCATCCTAAAATGTAGCACCCACAGCTCAACACAGTATTTCAGTTACGGTTTGGTCATGGCCAAGCACAGTAGGCTCCACCCCCCTAAGTGCAGCCCAAGAATACATTAGCTTTCTTGGCTGCCATGTCACATGTGAGCTCATACTGAATTTGCAAAAAAAACCCAGAACTACCATCTAATCATGTCACTTCCTTCTTGTACTTACTTGCAAAGTTGATTTTTTGAAATTAAATATAAGACTTTATTGCTATCACTATTAATTGCATCTTATCATAATGATTTGTGATCTTATCCATAGTAGCTAGCTGTCCCTCCCAACTTTGTGCCATCAATAAACATTTATTAAATACCTACTATGTGTCAGGCTCTATGCCAAGGACTGGGAATGCAAAGAGGCAAAAAGACAGTCTCTGTCTTCAAGGAGCTTACAATCAAATGCAAACAAATACATATAAAACAAGCCATGTACAAGATAGATAGGAAATGATTAACAGAGGGAAGGCATTAGAATTAAGAGGTACTGAGAATGACTTCCAATGAAAGATCGGATTTTAATTGAACTTAATGGAAGCTAGGAAGTTCAGGAGATAGAGTTGAGGAGAGGCAGCATTCCAGGTATGAGAATGTTTATAAATTTGATACAAATTTTCATTTTCATACCTTTATTCAAGGGACTGATAATTTTTAAACTTAACATACAAGACTGAGCACATATTCCCTTGAATACTCCACTGGGGACCTCCAAGTTTACAGTGGACCATTAATAACAACTTAATTGTACTATTATTTAGAATGATATGTGGATGAAGGGAAAAACATGAGATTCCTTGATCTCCAGGATCTTACATCCTGTTGGGGGAGACAACATACATTAAAAAAAAAGAATTGAGTGAATAAAAGAAATATATGGTAGTAAGAAAGGGAATCATGAAAGGCTTCCTGATGCTTGAGCTGTGTCTCTGAGGTGGATGGGAAGAGGGAGTATTTTGTAGGCTAGGCATTCAAGGTAGTCAGGGAAGAAGCACTGAGATAGTTTGGAGGGCAATCTGGGAGAAACAGAGAAAAGGTTGGTTTCACTGGACCATTTATCCTTAGTTTTGTGGACCAGCTCATTTAAACTTCAGTGTTCTTGACATTGTGCTTACAGAACACTGCCATTCTTTTGCTCATTTCAATGAATCCAGGTGTGACACTTCACTCATTTCACTGGTCCTTGCCCAGATTCAATCAAAAGGGTTTTAAACTGTTAAGAACCTGGGGTGAGTGATGGGAATGGAAACTGCCTATGTGTGTAATTATACCTATGTATATTGTTCTCATTACCTGTTCTGCTATCTTCTGTACATGGCTTAACAAGTAAATGCTAAGTTGGCTAGTGAGTTTCTTAGTCTCTTTAGACAGCTTTCCCTACTTTCTTCCTCATCTTAATTGTTTGTGTTCTCTGAGTTTCAGTTTGGGAAGTTTCTTATCCTTTCCTGAGCTGACTTCTGAAGAATTTTAGTCCATGGAGTCCTACACATCTTTTATTTTTTTTTTAAGTAAAAAATTTCTTCAAATATATTTTCTTTCCTTCCCAACCCACTGCAATGAAAAAAAGGCTGGTGGGAGTGTAATGGTGGAATCCTTGCAACAAATATTCATAGTCAAGCAAAAAAAATCCCAAATTGGCCACATCCAAGAAAAATAGATCACAATCTGTAGCCTGAGCCCATCACCTCTATCAGGAGAGTATACTTCATCAGCGGTCCTTTGGAATCAAGGCTGGCTATTGCATTCATAGAGTTTTTAAGTCTTTCAGAGTTGTTTATTTTTTTAGTGTGTTTATATATACATATATATATATATATATATATATATATATATATATATATATATATATATATATATTCTTCTTTTGGTTCTGCTACTTCTGTCTTCATCAGTTCATATGAGTCTAACAGCTCAAATAGTATTCCATTACATTTATATAGTGTTAACTGGAAAAAACAGAACTATTAAATAGTCAAAATCACTCTTTAATCAAGGGCAAAAGGGGTTCAGCGCTAGTAGGCCTCAACAACAGAGCTGCCTGACACACTGCACAGAGTCCTAGGATTGAACTCTGGCCTGGCCACTCTAGTCACTGACCCCTGGGAAATGACAAAACGTAGGAGAATGACAATTCTGAGGAGCCATTAAAGTTGGGGAGCTTAACTACCTTTCTAGATGACCTGGGGGCTTAGGGTGAGAGGGACAGTTGATTGACTTTACTATGGTAACTAAGGAAAATGTGGAGTTCCAGACAGGAATAACAGTGAGGGGCTTTACAATGGACAGAAAAGGGAAAGATCCAGCCCAGAGCTGGGCCACCTTGGTAAAGGACTTTAGCGCAGGGGGAGAAACCAATAGGACAAAAGAGATACTTAACATCAAATGGGATTAGCTATTCCCACCCAAACTACCAGGATGTCTATTGTCTGGTCAAATTGGGCCTTCCCTCAGGGGGAAAGGGGTTTATACTTTCAAACTAAATAAACTAGGGACTTCTAGATTTCCATGCTGACAATAGCATAATATGTTCAGTCATTCCCCAACTGATGGACACCCTCTGAGCTTCTAGTTCTCTGCAACAAAAAGAAATGATATAAATATTTTTGTATATGTGAGTCCTTTCCCTCCTTTGATTTCTTTTGAGATATAGACCTAATAGTGACTTTACTGGGTCAAAAAATACATACAACTTAGTGACTTTGGGGCATAATTCTAATTTGCTCTTTAGAATGTCTAGAGCAATTCACAGCTGCACCAATAGGGCATTAATGAGCCTGTTTTCCCATAGTCCCTCTACTTTTGTCTTTTTTGTCATCCATACCAATCTAATGAGAATGATGTGGGACCTTAGAGTTGCTTTAATTTGGGTTACTGTATATGTAGACCTTCATAGCAGCATTTTATATGCTCTCAAAAAAAAAATCCAAACTGGAAACAATTTGGAGAATTGTACAACTGACCTCCCCCTTCCCCTTTTATTTATTTATATGTTTTTTAAGCCCTTACCTTTCTTGGAATCAATACTGTGTTCCAAGGCTAGGTAAGGTAAGGTGGTAAGGGCTAGGCAATGGGGGTTAAGTGACTTTCCCAGGGTCACACAGCTGGGAAGGGTCTGAGGCTAGCTTTGAACCTTCCCCTGAGAGACCCAGCTGCCCCTCCCTTCCCCTTTTAGAAAGCTACATGTTACAAAATATTTTCTTTTAGTAAAATAAGTTGGTCTCAAGTTTTTGGTCCCTCCTTAATGAGAAACTTGATTAGTCTTTTCTTTAACTATATATTCCTAAACAATGCCTTGAACCTGAAATGTTTGGTCCTCATTATTACAAAAAGCCCAACTGCTTTCTAAGAGGAAACTGGTGAAAGTTCAATTCACTCTTTTAAATTCCTAGCAAAATAATTAGAGTGGTAATCCAATTTAGGGTGGAAACACCTTAATCTAATGACCATTTCTTAATCATTACCAGTTTCTTTAGTTTACTAGCTATATGAGCTTCAGATGGGATTATATGTATGAAGTGCTTTGCAAACCTTAAGCACTATGTAAATGCGCTATATAAATAATCATCATTTGTCTTTTAGTAGTTTTCAGCCTTGTCCTACTCTTTATGTGTGATCCCATTTGGAGTTTTCTTGCAGAGATTCTGGAGTGGTTTGCCATTTTCTTCTCTAGCTCATTTTACAGATGAGGAAACTGAGGGAAGCAGGATTAAGTTACTTGTCCAGAGTCACACGGCTAGTAGGAAAATGATTCTCCAACGGTTTGACATTTTTAATGACTGCTGTTTTGTTTCATGATTCAAAACTGTTAACAAACTTTCACCTGAAAGTGGTTTAGCTTACTGTGGAATTTGGTCTTCTTTTGGGAAAATGATTTGTGCCAAATTTATAAAGGCATGAAAATACTGCCCTTTGAACACTTTTTTTTTCTCTGTAAATAAAGATGCTTAGAATTAAAATAATTTAATGAATAAATTTGACTCTGTTAGTCAATTATCATTTATTAAACGCCTATTATGTGCTGAACATTGTGCTAAGTGCTAGGGATACAAAAAGAGGGAAAAGACCTTAAGGAACTAACAGCCTAAGGGGGGAGACAACATGCAAATTAACGATATTCAACCAAACTACATATTGGCTAAAAGGGAAATAATTAAAGGATAGGAAGCACTAGAATTAAAAGGGGTTGAGAAAAGCTTCCAGTAGAAGATTAGATCTTAGATGGGACTTAAAGGAAGTTAGGAGACTAAGATGAGAAGGAAGAACATTCCTGGACTAGGGAAAATGCCTGGAACCAAGAGATGGAGTGGCTTGTTTGAGGAACAGCCAGGAAGCCAGTGTCAATGGCTTTAAGAGTAGATGGCTGGAAATAAGATGTAAGAAGATTGGAAAGGGAGGAGAGAGCTAGGTAAAGAAGGGCCTTAAATCCTAAATAGAAGATTTTGTATTTGATTCTGCAGGCAATACGGAGCCACTAGAGTTTATTGAATAGGAGGGGCATAGTTGAATGTGTGCTTTAGGAAAATCACTTTGGTAGTTGAATAGAGGAGAGATCTGAGAGTCTTTGGCAGGCTTGTGCCCAAAACACAATGTTGAATTTTACTTTTCACAAACTTAAATGTCCAACAATCAAGAAATATTTAAATTGTGAGACTAATAGAATGAAGTGACCAATAGACATGAAGTATATTAAACAGAAGGAAAAGAATGGAGTACATCCTATTTACAGTGGAAAGGGGCGGGGGGGGGGGGGGTGGAGCTTCTGGAAAGCCATTTAGAGTCATATGAAGAGAGGAACTGAAATGCCATTAGCTTCTAATTCAGAGAGATTTCACTGCTAGGTCTATACCCTAAGGAGGTCATTCACAAACAGAAAGGCTCCCTGCTCTGGTTACTTAGAACTGCACTACTGGTAATGACAAAGAACGCCATAGATTGCCTTTGATTGGGCAATGGCTGAACAGATGGTGGCCCATGAACATGATCACATATTGCTGCTGTATAAGAAATAAGATTGGTCATTTCATCTTCTCATTGACAGAACAGTGTTCTGCACACAGTAAGTGCTTAATGTTTGTTGAATTATCCTTTGGATCACCCACAGCTCTGGTATAATTCTATTTACATAGTATTTACTTAGTAACATCAAACTTTGGGTCTCATCATCTAGCCTAATAGCCACTTTTAATTACATTTGCTGATTAAATATCTGTTGAAATAATGAATCTAAGTAGACTTGCTTCAACAGATGATTTGGAATTAGTAAAAACGGTGTGTAATAGATGAGCAACAGGGTTAGGTGGGAGCTCTTAAGAATTTGTAACAAATGAAGGTTTTCACATAAAGGAAGAATGGAAGATTTCTCGAAGGGTCTTCCTATACAAGCTAAAACAGTGCATTCTGAAATAATGAAATAAGAATATTTCCATTTTAGCCTTTTTAATTTATTTCAGAATTTTCAATAGTTTAGGATAAATTTTTCATAATTATTAACAAAAGATCTTTTATCCCTAGGTTTTTCCTCCCAGTTTCAGAGAATTACCTCCACCTCCCCTGGAATTGTTTGACTTGGATGAGACTTTCTCTTCAGAGAAAGCACGGCTTGCTCAAATTACCAATAAGTGTAAGCTTGATTGATTTATTTATCTTGTGTTTTTTTTTTCAAAATACATAATTGGAAAATTATTATAAGAACCATTTGTTTCACTAACTGAAAAACATGGATAGAATTTTAAAGTACTTCTTATATTTTGTTTATTTCATGCAAATTATGCTGATTTTTTCCCCTCCAGTGGCTGATTATCCCAGTTAATTAGACTGTAATGCTAATAAATTGAAGGTATGGGTTTTATTCCTTTAACTTTATAACCTTTAACTGGGCACAGACTGTGCTTTTAACCCAAGTTGCCTCTCACAAAAATAATCTGATAATCTGTTTGGTCCCAGGGTAGATTAATCAGAGAATATGGATAAATAAATGCAAATTAGTCACCACTATCAGAAAAGAAATAAAAATGTACACACACAGTTGCCACTGGGCCAAGAGTGTCATCTTTGGATGATATATAGGAATATATAGAGATATAGAAATATAGAAATGAGAGTTCCAAGCAGTCATGATTACCCAAATCAGTCAAGCCTCTTCTAATGAGAAATGTCATGCCTCTATCATTCAAATAATAGAGTTCTAAAGCTTCTGATACTACATGTAACTTTAACAGTATCTTCTATTTGAAAATTGTAATTTAGAGGTACCTAAAGGTCTCGAAGAATTAATTGTGAATATGTAGAATGTGGTACATTTTAAATTTTTGGACGTACTAGGAAACAGTAGTGAACTGAGTGTGCCTATTTTTTAGGTACTGAAGAGGACCTGGAATTTTATGTCAGGAAATGTGGTGACATTCTTGGAGTGACCAGTAAACTCCAAAAGGAACAACAAGATGCTAAACATGTTCTGGAGCACATATTTTTCCAAGTGGTAGAGTTTAAGAAACTGAATCAGGTAACATGTTTTGTTACATACCAAACACTAGAATTATTGTTTGCTTCTACCTGAGAGCTGGATTCACAGTTTTTTAAATGTCATTTAAAATTCTGATGCAGTAAATCCTATTTCTACTATAAATATAAGGGATTTCTGCCATGTGGACTGAATTTAACCTTGGTTTAATATTATCATCCATGTCTTTATTCCTTCTAGTTTGAAAAAAAAAAAGCTTTTTGACTGCCTTTGCCCCCTGCTGTTAGTGTTCTTGTTAGAAGGAATGGATTATGTGTTAGAAAACAATTGTTGAAAATTGTTTTTACATGTAATTGGGAAAAAAAAGAAATGAGTTCATGAACATGAGTTTGAAGAGGGAAGAAAGAAGGGAATAAATATCTTTTTAATGTCTATTATGTGCCAGGCACTGTGTTAAAAGCTTTACAAATACTATTTCATTGGTTTTCCTAACGACTATGGGAGGTTGGAGCTATTATTATCCCGATTTTACAAATGAAGAACTGAGACAAACAGGTTAAGTGATCTGCTCAGTCACCCAACTACTAAGTATCTGCATTCAGATTTGAATTCAGGTCTTCCTGGCTCCAGGCCCAGCACTCTATCCATTGTGTCACCTGGTTATTGTGGAGAGGTAGCTCTTGTGCCAGTATGGCAGTAAGAGGGCCCAGGCCAATTTATACTAGTAGGCAAATTGCAACAAGTAAGCACAGGGGCATCTAGGTAGCATGGTGGGTAAAACACTAGGCCTGGAGTGGAGAGGTCCTGGGTTCAAGTGTGATTTCAGACACTAACTTCCTAACTAGGTGACCCTGGGCAAATCATTTAATCCTGATTGCCTAGTCCTTACCTCTCTTCTGTCTTAGAATTGATACTAGGACAGAAGGTAAAGGTTTTAAAAAATGAACAATTTAGCAGGAATGTGAATAGGAATTTTTGGTCACTTAGGGATCTGGAAGAGCAGTTACTATTTCAGTCATTGGTTTGAAGATATGATCGAGGGCAGGATGAACACTGTTGACAGGCCTTTGATGATCTTAATAGCATTGGATGATCAATTTTTAATTTTAAAAATTATATTCAGGGCTGGGTAAAGTTAATAACAACAGACTAGCACTTTCAGATTTGCAAAGCACTTCCCATACATGACTACATTTAATCCTTAAACTAGTCCTGTGAAGTCAGAAGGACAAATGTCACCCCCACTTTAATTGGGGATACTTAGGCTCAGAGTTGTAAAATAACTACATGGTAGTCTCAGTGTTCTATCACTGTGCTACCCAGCTGCCCCAATGTTTACTTGTTCCAGTATATCTACCAGTGCAAAATGGCCTGGGACCTCTTACTGCCATACTGGCACAAAAACTACCTCTCCACAGTGACGACGTGACACAATGGATAGTATGCTGGACCTGGATCCAGGAAGACCTGAATTCAAATGTGATCACAGATATAAGGGGTGATTCTGAGTAGATCACTTAATCTCTGTCTCAGTTTCTACATTTGTAAAATGGGGATAATAATGGCACCTAATTCCTATAGTTGTTAGGATAACCAATAATGTAATTTTTGTAAAGCATTTAACACCGTGTCTTGCACATAATAGACACTATAGAGATGCTTTTCCCCTGCCTCCTTCCCTCTTCACTCAGATTAGTTCAGTATTAGAGGTAGGATTTGAACAAAATTCTGCTCGACTTTAAGCCCAGATATTCTGTGTACCACATTATCTCTTAACCTCTTAATCTGCTTGTTAGACCAATCCTAAATACCTGGAGTTTCTTTCCACTGCTCTTATTAGTGGCAGTTAACCTGTAATTAGTGTTTAAATAAGTAGATTTTAGCATTATATTGAAATTTTCCATTTCTTTCCTCTCTTTTAGGAGCATGATGTTGATACAAGTGAAGCTACATTTCATAGCAATTTTTGAGATTGGTGTCTCTTACAAGGCCAGATGTGGAGATACCAGAACAATCAACCTGCTGTTTGGTCTCTCACTGTCATCTCTTTTCTAACTGTTTTTCCATATACCCATCAAAATTACCTCTCCACTATGAGCCATGCACTTTTCTATTGTAAATAGGTACGAAGTTAAAGACTGCATGTCTCCTGTAGCAACTAGGCAGGTTTATAATAAGGATTGGTAACTATCAAAATCATTATGTAAGATAAATGTCCCATATTCTTTTTTTTATTGAAGCTATACTTTTGTAATATGAGAAATATTCTTACATTAAAATGTTCTCTTTCAATCCCAGACCCGTCTTTGTTCTTGTTAAAGGTAATCTGCTTTAGGTTTTTGTGATCCTTGTACAACTTTCTTTTTTGCCTAATGAATAATAAATACTATAGAAAATAAGTTAATTTGCAGAATCTACTTAATATAATGGACAAAAAGAGAAATAAACAGACTTAAAGATCTGTAAAATCCAGCCCTATCCTAAGCTCTACTTCTATATGTCTAATAACCTTTGGGACATCACAGAATTGGAGGTGCCTTCTGTTACATTTCCTCTAAGGTCTCTTCCTTTTCTGAACACTTCTTGGGCCCTTAAATATAAGCTAGTAAATAATCATTTGTTTTATGCTAATTACAGTATATGGTTAGAATGGGTTTGACTAAATTATAAGAGTAAAAAATTATTGTGGTTTTTTTGTAGAAATGAATCCTTAAGTCACAAGATTGTTAGTAGCTCTAAAAGCTTTATTATAGTAAGATAAAGTTAATAAGAGAGGGAAATATAGAAAGGAGGTAAAGAATTACCTAGCCTATCAACCTAAACAACCAATTCCCTGGTTGCTGATTGACCCAAATTCAAAACAAATGGAAGGGAAGTCTAAATCTCTGATTGATCAAATTAAAACACAAATTCCCTTCTCACAGCAGTCATCCCTCACTATATCCTGGTTCACTAATTGTGGCTTCACTGTATTGTGGGTTTTTAAAAATATATATATATATAATTCTGTATTGTGGATTGCGGGATTTTGTGGATGAATACTGTACTGTACACAATGGAAATGCAGTATGCCACTACTGCTTTGGCAAGTTTGCCAACATAAGATTGTACACAGCACACTATTGGCTGATGGAATGAAAGGCGACCAACCACAGTGCTGTGTTGTGGATCCTGGGTGCTGATTGGCTCAGTGACTGTACTTCATGGATTTTCACCTATCCTGGGGGGAAGTCGTTGGAATGTAACTCCTGTAATAGGTGAGGGATCACTATATTCATGCATGTAACTGAAAACTTTTGATTACGACTTTAAAAAAAAAAGACTATATTAACTTTAAGAAGATTGCAACAAAATTATTTTATTTCTGTGATTCATTCTGAATTTCTTTTATTGTGTGTTAAATCTATTCATTAAACCACAGGTATTTATTAAGTGCTTACTATGTTCTAGGCACTATGGTAGGCAGTGAAGACAAAAAAAAAAGTACTAGCACTCAAAGGAGTTTAAATTCTATATGAGAAGACAACTTATACACATATAAGTTCATATAAAAATATCTCAGACAGTTTTGAGGGAAGATACCAGCAGCCAGAAGGTATCAAAGATTTTGTCATTGTCATTGTCCTCATTATATAGTTGTAGTTATTGTCTATATTATTCTTTTTTTTAACCCTTACCTTTTGTATTAATGTTAATTTTCACACAGAAGATTGACAAGAGCTGGACTGTTAGGGTTGTAACTTTAGGTCACATACCTAGAAAGCGTATAAACCCAGGCCCCCTGACTCCAGACCTGGTGCTCTATCCACTGTGCTACCTAGCTGTTCCCATTATCTATATTCTTTTGACTTTGTTCTTTGTTGTTCAGTTGTATCTGACTCTTCATGATCCCATTTAGAGTGATACTAGAATGACTTGCCATTTCCTTCTCCAGCTCATTTTACAAATGAGGAAACAGAGGTAAACAAGGTTAAATGACTTGTCCAGGGTCATATAGCTACTAAGTGTCTGAGGTCAGATTTAAACCCAGGAAGGTGAACCTTCTTGACTCCAGGCTCAGTGCTCTATCCAGTGGGCCACCTATAATTCTGTTCACTCTCATCATAAAATTCCTAAATAGATTTTAAGTGCTTACAAGGAAAGGAATATATTTTATGCTTTTAAAAAATATATATTCTTCATAGCACCAAATACATGGGAGAAGCTCAATAAATACTTTCTAAATGATTAAACAAATCAGTGAGAATCCTTAGATGAGAGAAAACAGATCAATGTTGAAACCATATGGGGAATCATTCAAGAAACACTCATTACATTATATACTTGTTCATGACCTTGACCTTTTTTCTTGGACCAAAGGTAGCATTTTGCTTTGTACTTTATTAATGCTCTTAAATATTATTGTGTATTACTATTAGCTTTGTGTGTGTTATGTACCTGCCAGCTTTTAAGCTCTTAAGGAATTAAATCACAGATATTTATTCATCCTGTTTTTACTTTTCTCTTTTTTTTGCAGAACTGTTACCTTACATAATGTCTTGATCTCTCATGTTTAATTCAGATAGTCCTTGACTTGTCCATGAAGTTGTTGGCTCTTTGTAGTTATAGACTATGCCTCATGGGTATACAGAAAATTAGTAATTAATATTTGTTGATTTGAAGGGGTTCTGAGGCCATTTTCAACATCCTGTGATCTCTGTTGCTTATCTATCCAAAGCATATTATGCTTTCGTATTTCTGCTACATGGTGATCTTTCTCTCTCTCTCTTGCTTTCTCATTTGTTTGTCTCTCTCTGTCTCTGTCTTTTAAACCCTTAACTTCAGTCTTGGAGTCAGCACTGTGTATTGGTTCCAAGGCAGAAAAGAGGTAAGGGCTAGAAAATGGGAGTCAAATGACTTGCCCAGGGTCATCCAGCAAGGAAGTGTCTGAGGCCACATTTGAACCCAGTATCTCCTGTCTGTAGGCTTGGCTCTCTAACCACTGAACCATATATCTTCCCTTGCTTTTTTCTCTTTTAAGACACATTTTCTAGTTCTGTGGTTTTGTTCCTGCTTTGGGCTTTGAAAAAAGAAAAATGCAGCACTATGATAGTTTGATAAATGTTGATAATTGTAATCAGATAATTTTTATGATGGAGTGATATGATATCAGATATATAGATTGTTGAAATATTGATATTTTGCATCTTTGACACATATACTTTAAATTATCCTCCTCCAGCACAATCATTGGTTACCTTGCCTCTCAGACTTCACAGAGCCCTTAATTTGCATAACTCTTTAATGTAATTCTCATGTACTTGATTTTATAGCCAGCTCTGTTGGCATTTCATTCCTTCACTAAAATTGTTAGCTCTATGGAGCAAATACTGTAACTTATCTAAATTTGGTATCAGCCTGGCATAATGTTTTGCATTAATTAGTGAGAAAACAAATGCTTATTGATATTTAAAAAAAGAATTAAATCACAAGCAATGCTCACATGTGTTATCTTTCAAAGGGCAATATATCCTTATTTCAGCTATGCTTCCATTGCTCCCAATGTGATTGGAATGCCTCTTGGGGACTGTATCCAGAATCTGGTTTTCAAGCCATCTAAGAAAATGGGTCTTATTATTTTATTTTTGATACACAGCGTAATAATTAAAATGGGGTTGACCGATATAAGAATTTTTTGAAGTGGTTGCCATTTATAAAAATTAACTCTTAAGTCACAAAACTGTTAGTACCTTAAGTAGTTTTATTACAGCACAATAGTGATAGTAAGAGAGGGAAATGTAGGAAGGAGGTAGAAAATGTTGCCTAGCTCAAAATACCCTAAGTCTGGGCCCAAGTGCCTCCGGACCAGGAATGCGAATGTGAATGTCACCAGCCCACAGAGTGTCTCCAGCCAGGAGTTTCAACAGCCAAAGACAGCTGCAAAGGGCAGTCTCTCATGCCAAGGAGGCAAGAGTCTCACCCCAGTAATCTCCAACTCAGAAAGCCGAATCTTCACCAGAATCCAAAATCCAAGTCAGGAAGCCAAAATCCAAAGCTGCAAAAGAACCTCACCAGAGCTCATGCCCATAAGGCAAAAGACCACACAAGACCCCCAGAGGCCCAGAGGCTCCCACTTATACACAGTTTTCTCTACCCATCAGCTCTCCTCCTCACATCTCAGGAAGCAATCACAGTCTCCCAATTTGCCTAGCACTGCCCAGGGAAGGGCTGTGCTTGTGGTCTTTTAGGGTATGAACTTCCTTTTCTAGTAAAAGGCTCTTACTAAGTGTTAAGGACTACTGTGAAGGGGGGGGGGGGGGACTCCAGGTTCTTGATTGATTAAGATAAAATAAACAAAAGGAGTTTAAATTCTCTTTCACAACAGTGTTTGATACTTGGCTCCTATGGACCTCTTTAATGGTACCCATTGAGCATATTTAACAATATTATAGATACAGAAATTTTTAACAAAAGTTTAAAAAAATGTTTTATGCAACAGCAGTTGTAGATTTAAATTACAGTGTGTTTCAATTATAATACAAATATTAGTGACTGTGGAATTAAATTTAAAAAATTCTATTTTAAAATAAAACCCTTAAATGTTTAGGGCTAAAGTAACCTATGACCCCCCTATATGTACAATAGCCCACATTTCAGAAGATGTATTAGATTTGGTGGCAGAAGATACATGTTCAAGTCCAGTTTCTACCACTTACTGTAGGATCATGGGCAGGTTTCTCTTCTCTAGGCCTCTGTTTCCCCTCCTGTAAAATGCTAGGTTTGAACTAGATAATCATTTCTGGGTCACAGACATGTTTAAGAAAAACATGTGTTTGTCATAACTTGGATCACTGCGCTGCTCAGCCAAAGGCCCCGCCATGATTTAACAGAGGCTCAGGATGAGGCCCCAAAGAGGGCTCCCTAGAGAGCTAGGGGAATGCTTTTCCTGCCCAGCTCTCTACATAATTTCATGGTTCCTAGGGTGGGGAGAAGACAGAGGCTCTCCAAAGGCCTGGTTTAGTGAAGGAAAGTAGGCCCAGCGTCCCTCCAGTCAAGGAGACCTGGAATAAGGGAAGGGAATGAGGTTAGGTTGAAGTAGTTGCAGGCAGCAGAAGGTCAGGGATATGGCTGGGTTCTTGGGAGGGTCTTGTCCATGCTGGAGACAAATACTACCATGCATTAGAATTCAGTGTTATCAGGATAAATTATTTAACAATATTGAATGTAATAACAATTATAGGCAACTACTTAAATTTGATGCAATAAAATCATCCTACATCTATAAATCCCCTTTGCCCATCACAAGAACTATAAGAGAAATATGAATATGACCATCCTTTATTTACTGATAGGGCAAATCAGGCTTCCCAAAGTGAGGGAAGGAACACTGTCCAGGTCATGAAGTTAGAAGAGACTAAACCTGTATTGATGAACTTATGGCACTTTGCCAGAGCATGCTGGAGTGGGCTGCCCCCCTCCCCCTCTCCCTGTGCCTGAGGACATTTCTCACATGACCCACCCCTCTGCCCAGCAATGGAAGAGGAGCATTTCCTCCTTCCCTTGTCTGGGATAAAGGGGGACAGGGAACTTACATGTAGCATCAGGGCTGTGTTTAGGCACTTGGTCTAAAACGTTCACTATCACTGGACTAAACTCTTTACCATTCTCCTTACCTCATTTTCTAGTAGATCTCTTCAGAAGTAAGCTGCCTCTCAAATCAAAATTGTGAAATTCAAAACTGGGGTATCCTTGGGATCCCCTAACATGAAACTTGGCATATGATAGATGTTTAGTAAGTGCTCTCATTGATGGATCTTAAAGATATGATATCCAGATTTTTTTTGTTGTTTTTCAGTCATGTTGACTCTTCTTGACCTCATTTGGAGTTTTCTTGGCAAAGGTACTAGAGTGGTTTGCCATTTCCTTGTCCAGCTCATTTGGCAGGTGAGGAAACAGAATTAAATTACTTATTCAGGGTCACAGAGCTAGTAAATGTATGAAGCTGACCTCTGAACTCAGGTTTCCCTGATTCCCAGACCAGTCTCTATCCACTGCCCGCCTAGCTGCTCTATCCAAAATCTATAAAGAATTAATAGGTAAGAATAACCATCCTTCCTCCATAGATAAGAAGTTAGAGCTTAAGAATATCAAAAGAAGAAATGCAAATCTTCAATTAACAAGTATTTATTAAAAGTCTATTTTATGACATACTAGGGATATAAACTTTAAAATGAAATAATTTATTCAAGGAGCTCACATTTTGCAATAATATAAAGGAATACTCCCTATTACTAATAATAAGAGAAATGCAAATTAAAACAACTCAGATTTTCCTCTCTATGTCCATTATATTGGCAAAGATGATAGATGAAAATGCTATATTCTTTTTTTTTTTTAAACCCTTCCATCTTGGAGTCAATACTGTGTATTGCCTTCAAGGTAGAAGAATGATAAGGGTGGTAAAGGGCAAGGCAATGGGCTTAAGTAACTTGCAAAAATGCTATATTCTTAAGGGATGTGGGGAAATAAATTCATTGTTGGTAGAATTGTGAATTGGTTTTTGGAAAATAAGTTGGAATAAAAATAATTTGGAATATTAGAAAAGTCACTAAAGGGAAATAAAATTATAGTAAGTATCCCAGACAAAAGCCTCATTTCTTAAATATATGGAGAACTGAGCCAAATTTATAAGAATACAAAACACTCTCCAACTGATAAATGGTCAAAGGATATGAATGGGCAGTTCTTAGATGAAGAAATTAAAACTACAGTCAAATAAGGAAATGCTCCAAATCACTTTTGATGAGAGAAATGTAAATTAAAACAACTCTGTGATACCACCTCATACCTATAAGAGAGGCCAATACAACCAAAAAGAAAAATGATAAATATTGGGAGGGATGTGGGGGAATGGTGACACTAAGGCGCTATTGGTAGAACTGTTGACTGATATAGGAAGCAATATGAAACCATGCCCAAAGGGCCATAAAACTATGCATACCTATTGACCCAGCAATATGACTGCTGGGTCTGTATCCCAAAGAGATCGGAGATCGAGGAAAAGAACCTATTTATAAGTAAAATATTCTTAGCAGCCCTTTTTTAGTGAGAAAATGAGGTATTCCCCATCAATTGGGAAATGGTTGAATAAGCTGTTGTAATGAAAAACTATTGTGTCATAAGAAATGATGAACAGGATGAATTCAGAAAAACCTGGATAACCTTATATAAAGTGAAATAAGAAGAACCAGGAGAATGTTGTATACAGTAACAGAAATATTGTATGATGTTTAACTGTGAAGGATTAAACTAGATTTAATCACCAACAGTGTAAACACCCTACTTAAAGTTGAGTATGGATATCTGACCATTTTTAGATTTAATCACCAAAAGTGTAAACATCCCACTTAATCATTTAGTGGGAAAGTCTGTGACCCACATGTACAATAGTGGGTGATGAATCAGAATCAAACCGACTGCCCCTGGGCAGTGCTCAAGCAAAGCCTCAACTGTGATTGGTAGACATAAAATTAGGGGAAGGCACAGGAAATGATGCAAAAGAAAGTGTCTTTAAAAGGATGTTACAACCTCCTGAGTGCAGTTCTACTTGGAGTTGAACTACCTGTGAGAGGGAGTTCTTCATTCTTTGGAGTGGAGACTGAAGAAGAATCTGCTGACTGGACCTGAGACCCTGTACTCAGTGAAACTGTCCTTGAATGTCTTCCTTTGTTCTGACATGTGGTGAGTGTAAATCTTGAAATCTCTCAGACTTGTGAATGTTAAAAATTTCCCCATTGGGGAATTCTTAATTGGAACAAATTCCCTATTGAGAAACATTCCCCATTTTGATGTGAGAACTCACCAGGATCAGAAATGGGAGGACCTCTACTCCAACCATACTTAAGACTGCTTTAGGGGAGAAAACTCCTTGCTATGGGAGGACCCCTACTCTACCTGTACTTAAGACTGCTTTAGGAGAGAAAACTCCTTGCTAAACAATGAAAGTACTTGGATCCATGCTTATAATAAGGCAAGGAGTTCTTTGAGCCAGGCCTGTTTTTAGAATTGATACAATGGGATGCTAGGTACCTAAAAGGGTCGGGCAAGTTTTCTCTTGATGAGATTAGTTGACTCGGCTGTGTTTTCTCTAGTTCAGACTTACTGAGGAGATTGGTCGACACAGCAGCATTTTTTCTGATTCAGACTTACTGAGGAGATTGGTCAACTTAGCAGGAATTTAGATGGGCAGTCCTTTGGAAAGCGTCTACAGTGATTGGTAGATGTAGGGACTTAGAGGAGGTGACATGGGAGAAAAACCCCTATTTAAGAAAAAGCAGAATCTCTTGAGGATATTCCTTTTGGAGGATCTCTGATGAGGATCGCTTGGGAAGAATCTCTTGAGAGAGGCTCTGGAGAAGGGAAGCTCTTGGAGGACAATCTCTAAGGAGGTCTCGCTAGAGCTCCTCTAAGGAGACTCTGTCCCTCTGGAGGCTCTGGAGAGAAGCCCTTTGGAACAGTCTCTGGCTGGAAGGCTCTCTGGTGAAGTCAGCTGAGATGGAGCTGGCCTGGTGTCACTAGAATCCTTGCTTAGGCAGACCTTGTGGTGAGTGTTAAAAGACTGACTGATCTCTCTCTCTTAAGACTCTGGTCTAGGCCATGTTGGCTTAAGGCCCTTCATACTTATTTCCTTTTCCTCTCTTTCTCTCATTTCTTTAATTCCACATTTGTATTAATTAAAATCTCTATAAAACCCAGTTGACTTGGGTATTTGAATAATTGGGAATATTTTCCTGGCGACCACCTTATATTTGATTTAAAAACCAAGACACTGTAGTGAAACATATTTTCTGTGGTCAAATTTACTCACCCTCTCTTATATCTATCACAATTCATATCTTCCACTATTTTAATCACTACAGTTTAAGACCTCAACCATTTTAAATCTCACATGAGTGAAAAAGCTGACTCCTTTCCTGGATTTTCGGAAGAGACTGTTCTCAGAAGAGACCTACCTCTTGAAAGAGACATCCCCAGGTCCTGGGCTTTGCTTAGGCCTCTCTGGTTAAGGACTAACTCTCCCTGCCCTGGTTGAATCAGGGGCTGGGAATAAATTACTTAGTGCTTAGGCTAAATATCTTACTCTATCCTCTCTCTGATTTTCCTACTTCATTCTTTCTATATTTTGTAAATAAAGTATAAATAAATCTTTTTGGAATTTCATAAAAATTCCTGGTGACCCTCTTCTTAAATAATCCAGTCCAACCTTTTTGTAAAAATAACCCCTTCTTTTTCCTCTTACAGAACTCTGATGCAGCAGTACCACTGCTGGGCTTTATACATAGCCCAAAAGGTCAAAGACAGAGGCAAGGGCCCTACATGTACAAAAATATTGGTAGGAACTCTTTGTGTTGGAGCAAAGATCCAGGAACAAAGTGGTCTTCTCTTATCAGCTGGGGAATTAGTTGAACAAACTGCAAAACGTGAATGCAGTGGAATATTGCTGGGTTAGAAGAAATGGTGAATGTGACAAATTTAAAGAAATTTATAGGAACTGATAGAGAGTAAACACCTCTACGACAACCATGAAACTAAAACAACGGTGAATTGTGATCAGTGCTGTGACTAGTGCTAACTTCTGAGGACTTGGGAAGCTCCAGTCTCTTAGCTAAGAGATGGTAGACTATAGAGGAAGCTGTGCAGTGAGACATGGCCAATGATTTTGTTTTGCTTTGTGGTGCTATTATAAGGGTAGTAATACTATTAAGAGGAGGAGTCACTGGGCACTGATAGTTACATAAAATATTTTAAAAGCACCAATAAGGGGCAGACAGGTGACTCTGGATAGAGAGTCAGGCTTGGAGACAGGAGGTTCTAGGTTCAAATATGACCTCAGATACTTCCTAGCTGTGTGTCACCTAACCCCCATTGCCTAACCCTTACTACTCTTCTGCCTTGGGACCAATATTAAGTATCAATTCTAAGACAGAAGGAAAGGGTTTAGGGAGAAAAAAAATTGCCAAGAAGCCTTTTTTAAAAGTTATGTGGATATTACCTACATCCAGAGAAAGAACTGTGAGAGCAGAAACACAGAAGAACAACATATGATTGATCATGTGGTTCAATGGGGATATGATTGGGGTTTTGATGTCAAAAGATCACTCTACTGCAAATATGAATAACATGGAAATTGGTTTTGAACAATGATACATGTATAATCCAGTGGAACTGCTTGTCAGCTTCGGGAAGGGGGAGGGAAGAAGGGTGGGGAAAATCATAAATCATGTAACCATGGAAAAAGGAAATTCTAAATAAATAATTAAATAAAAAATATGTCGATGAAACCAGCTAGCCTAATTTTTCAATGATAATTCTCTAAATATATCTTTTACACTAATTTGTGTAATCGGTAATGTATTAGAACCTATTTATTCTACATACCAATTATCTCTATTGTCCTTTGAGTATTCCATAGTTTGTCTGGGTCTGTCTCCCAAAGAAATCAGAGATAGAAGGGGGCAGCTGGGTGACTCAGTGGATTAAGAGTCAGGACTAGAGACAGGAGGTTCTGGGTTCAGATTTGACCTTAGACACCCCTAGCTGGGTGACCCTGGGCAAGTCACAATTCCCATTGCCTAGCCCTTACCACTGATCTGCCTTAGAACCAAAACAGAGGGTAAGGGTTTAAAAAGAGAGAAAGAAATCAAAGATAGAGGAAAGGACCTATTTATACAAAAATATTTTTAAATATTAAAAAATTTTTCACAAAAAAGTGAGAAAAGATCCTTGCCTTCATGGAGTACGTAGTGCTTAGGACAACAAGACATATACAAAAATGTAAAGGGAACCCCTTCCTCCCAAGATCATGAACTTTCTGCTTATCTGAGCCAGCCTATTAACAACCTGGAACTAGGGGTCATTTGATTGGTTCCTGAGATGTGGCAGACCATCACAGAGGGAAAGGATGTGATGTGGAGAAGGAGGTCTATAAAAATGAAACTGTAGAGGAGGCTGGGGCTTTTCTCTGGAGATTTTTGGCTGGAAATTTGTCCGCAATTCAACATTGGTGGCTGGGGCAGAAGACACTCTTGTGGGCTGGTAAAAATTAGGGTGTCAGGCTAGGAAATATTTTTTCTATTTCCTTCCCTCCGTGTTTCTTATATATTAAAATTAAATTGTTAAAAGCTACTATCATTCTCGTGACTTAAGGGTTAATTATTTTTTGTATATAAACGGTGACTACAATAATCTTTTTTAACTAATATTATATTTCCAAACACATTTCTAAATATTACATTTGATATAATTGATTTTTCAATATTACAAAAGTAACTTGACAAATAGATGGCACAGCAGATAGATGGCCAGACCTTAAGTCAGGAAGTTCAACTCTGGCCTCAGACACTAGTGGTGTAACTCTGGGCAAGGCATTTAATTTTGTTTGCCTCAGTTTCCTCATCTGTAAAATGAACTGGAGAAGGAAATAGCAAACCACTCCAGGATCTTTACACAAGAAACCCAAATGGGGTCACAAAAAGTTGGCTACAACTGCAATGACTGATCATTAACAACAAATAACTGTAATACAAACTATGTGTTAAGTGACTAAAGGAAGGTAACAGCACATTTCCTTAGCTGTGTAATCCTAGACAAATCATTTAAATTCTTTAGGTCCAAATTTCCTCATCTGTAAAATGGTGATTAAAAAGACTTGAACTACCTACCTTATGGGTTTCCTGTGAAGAAAGTGCATTGTAAATTGTGTGTGGGGGGAAAGGGGTGGTGATGGATAAATCTTGCTATCTTTATGTCAAGGGAAAATTTAATTTCCTAAAGAAAGTGAGGGATATCTTTCAAGTTAATGACTGAGTTAGTCTCAGAACCCAGGTCTTAAGCCTCTCAGCCTTAATTTTAAGCCTCTCTTTCCTTAATACTCCAGTGTGGAAAGACAACACAGAATAGCTCAGAAAAATTTTAAATTGAATATTGACCCTAGAGAGGAAATGGAAGTCTGCAACGTTTCATATGTGGTCAAAGTTGATGTCATCATTGGTTTTGCTTAACTTTTTTCTTCTTTATTACAAGAAAAATATTATAAGGTGGTTGGAGAGAGGGGCATAGCTAGAAAATTGTGTTTAATATTTTTGATGGATCTGTGATCTTCTGCACCAGTGTAGATGTTAACCCATGCCTGCCTCCTCATTTTGTGTTGTTCCTGTCTGTGCTCTTCCATGGGTCTTTCATTGAGTACTAGTTTGCCCAAAACAATGGAGGCTTTCCTTGAAATTATTTAATATTTTAAGGATATCAGACATTTGTTATTCTTTGCTCTCACTGTTTGATTTCAATTAATAAATTATTAAATATCTACTAGCTGCAAGACATCTGCCAGGTGTTGTGAATACAAGACAAAAATGTAAATTCATGAATTCAAGGAGCTTATGTTCTATTGGGGGCATTCAATATGTATTCAGATAAATATAAAATATATACACAGAAGACAAAGTAATTTCTGGAGTGGGAGTGGAGATCTGGGAAATAGGAATGATCTGATCTAATGTAGGAATTAATTAGCATATGAAGTGAGTTTTGAGGGGAGCTAGAGATTTCAACAAGCAGAAAAAAGGTGGTAGAGAATTCCAGGCAAGGGATATAGACTGTGCAAAGGCATGGAGAAGGGAGATGGAGTATCATGTATAAGGACTAGCAAGTGGACCAGTTTGACTGGAATACAGGCAGTGGAATATGAAATCAGACTAGAAAGTTAGGCTGGAGCTAAATGATACAAGACTTTAAGACCAAGCAGAGGAGTTCCTATTTTATCCTAGAGGTAACAGGGAATCATTGAAGCTTCTTGAGCAGATATCAGTTTGGTAGAGAGAATGAATTGGAGAAGGGAGAGAGTAAAAAAGAAAAGGATGTCAATTAGGAGAATATGAGGTGATGAGAGTCTGAATCTGTGAGAGAGAGGAGGAATCCAGGAGCCTAGGCAAATAATTAGATGAAGGGGTGGTGGTGGAGGGGAGTGAAGGGACATGGTAACCAGAAGGTGGAAGGTGAGGTCTTCAGTAAACTAATTGAATGACTTTGTCCAATTTTGTGCTAAAGTTTTGTTGATATTTTGTGTTTCGACTTTACTGCCAAGCTTCCCTGTCCCCTCCCCAAGCAGTATTCTCTTTAGAAAAAGAATAAGAAAGAAAATGATTCAGCAAAACCAACTAACACATAAAAACACACTGACAGTATATTCAACATTCCACACTCACATTCCTCTTCTTCTGTAAAAAAAGAGAGGGAAAAGCATTTTCAAATTTTTTTGGTTAAAAAAAATCCAATTGTTGAATTCATCCAACTTAACTTCCCCAGAGTCCTTCTTATGGCAGCATTAAAACCAAGAGAAATAACCAATCCCTTAATTTTCTTAATACTTTACTAGCTTAAAAAAAGTTTGCAGTAGACTCTGGGCCTCAGTTTCCTTATCTGCAAGATAAGGGGGTTGGAGAAGATCATATTTAAGGTACCCCAGACCCTTTGAGTTGATGATCTAATTTTCTATTTGAATTGAAGTCATCTATCGACTACTCAGTCAATGCAAGGAAAAAAACTACATTTCCCAAAACCCCTTGCAACAGAGGCTTCAGCTCAGCCCAGTTAAAAAGCCATATCTGAGCATTTAACTTGGCAAGCTTTTGGTTATTTCTGGGTCCAGCGGAGCCCCGTTCCCGGTCCTGCCATGGGCTTTAAAGGAGAGTCATTTTCAAAGCGGAGGGCACCGGGACACGTGTGGCTCTGGCCCCTGACTGCCTTGACCGAGCTCTCCGCTGCCCCAGGGAACTCGGGAGAGAGGGGAGAGCCGAGGGTCTTCTCCTGTAACCTGTAAGGTGGGGCTCGGTGGGGAGGTGCTCATGGGTGGACGGATGGATGGATGGGCCGGCGGCTGACGGCAGGGGATGGCGGGGGCTTTGCAAAATTTCTTGCAGTTTACCCGCGCGCGCCTCTTTTTCCCTTCCTCCGCCTCCTGCCCGCCCGCCAGCCAGCCACCCAGCACTCTGCCTCTGGCTTCCCGGGCGTCCGCCTCGCGCACGCTCGCGCGCCAGTCCTGGGGAGGGAGGGAACGAGGGAGGCGGCCGTCCAGAGTTGGCGCGAGATAGGAAAGTCCTCCAGTGTCTGCAGCGGCGACGGCGTGTCCTGCTCTTTCTCGCAGGCCGCCAGAGCAGCTCTCGCGCCCGGCAGACTTGAAGGAAGGGGTGCCCCGGGCCCCCGATCTTCTCGCCCCTCCTCCCTCTTCTCTCGCTGCCAATTGCATTCTCTAGCTGGGGGCTTCCAGCGGCTGTAGCCGGCGAGCTCCGGGGTAGGGTAGGGCTCGGCTCGGCGGGCAGCTGCGCTCCCCTTCCCCCTCTTTCCTTCTTTCTAATTTCCTCCCTTTCGATCCTTTTCTTACCCACTTCACCTCTTGCCTCTGTCCCCTTTGGCCCCTTCTCCAGCCCCTCATTTCCACTTATTTCATTCTTTCCTCCTTTCCCCCATTTCCCCTTCTTTCTCGTCTCCCCATTTCCCTTTCTTTTCCCTCCTCTCTTCACTCTTATATCCTCTTTCCCTCCTTTTTTAACCTAAATTTTCTCCTCTTTTCCTCTTCCCTTTCTCCCCCCGTCTTTCCCTCCGTTTTCTCTTTTCTCATCTTCTTTCCTCCCTTCTTTGCAGTCCTGCACCCCCACTTCCTACCCCTCCCCCCGGCCGCCTTTATGACCCCCTGGCCCCAGGGGCAGCAGCGAGGGGATGGCTCGTCGTACTCGCGGGTAAGTTGTAAGACCTTAAGGGGACTCCCTACCTTTTTGGTCTCCTTTATTTATTCCAGGAAACACTCCATTTCTCAGCCCCCTGATGGGTGAGAGATGTAGTCCTGCCGCTCTCCCCCATCTGCTTGCCCTAGAGGAGACTTTCCGGGAGAACGCGGGGTTAAAAACCAGAGCCCATTTTCTCCCTCCTCCCCCACCCCCATCCAGGTAGTTGTCTGGCTGATTTGGTTAATGGGTCAACTTTTCCGCTTTGGGTGAGACTAGGAGGGCTGGGAGTTCCCCAGGCGCTGCCATTCTGGCTCCTCTCGGGGTTCCACACAGGTCCATTGAAACCTAGTGCTTTCCCTTGACCGGGTCCGACCTCTAGACTGATTGGGGCATTGTCAGGACTCTTGGGCTGGTGGTTTGGCATTCTGCCTCTTGGATAAAGATTATAACCCCGCAAATGGGTGATAATGGGGAGTTACCAGAAGGGGGGGCTTTGGGATCTTGCGTGAGTTGTGGAGGTGGGGGAAACCTTAGACCCAAAGCTCCCTGAGGGCCGGGACTGATCTCATTTACCTAACTCACACCTCACCCTACCCTCTAGGAGCTTGCCAATAAAAGTTGTGTTGAAGTAGTTGTGTTGTAGTAGAACAGGAGGGAACTTCTGGAATTGTCCAAAATCTGGGGATAGTGACCTTAATGTCATGATTCTCTTTTGGCAGTCTATTGAAACCTATGGATCCCTTCTTAGGCATAAAAATGCATGAAATAAATAAGATTACAAAAGGAACCAATTATATTGAAATATAGTTATCAAAATAGTTTTTAAAAATTCATGCACATTGATCTAGGATTTTTGCAAATGAAAAGTTTGAGGTTTGGAGAGGAGCTTATCTAAGGTCAGAGAGTATTGAATATTCAGCCTAAAATTGTGAGCATAGACATCTTCCATAAATATTTATTTGGTTAATGTGAGGGTCAAGTGTGGAGGAAATGAGTTTCTATAAATTGAGACTCATGAAGAACCTTAAATCCACCCACTTCCCAATGGAAGTAGTGAAGAGGGATTTTATATTTCTGACATACTTCTGGATTATACCAGACTGCACAATATAGTTTGGAGGTTCTTTGTGGGAAGTTTTGATGACCTGACTTTCATCTTTTTGGTAAATATGGAGGGTATATACATATATACCCCAAAGAAGATCACCTGCCTCTTCTAGGTGGAGGAGGCAAGAATTTGAGAATAAGACAACATTGTGCTCCTCTGGTTTTCTTGCCCCTGAAATATAAAGCTGGTATTATTTATGATATCAGAACACAAATTTATTAAATGTCTATGTGGCCATCCTGCTGTTTTAAAATTTTTTTCTATTTTTTATTTTGCCTGGGAGCAGGCAGAGAAGTACATAAGGCCATTTTCTGTTTACAGACATCCCCATTTGGAGTAAATTGTTGCTTACCTACAAATGGCCCCTCTCTGTTAAGGCTTCTTTTGCCTGGGGTCATGGTAAGGAGCATGGGAGCATTTATTCTGTCAGGTGCTTTGATTATTTTCTCTTGTAGCTAGAGGTCCTGCTGAGTGGTAGTGGAAAAGGGTAGTGTTGCTATTATTCCAAAATCTGAATGGAACTAGATGCATTTTTTTTTCTGATAGAAACAATGTTATATAAGTTGTTAATTTCTATTTCAGCTACATTATAGGTGGAATTGGCTTTTCTGGGTGCATAGCCACCTTTTAAAACATTGTTTCTGAAAGAGAACATTTGGAACACAATCTGTTCTTGAGCTGGGTTTGACCTTTTTTGGACATTTAGAGTTTGGTTCTAGGAAATTATTCTGAAAGATATGGCTCAAGGGGGTTTTAATCTTTCTGTCATAGATCTTTTTGGCCAGTCTGGGAAACCTTCTCAGAAGTGTGTTTTTGATGCAGAAAATGAAATACATAGGGTAAAGGAAACTCAGATTGAAATAGTTATCAAAAATGTTTTAAAGTCACAGACCCCAACTTAAGAACCCCTGATCCAGGGAAAAGAGGAGGAATTTCCATCAATTGGGCACATCTTCCCAAGAATCTTAAAACTTGAAATCATTCTTCAGAATCCATTTGGAAAATGTTATGGGATAGTAAATAAATTCCTTATGACTGATTCTATGTTAGATATTATAATGTGGGGGAAGCTGTGTTTTGTGTTAAATGAAATCTTAACCTTTTAAATGGTCCATTTGGCATTTTTAGCATCGAAGATCAAGATGAATTGCACTGTCAGGATACAGATTCAGATGTGCAGGAACAGAGGGAAAATAAATGCAAAGTCAAGTGGACTCATCAAGAGGTATGTGTTAGAGGATGATAGAGTAAGATGGAAATAAGGCTGACCTGCGAACCAAACTGCAACCCTCATGCCACGCATGTGAGCCCTGCACCTTACTCCAAATGAAGGGAGGAAGTGTTCCCATTGGGCTGCTGGGCAGAGGGTCGGGTGTTGGGGAAAATGTCCTCACCTGTGGTGGAGAGGGGGAGGGGAGAAGGCCCCTCCTGCACGTGAATCATAGGTTTGCCAACATGGATCTAGACGACAACACCTTTTCATACACTAAGTTAGTGTAGATAATCCCTAAAAGAAATCCCTAAAAGTGTAGAAATCCCTAAAAGAAAAAATACTGAGAAAAATAACTTGAGTGTTATTGTTGTTGAACCATATGTCTGATTTATTTGCTTCATGTTAAGATTCTCCTTTAGTGATGACCTTTCCACAAATAACCTGTGAGAAAGGTTTCATCCAGTTTTCTAGCATGGCACATGGAGGATTGATGATTCTCACCCTCATAGAGTATTGATTGGCCCCTGGCTAGATCTAGGAAGTCTGGTGGGTCAGATGACATTGGATTTCATCACTGTGGACTGTTGGATCAAGGGCTTATATGGACTTTGCCCATCCTGAGCAGAACATTCAAGTTGTACTTTGTCAACCTGCATACAAGCCTTTATTAAGCTTTTGCTACTTGTAAGGTGGTGCTTTCTTGGGTGTAGGGAGATATAGAGAAAAAGCAAATATCTCCTGCTTTCAAGCTGCTTACATTCAGTTCTGGGAAGGGAGGTGGATGTTACCTGAACATTAATATAAATTATTATCAAATAAAACCAGTCATTTCAAGAGTGATAAAATGCTAATAATCCTGAGTAAGGGATTTGAGAAGGATGCTCATTTAGGAGGTGGTCCAGATGAGAGGGAGTGCATTTCAGGTATGTTGGAGGACCACTTCCTCAAGGGATATGAAGCCTGAGGAAGATGGAATGGGAGTAGGGAACATCTAGCAAGGGAATGTGATTGAAACAGAACTTGTAGGGAAAAGGGAGTTGAAATCCATCTTTGGGGAAGTGTTTCTTTTGGAAATGAACCATCTTTTAAACATGTGTGAGCTGATGCTTTTATTTGGTCATTTGCAGGATGAGCAGCTGAAGGCACTCGTGAGGCAGTATGGGCAACAGGACTGGAAGTTTCTTGCAAGCCACTTTCCTGTAAGCATGGAGTCTTCTGGGAGCTCTTGGGAGTTCTGTTTCTGAGGAAGGAATTGGGTGGTCGATTTCCAAAGAGCCATAGGGTATATAGTGCTCTATATATACAGTTGTGGTTTTTTTCCCCCCTCAGAGAAAGAAAATCCTAGATTGTCAGATGGAAGGAACCCTGAGGATCATGAAGTCAGTCCCCTCATTTTATAGAATGGGAAACTTATTTAGGGAGGTGGAAAGCAGGATTTGAAGCCAGGTCTTTTGAGTAAATCTAATGCTCCATCCATTATATCATGTGAAGATAAAATGAAAATAACTATAAAATACATAGCACAATGTTTGGCACAGTGTATGTGTTACAGTAGTCTTGCTACTATATCACGGTTAACTTATTGTGGCTCCCCTGTATCTCTCTCTTTTTTTTAAAGAAATAGATCTAATTCTGTTTCATAGAGTTTTTGCTATATTTTGGGATTTTGTGGATGAATACCATACCATAAACAATGGAAATGCAGTGGAGCTACTACTGCTTTTACAAGTTTGCCAACAGGAGATTGTATATGGCAAACTATTGGCTGAAAGGCAACCAACCATAGTGCTGTGTTTTGTATCCTGGGATTGCTGGAGTCTCTGGGAGGAACTCCTGTGATAGGTGAAGGATCACTGTATATAAGGGCTAGCTATTATTTTTATCATCATTAATATTGCTGTTATTTTGCAAATTCGGACGAGATGGTATGATGGATAGAAAATCTGATCTAGAGTCAGCAAGACCTGAGTTAAATCCTGCCTCTGACTCTTACTAGCTGTGAGACCCTGGGCAAATTACTCATCCTCTGCCTCAATTTCCTTATCTGTGAAATGGGGATAATGATAATAATAGCTATCACCCAGGATTGTTATCAGGCTTAAATGAGAGAATAATTGTAGAGTCCTTAATGTTGTGCCTGGTACATAATAAACATTACATAAGCATTAATTATGTTCAGATATATGTTACCAGGCTAGCAAAAATCTGGAAGCATTGGGGATGTTTCCCTTGAAGAAAAAGACAATCTAGGAGAACAGCCTGTCTTGAGTTACCTGAAGGTGTATCCTGTGGAAGAGGGGTCACACTTGGTTTTGTGGCACTTAAAGGGACCCAGAGGCAGTTCTTGAACAGGGCAGGGACCTAGTGAGATGTGCTTTGGGAATGTGTCTTTTTTTGGTGGAGGATGGATGGGCCAGGGAAGAGCTTGGGAGCAGGGAGTCTAATCAGGGAGATGCCACAGTGGTGCAGGTCAGTGGGGGTTCAAGAGATGCCACTTGACAACTGGCTGCCCATGGGGAGGGGAGAAGAGGAAGGGGGAGGAGCCAAGTATGATGGAGGCTGGAACTTTACACTCTTTTCCAGTGTGGGGGGAGGGGTTCGCACCCATTTATCTTCCTCTTACCTGATCATCTGGAGGTCCTTTGAAAGACCCCCCCTTTTTATCTAATTAATTAATTTAGGATATTTACCCATGGTTACACAATTTTCTGAAAGACATTTCAAGATGGTTGTTGTTGGGGTAGAGGAAAGAATGGAATCTACGCATTCCCCAGTGAGATTGACCTGGTGACCTTGCTGCTGTGAATATCAAGGTCCTCATTTGTATCTTCAGTGACTGAGCAGCCTCCTTTGGTGCTTGTTCTGCTACTTACATGTTCTTTGGCAGTGTGGAAGGTGCAGAAAGGCAGATTGAGGCTCCGTGGAAGTGAATTTTTTTCTGAGCAGTAATTGTCTGGAGATCTAATGGGATGCTGAAAAAGGGATGGGGAGCAGCTTATCTCTCTGAAGAGGCGTCTGACCACTTTGTTGGGGTGTCCTAGAGAGGGTGGATCAGATGAGTTTCCACCTGACACTTGTCTTCTCACTGGTGGCTCTGAATTCACTTTCCTAGAATCGGAGTGATCAGCAGTGCCAGTACCGGTGGCTGAGGGTTTTGAATCCAGACCTTGTCAAGGGACCATGGACAAAAGAAGAAGACCAGAAGGTAAGGTTCTCTGTGTAGCCTGGTCTCCAGGAGGTTGTCTTTCATATAGGGAGAAGGGCCCAGGGCTTAGAGACAGGAGATAAAGGCTTAACTCCTGGCACTGACACTTAATGTGATCACCTTGGGCCAGTCATCTTTCCCTTCTCTAAAGCTCCTTCTAGGCTTTTCTAAAAAGTGAGTATGGATACTTGGGTTACCTTCTGGGTTGTCTTGAGGAAAAGTAATTTTTTAATCCTCTAATCAGTTGAGAAAAGTGAGTTAATCATATTCAACAAACCTTAGTAAAGTGCTTTGGGTGGGCAAAGCCAGGGAAAATTGAGACTTATTCAGTCTGTCAGCAGACATTTATTCTAACTTCAGCTCTGGGAATACAAGAGGCAAAAACAGTGTTTGCCCTCCAGGAACTCATGTTTTTTTTTTTCTTTTTAAACCCTCACCTTCCATCTTGGAATTAATACTGTGTATTGGTTCCAAGGCAGAAGAGTGGTAAGGGCTAGGCAATGGGGATTAAGTGACTTATCAGAGTCA
Source organism: Monodelphis domestica (assembly GCF_027887165.1). Classification (NCBI taxonomy): domain Eukaryota; kingdom Metazoa; phylum Chordata; class Mammalia; order Didelphimorphia; family Didelphidae; genus Monodelphis; species Monodelphis domestica. The sequence continues at coordinate 397,610,747 of NC_077227.1, forward strand.
CACAGCTGGGAAATGTCCAAGACCAGATTTGAACCCAGGACCTCCCATCTATAGGTCTGGCTTTCAATCCACTGAGCTACCCATTTGCCCCTCTAGGAACTCATGTTTTGATAGGAAAGATCACAAGCAAACAATTTTGTACATATGAGATACATTCCGAATGGTATTGTTTAGCCATTTCAGACTGAATCTGCCTGCATCTCTGTGACCCCATTTGGGATTTTCTGGTCACAGATACCGGAATGGTTTACCGTTTCCTTCTTCAGCTCATTTTACAGATGAGGAAATTGTGGCAAATAGGGTTATGCGATTTGCCCAGAGTCACACAGCTAGGAAGTGTGTGAGGCAGGATTTGAGCTGAGGAAGATGAGGTTTCCTGACTCAGACCTGGTGCTCTGTCCACTGTGCCACCTGGCTGCTTCATGCACAGTGTAGGTGGAAAGTCATCAGAAGGAAGGCATGAGCAGAACGAGGCAGTGGGGAGGACTGAGGAAGGCAGGAGGTAGGATCGAAACTTAAGATTTCAGGGAGGCCAGGAGGTAGAGATATGAGGAAGAGGGAAAGTGAGGCTGATTTCGCTTTTTCTTTTTCCTAAGAATCAATTCTGTATACTGGTTCCAAGGCAGAAGAGCAGTAGGGACTAGGCAATGGGGGTGAAGTGACTTGCCCAGGGTCACACAGCTGGGAAGTCTCTGAGGCCACATTTGAACCCAGAACCTCCCATCTCCAGGCCTGGCTCTCTATCCACTAAACTACCTAGCTGCCCTGTGAACTTGTTTTTGGAGAATAGCTTTGTAGTCCTATGTATTCTATTTTATGCATTTAAAAACATCCTTCTAAGAAAATGACCCTAGTCTTCCCTACATTGCCGAACAGGCCCATGAGCTCCAAAAAGCTAAAAACTCATCTACTCGGACAAATTTGAAAGGTCTACAATCTGCACTGATGGAAGGAGCACCCACACTGATGAAATGAGGGCTTCTTGTACTGAAATCAAAGCATGATTTTGAGTCCTCCATATTTACTCTTTGCCTGTTGTATCTTCAGTCATAATGTATGTCATCTTCCTTAAGGCAAAGACTAGTTTTCATTTTTATTTTTCATTGTCTCCAGCAGTGGGCACGTAATAAAATGCTTATTCGTTGTTTTCTGGTTATTTCTCCCATTCCCAAAAGGTCATTGAACTGGTTAAGAAATATGGCACCAAACAATGGACGTTGATTGCCAAGCATCTGAAAGGGCGCCTGGGGAAGCAGTGCAGAGAGCGCTGGCACAATCACCTGAACCCGGAGGTGAAGAAGTCGTGCTGGACAGAGGAGGAGGACCGAATCATCTGCGAGGCTCATAAGGTCCTGGGCAACCGCTGGGCTGAGATTGCCAAACTCCTCCCAGGAAGGTACGGCATGGCGGTGGTGCGCTTAGCCTCTCCAAAACCGCACGCCAGTCTTCATTCGTTCCCTAGCAGTCGGGAGAAGGTAGGAGAGGGGTGCGTGTTGTCGGAGGAGCCTGGCTTGGAGATGGCCGCTGTCAGAAGGTTGTGGCATGCAAAAACTTAGAATCCAGAGCCCCTTCTGATAGTCTTGGCTTGGCCAGTCTCCGTATAATCTGCAGGAAGTGCTTCCCTTTTCTGGGCCTTTGTTTCCTCCTCTCTAAAATTGAGAGCTGGGGCTAACTTAATTTTTGAAGGTCCCTTCCAAGCCTTCTCTGATTTTGTGGTCTTCTCTAAGGGTGAAGGCTAAGGGACTGGGGAAGGGGAGGTTTCTCCACATAGGCAAGTGCCTGCAAAAATCAACTGATTTAAGTATCTCTCATGCCTTTTGCTCTTTTGTCATATGGCCATGCTATTTTCTGCAGATCATATGTGATGCCTATTTCTGGTGCCTCTGACCATTAGGGAACAGGGAAACCACATTTTAAGGGTCAAGCTATAGTTTGAAAACTTAAAAAAAAAAATAACTTGCTTTCTGTTTTCATAACAACTTTTAAGACAGAAGGGCAAGGGCTAGGCAAATGGAGTTAAGTGAGTTGCCCAGGATCACACACTGAGGAAGAGTTTGAGGCCAGATTTAAACCCAGGTCCTCTTGATTCCAGGTCTAGTGCTTTATTTGCTATGCCACCTAACTGCCCCTTGTAAAGGTTTTTTAGGGGGGAAATACTCTTTGCTGGTGCATAGCACAGAAAATGGCCAGGAGGCAGAAGTAGACTTCCAAAGAACTTTGGAAAGAGGGAAAAGAGTCAACCACAGCATTAATTATGAGCTAGTGGAAAGAATTGTTGACTTTCTAGCTAAGTTGGCCACTACCCTCCCCCCTCCCCCCCCCCCCCCATTGCTTAGCCTTTACTGCTTTTAAGTTCAATATATAATACTGATTCTATGATAAAAGATAAGAGTTTAAGTAAATAACTTACTAAGTAATTGTGGACAAATTTCTTAATCTTTGGCTTTTAATTTCTTTCTCTCTAAAATAGGGATGGAAATTATATATATATATTTCACAAGGTGATTTTTAGAAAAATAAAACTTTTTTTAATCCCTTACCTTCCATATTAGAATAAGGCAGAAGAGTGTGGGTTCAGTGACTTGCCCAGGGTCATATAGATAGGAAGTGTCTGAGGCCAGAATTGAACTCAGGGCCTCCTGTCTCTATCTAGGCCTGGCTCTCAATCCGCTGAGCCACGTAGCTGCCCCCTAGAAAAATAAAAACTTTATGATCATCTGTTTTTATGACTTTCCTGGTATCCTACCTCTTCATCTTCCCTTATGACAGACTATTTAAAAAAAGGAATAAGGGGAAAACATCCAGCAAAACCAATTAATACATTGAAAAAATCTGACAGACCATGAACCATATTTTACATCTGTGGGAGGATTACTCCTCTTGCCCACAAAAGATTGTCAGGAGTGATAGAAGTGTCTCATACCTCCTTTTTATGGGCCATACTTTTTCTTTTGAATTTTGTAGCATGAATTTTTTATTTATTTATTTTTTGGTGGCTATCATTCTTTCTGTTTATATTGTATTGTCACTGTGTATATTGTTTTCCTGGTTTTGCTTGCCTCAGTTTGCATTAATTCACACCAGTCTTCTCATATTTCCTCTGTATTTATCATACTCATTTCTTAAAGCCCAATACAGCAGGGACAACTAAGTGGCCACTTACTCCTTTTTGCTTAGCTTTGCTACTCTTAAGTCCAATATGTAATATTGGTTCTAAGATGCAAGGTAAGGGTTTAAATAAATAAATGAATATATTTGGTGGGGTAGCTAGGTGGCTCAGTGGATTGAGAGTTAGGCCCAGAGGTGGAAGGTCCTGAGTTCAAATTTGGCTTCAGACACTTTCCAGCCCAGCTGTGTAATCCTGGGCAAGTCACTTAACTCCCATTCTAGCCCTTACCACTCTTCTGCCTTCGAGTGATCCTAAGATGGAAGGGTAACAAAAACTACAATCCATTCATGGACCACATTTGTTTAGCCTTTCCTCGGTTGATGGGCATGCTCTTTGTTATCACAAAAAAATGCTGCTCTCAATATTTTGATGTTCATGAAGCACGGGGCAGATGTGAGGGTCAAATGAGATAGAGTATGTAAAGTATTTTGTGCCAGTAAGGAAATGTTAGCTATCATCATTACTATTCAAGTGAGAATACCTGTTTCATATAGTGAGAAAAATAATAATAGCTCACTTGGTCATAACACCCCACAGCTCACATTAAATAAAATGTACTCCCTGGGAGTTCCCCATTCCAATTAACTTAAAGGTCTCGTCTCAGAAAAAAGCGTTTCTGTGCACACAGCCGACCCCGTCCTCAATGAACTTCTCCACAAGCTCCATCATCTAACCTGCAGAGGGAACTTCCAGCCAGACCCTCCTTTCTGCAGCGCAGATCGCCCTCTGCTCTGCCGAGGCCCTTAGAGGTTAATGACTTGCCTTGGGTCACCCAGCTAGTGTGTGGCCCAGTCAGGACTTGAGCTCCTTAGGCTCGACACCACTCTTCTGGCATATAACAGGCAATTCAATAATGCTTGTTGGTTGAATCTTTGCGACTAAAGCAAATAGTGGCTCTTGTTTCTATAGCGCTTTGAGGTTTATAAGGCATTTTCTTAATAGCTAACTGGCCTTTTAAATACAAAATCCCCCAGTACATAAAGGGCAATGGGAAAATTAAACTTTATGTGACTATGAGGCACCCGGGCTGTGGCCATGGAACCGACGATTCTGCACGTATTCAATTTAGACACTAAACAAGCATGCGTCTAGGGTCTAGCTGATGGGTCCTCTCCATAGCAGGAAATATCATTGTCCCCATTTTAATCTGCCTGCCAAAGATAATGCTCTCTGTTTCTGACTCTTTCTCTCCCCTCCCTCTCTCTGTCTCTTTCCCTCCTACCCCTCCCTCTCTTTCTCTTCCTCTCTCCTTCCCCCCTCCCTCTCTCTGTCTCTCCCTCTCCTTTCCATCCCACATCTCTGTCTCTCCTTCCCCCTCCCTCCTTCCCTCTCTGTCTCTCCTTCTCTGTTTGTCTCTGTCTCTCTCCATCTCTCTTGTCCTAACTCCCCCCACCCCCGCTTAAACCCTTGCTTTTTCTATCTGAGTAGCAACTTTTAAGGCAGAAGGAAAAACTAGGCAAATGGGGTTAAGTGACTTGCCCAGTGGGGTCAAATATCTTAGGAAGTGTCTGAGGTCAGATGTGAACCCAGCACCTCTTGACTGCGGGCCTGGTTCTCTATCCACTCTGCTACCTAGCTACCTTGATAATATTCTTTTCTTCCCACTCTTGGAGGGAAAAGAGTTTACAACCTGGCAGTAGGATATTTTAAGCTCCCATAAGATGGCTCCTTCATTCTCTGAGTTAGCTATAGAGATACTCAGCTCTTGGTTTTTCCTCTGGAGTGGGACCCAAAAAACTGGGGTCTGCTATCCATCTTTTCACTAGGCTCACTTTCAGTCTGTTCCTCTGTGGGCTTCTTGTGGAATTAAGATTTTGTGGTTTCAAATCTGTATATTTCAACATGGAGGAAGGGTCAGGGATGGGGTATTTCAGGTTTCTTTACTATCCGGGTGGCCTTCCTCTGGATTTCCTCCAATTTGTCAATATCCTTCCTAAAATCTGATGTCTAGAATGAGGTACAGTGTCCCAGGGAGGGTCTGGCCATTGCAGAATACAGGGGAGATGGTGCTACCTTCCTAGAAAATTTAATCTGTCTGCATTCCAACTGTTGAATCATTGCACTTACTGTCTCATGTTGGTGTCTTTACTTTGGTAGTATTAACTTTGTGTGTGTGTGTGTGTGTGTGTGTGTGTGTGTGTGTGTGTGTGTGTGTGTGTATAACTTTGTATATATGTGTTTGCATATTTTCTCCCCTTTTAGATTGCAAGCTCTTTGAGGGCAGGGACTGTCTCTTGCCTTGTTATGTATACCCAGTGCTTAGCACAGAGTTTGGCACATAGAAAAGAAATATACCTCCCAAAGGAGATATATTGATTGGGAAGGACCTAGATGGATTGATTGATTTCTTCATCAAGAAAATCCACTGAGGAACCTTTTAGGGCCAGTGAAGCATAAAACCCCTTGAGACTACAGAAAAAACAAATTTATTTAGCTTATGAAGGTTATGAAAAAATGATAAACTCCATAGGGTCCCTGTCTCTAAAAAGCTCAATCTTCACCCACTTTTCTATGCTCCCTTCAGGGGGACACCCTTCTGGTCTTCTCAAGACCTCCTTAAGAGTTCCCTGATCTATCTAGACCCAAAAACCATCTGACTACCTTACTAAACTAAATATCCCAGATTTTCTCTAAAAGACTAAGGAGATAGGACTCGCAGGTAGACTGAGTTCTTCCCCAAGCCAGGGGTTGACTTCCTAGGTAAAACCCAAAGTCCCAGATGTAAAACTCTTTGGGTTACCTTAGCCAGATTGTCACAGAACTTCAGGGAAACACAGATCTCTTCCCAGGTATTTCTCCAGACCCAAGAATTTAACTAGTTTTTCCCCAAGACTTAGTTCCCAGGTGTTGATGGAGCAACTGTTCTCCCTTCCAGCTCAGAGAGAAGGCAAATCAGTAGTGGCAGTTTTTTCCCAGTAAACCCCCTTCTGCAGAGCTTCCTCTTCTAGAATCTTTTCCCAGGGTTTGTGGCTAAATTCTCTTTCCTCCCTCTTAGAGACAACCTTGTCATTTTTTCCTATCCCTTATCTTTACACATGCTTGCTTAATGTTTCTTGATAGATTTAGGATGGTTTCTCTGCCTTTTGAATTGGATTAGTGATAGCACTTAAAGGTTTGTAATTAACTTTACATAAATTATCTTGTTTGGTCTTCATCAAAATGGCCTTGGGAGAACTAGATGTTATTAATATTATTAGTACTTTTATTAACATTTAACAAATGAGGAAACTGTGGCTTAGAGAGATTAAGTGATTTCTTCAGAGTTACACAGAGCTGGGAAATAATTGAGGAAGAATTTCAACCCAGGTATATCTGATTTTGAGTACAGTTTTCTATTCAGCATGTTATAAAAAACCTCATTGGGAAAAAGAAGAAACAAGAAAATTCCTCTAATTTTCTTATGGCGAGAAAGATTTTGAAAATATTTTCAATCTTTCATTATTCCTTTGATGTAGAAGACTCTAAACTGTTAAAATATAGTCTAGTTATTGCTAATATTCATGAGAAAGAATTCAGGAGAAGTAGGTGGTTATAAATTTGTCATTTTGGGGGCAGCTGGGTGGCTTAGTGGATTGAGAGCCAGGGTTACAGGTCCTAGTTTCAAATCTGGCCTCAGGCACTTACTAGCTGGGTGACCCTGGGCAAGTCACTTAACCCCCATTGCCTAGCCCTTGCCACTCTTCTGCTTGGAACCAATACACAGTATTGATTATAAGATGGAAGATAAGGTTTTTAAAAAAAATAAGTAAATGTCATTTTTTTTACAACACAGAAATAATTCTATTATGTCCAAAATTTAGCCATTCCCATCCACTTTTGTTTCTAATTCTTTGCTAGCATCAAAAGTGATGCCATAAATATTTTAGTGTATATGCTGACTTTCTTATTAACGACCTCCTTGGACTATAAGCCTGGTAGTGGAATCTCTGGGTCAAAGGGTATTAGCAATTTAATCACAATTCCAGATTGATTTCCAAAATGGTTGTACTGATTACAGCTTCACCAACAATGCACTTGTGTGCTTGTCTTCCCATACTACACCTCCAACATTAATTATTCCCGTCTTTGCCAATTTGCAGGGTGTAAGATAAAACCTGAGTCATTTTGATTTGCATTTCTCTAATTATTAGTGATTTCTTTTTTATTCATTATTATTTCAAATGTTTACAAAGCGTTTGAATATATAATTTCCCATATTATACAGCATTTCCATATATAAAGAAAAAGAAAATATTGCACAAATGAAATCACATTTATATTGTATACTTTTCTTCATATCTACCTAATAGATCCCTTCCACAAGGATCCTAATGCCTCTCTACTTTCACCATATTAAATAGGGAGGTCAACATTTTCAAATAAATTGTCTTCCATGTTTTATCTTTCTTTTCGCTTTCTGGAGGTAACATCCTCAGTTTATTCTTTGAGTATTAATTATGTGGCTGTGTATAATGTCCTGGTTTTATTCATTTTACTATTCATTATACTGTATAATTTTTGTTAGTCATTTCATGTGGTTGTTAATAGTTTGCAATGCTTTTGAGAACTCTTTATTCATAACTATTGACTACTTATCTATTTGTGGAATTTGGTCTTATCATCTATTAGTTGTTTATCTTGGATACCAAACTCTTACTAGAGAAATTTATAGATTTCTCCCTCCCATCCCCCTCCATTTTGACCTCTTCCCTTCTTATTTTGGTCCCCAGGATCCTTAATTCTTATCTTTATCTTTAATATCCTTCCCCTTAATAATAGGTGTATTGATTCCATTTGTGCTGAAGCTTTTCTGTTTCATGTGATCAAAAGTTATCTATTTTTACCACACGTAATCGTCTCTTCCTTATTTGGTTAAGAATACATCTACCAGTGGCTGTGAGAGATATATGATTTGCTTTTCTTACAACTTTTTTTGTACTGTGATCTTTAATATTAATCCTTTTAAAATGTGTTGTGGGAAATGGACCAAGTTGTTGATCTGAGCGTAATTTCTGCCAGACTGATTTCTAGTTTTCATCACATAGGTAGTTCTTTTAAGTAAATGATGTTTTCTATTATATCTAAAACTTAAGTTATAGAGATTTGTTGTTTCTGATTCTTCCTTGGCTAATCTATTCCATTGATCTATTTCCCTATTTTTAAACCAGTACTAGATGGTTTTGAAGACTATTGCTTTCTTAATAATATAGTTTGAGATTTGGAGGTGCTTTACTGCTTTCTTATATTATTTCCCTTCATATTTTATTTTTCAAATGAACTATTTATCAAGGTTTGATAATTATGTTATCAGATTCTGCAATTATTTGATTGGTATAATAGCTTTGGAATCATCATTTTCATTATATTAGTATAACATAACTATAAGCACTGAATTTTTTCCAACTTGTTTAGTCATTTCAGTCATGTCTGACTCTGTGGCTTCCATTTGGGATTTTCTTGGCAAAGATTCTGGAATGGTTTGCCATTTCCTTTTTCATCTCATTTTACAGATGAAGAAACTGGGACAAATAAGATTAAGTAACTTGCCCAAGAACTCAGACTCCAGGCCCAGCACTCTATCCACTGCACCACCTCACTTCTATTTCTCCAGCTATTTAAGTTGTTTGTTTGTTTGTTTTTGTTTCTTTAAGAAGCACTTCATAATTGAAGATGTATAAGTATTTTATATGGACTGGTAGACTGATCCTCTGATTCTGTAGTAGTTTGGAATGGAACTTGGCTTTTTATTGCCTCTTGAATTTTGTTATTGTTATATAGAAATGCTGTTAATTTTTGAAGTTTTATTTTGTAGCTGAAACTATTGTCCCAATTAGTGTCTTTGCTAAGACACTAGTATTTTCTAAGTAAACCATCATGTCATCAGGAAATAGAGATAATTTTTATCTTCATGCCTTTATATTTTTTTCTCAGTGTTTTTGCTATATCAAGTATTAAGAGGGGAGAGTTGTCATCCTTGATTTGTATTTACTAGAAAATGTGTGGCTACTACATACAATGCTTATTTTTGTTTTTAGATACTTACATTTATATGTTTACATATTTATTTTAGATAGAGACTATATTTTTTAAAAGGTTCCTCTATTATGCTTTTTTGAGTTCTTTTTTTAACAAATGAATATGGTAGTATTTAACATTTATTAACCCCTTGCTACATTTGCCTGCCATTGTCTTAAGTTATGGGGATACAAAAGCAGGCAGAAGACAGTCTCTGCCCTCAAGAAGCTAACAATTTAATGAATTACCTTACAAACAAAATGGCAACCAAAAAGCTCTATAGAAGATAAATGGGAAATAATTAACACTGGGAGGGTACTGGAATTAAGAGGGGAAGAGTTGTGAAATCTTGTGGTAAGATATGGAATTTTCTGGAAAGTATTTTCTGTATCTTTGGGGATAATCATGTGATTTGGGATATTTTTGTTTTTAATATTTATTGTGTTGATTGTTTTCCTAATATTGAACCATCATAGCATCCCCGGTGTAAATCCAACTTAGTCATAATGAATGATTTCTTAGATGAATCATTGTAGTTTTTCATGGAATTTAATTTAAATTTTTTTGAATCAATATTCATTAATCATCTCAAAGTCTCTAATTTTCCTGTGTTTTATATTTTCCTAGTTTAGGTATTAGGACTATATTTTTCATGTAAAAGGAGACTAGAAGTAACATACTTTCTTTCTCAATTTTTGAGACATGTATTATAAGATTGAAATTATATCCAGTAACTCCAAGCATTATATTTTATAAGATTTATTAATAATCACTTGAAGTAGAAGAAATAAAAGGACAAAAGTAAAAGCCTGAGTAAAACCCACTTTCCCAGTCATGATCAGGGGAGAAAAAAGTGAGAAATGGGGCTACACAAAACTTATATCCTCCCTATGTTAGCATGTAACATGAGAAGTAACATAGGAAGCTGGGAAAGAGTTTCTGAGGAGCAAATTATACAGTATAATATGGATGCTAATCATCCTTTGATAGGATTCTTCTGTGAATCTGTCAAGAAATAGAGGAATCTCTTTAAGATTGATGGGCACCCCACATTCATACCCAGCATTATATACCCCAAGCAACTTTGTGTTATAATAAGGGTGGTCATGACCAGACTAAAATGTTACCTTTCTCCTTGTTAGGACTGACAATGCAGTGAAGAACCACTGGAACTCCACCATCAAACGGAAAGTGGACACTGGGGGCTTCCTGAGTGAGACAAAGGACCCAAAATCTGTGTACTTACTGGTGGAACTGGAAGATAGAGAGGGTCAGAGCATCCTGTCAACTGAGAGCCAGGTAAGTTAGGGAGGCCCACTGTCATAGGAAGGACCAAAGCTGGGCCATTAGAATGGAATTGCCCCCTGGAGAGTAGGGACCATTTTGTTAGTGTCTTTGCATCCAGAGTGCTTAGTATGGTGCCTGAGACAGAAGGCGCTTGGCCAGTGCTCGCTGGTTATTTTACGTCGCTTCATTTTTAGTTTCTGCATGATAAAATGAGTTGGGATTAGATGATGCCTGAAGTGGCCCTTCCATCTCTAAATTCTGATTGATTAGTCATCTAGTAAACATTTATTTAGTCCTTTCTACCTGCTAAATTCTTTTTTTGATGATGGATTCTTTTTAGATTTAGGCAATAGGAAGATGAATAAGCTCCAGGGTCCTCCAGCCTAATGGAGGAGTTAAGAATTAATATTAGCTCCTGACAAATGATTAGAATGTAAAGCAGGAACTAGGGGTATCAGATGAGGATCAAGTGGGATGATCAGAAAAAGAGAGAAGGGAAGACTTCATGGCACTGGTGATGTTTGAACTACTCTTTGAAAGACTAGTAGGAAGGAGGTTAGCAGTATGAAGGAATTGACAGTGAAGAAGATTTTAAGCAATGGGGAATGCAGAGGCTTAAGGATGGGCTTGAATGAGGCTTATTAGTTCACTTTGGCTGGACATAGAAAAGTCATGAAATAAGGCTGCAAGGGAGCAGTTAGGTGACTCAGTGGCTAGAGAGCCAGCCCTGGAGATAGGAGATCCTTGCTTCTAATTGCAAGGGGGGAAAGGAGTTTATTTTTTAAAAGGATTGGATTTTATATTTTTAAGAGTGTGGTCACCAGGAATTTAATTCCAAAGAGAAATTTTTTACAATTTATTTACAAAATGTAGAAAGAGTAAAGCAAGAAATCGGAGAGAGGATAAGGTAAGATATCTAACCTGAGCACTAAGTAATTTACTCCCTGCCCCTGGGGCAGGGAGAATTAGTTTCAGCAGGCCTTGGCAAAGCTGAGGACCCAGGAAGTATCTCTCAAGAGTAGGTCTCTCCAGAGGATAGGGTTTTTTTTTTTCCTTCAGAAAAATCCAGCAGTTAAGAGTCAGCTTTTTCACTCACCATGTGTCAGTCTAACAGCAGATCAAAGAATAAAGAATTCCTCCAGTCTCTACTTCCAAAAATGAAGAATTACTCTCACAGGAGGTTCCACTCCCTAGTATCCCAGTTCCAAGTCAAACTCCACTTTTAAAGACATTTTCTCTTGCATCACTTTCCCTAATTCCACGTATACCAATCACAGCTGATGCTCTGCTCTAGGACTGCCCAGAAGGCAGTTAGTCAATTCTGATTCGTTACCCACTATTGCACACCTGGGTCACAGACCTCCTACTTCATGATTAACTGGGATATTTGCACTTGTGGTGATTAGATCTAAATGGGTAGATCTTCATACTTAACTTCTAAGTACCCTATTTGTACTTTTTTGTGATTCAGTCTAAAAATAGTCAGGTCTCCATACTTAACTTTTAAGTAGGGTGTTTACACTTATGGGGATTAAACTCTAAAAATAGACATGAATTACAATTTAAATCTTCACAATCAGGGAAGAGCCAAGTACCTTCATTGTTTCAATCAGGGGAAAGCCAAATCCAATCTTCACACAATGAAAGGGTTTTAGACAGTGGAGTAATACCATTATCCCTGTACCTAAGGAGGACCAACCTGGACTGCAGTTATTACAAGGAAACTATTTGTTCCAACAGGTTATTCTTTTTCTCTTTATTTTTCACCTTAGCCCTTTTTAAAAAAATACAAACCTTCTGGAAAAAAGAACAAGTAGTCAGATCCAGATCAAAGCATACTGTCTTTCACATTAGTTTATTTACAGCTTTATTTTGGGGTTTTGGTTTTTTTATATGAGTATTCTCTTGCAACAAAGAGCAGTATGGAAGTATATTTTGCATGATAATTCATGTATAATCCAGATCAAATTGCTGCTCACCCTCTCTGAGATAAGGGAGAGAGGGAGACACTTTGGATCTTATAATTTCAGAAAACATGTTGAAAATTATTATTATTACATGTAATTTAGAAAATAAAATATCTTTGAATTTTAAAAAATTGCAAACTTAATACTTAGAGAAGCATTCATATAAATAACCATGTAGAAATTCATAAATTCTGAAGTATTTGCAATTAAAAAAAAATGCCTGTATTGCTATGTGTGATGGTGCATACCTATGATCTCTTGTATTGAGAAGAGTGAAGCTAACAGATTTCTTGAGCTTGGTAGTTCTGTGCTGCAATAGGACTAAGCCAATTGGGTGTCTACACTATGTAGAGTGCCAGTCTCTAGGAATTGGGCAGCCATTGGACTTCCTAAAGAAGGGCAAACCAGCCTGCATCAGAAATGGAGCAGGTCAGTGCTTCTCTGCCAATCAGGAATGGAGTCAGGCCCATGTGAGAGGCCCCTACACTTCCAACTTGGTTGAGATAGGAGCTCAAAAAATAAAAAAGAAAGATAAGAAGGAAAGGGAAAAAAATGCCTATATTAAATCTGAACAGATTAGTGAGAAATGTCTGCTTTGTTGTCCTTTCCTTGGTGCTTTTTTTTTTCTGGATTTTGGTCGTTACTGTTATTTTTATTTTATTTTCTCATGAATTTTTCCCCATGGCAGGTTAGATAGTTGTGTAATCCTGAATTCTCTCCCCTCTTTAATTATTGTTTTAAACATTAGAACCTTACTACTGATTGGTCCACTGGGGTCATGGAAGTGAAAGAAGAAGTCAGTGAAGAGGAGGTAGCCGCCACATCAGGGGTTAAGGCCCCAGCCACCTCCCAGGAGCAGCAGGAGGGGTCTCATGAGGAGCAACCCAAAGACTTGATCCCTGACCTAGTGGAGGAGACTCCCAAGGAATTGAAATCTGAGGATTCTTCCCTTGAAGTTGGCTCTCCGTATAAGTGGGTGGTGGAGGCTGCCAATTTCTTGTGTCCAGCTACGATGCCAAACTTGTCGGATGCCCTGGATCTAATAGAATCGGTAATGTTGAAAATTCTTTACATGAAATAGCAGAAGTTTGTGGCTTTGGGTACACTTGTTTTCTAAAATTTTCATTTGTGTATTTAAATATTTGGTTTTGCCTAGGGTTACTAAGCTTAGAATTTTATTTATTTGTTTTTATTATTTTTTTAATATAAGCTTAGAATTTATCAAAATGATTCCTTGAATTTATATTGGGCTTTTGAGTTTACACAGTGTTATTGCTCTCATCTCGTTTTAGTTTAGTCCTAATGTCAGCCTTTGAGGCAGGTTAGATTTTTGGGTAATTTTGAATTTTCTCCTCTCCTTAATTACTGTTTTAAACATTAGAATTGGGAGCAGCTGGGTAGCTCACTGGATTGAGAATCAGATCTAGAGACAGGAGGTCCTGGGTTCATATATGACCTCAGACATTTCCTCGTTGTGTGCCTCTCAGCAAGTCCCTTACCCCCCATTGCCTTGCCCTTACCACTCTTCTGCCTTGGAACCAATAACACAGTATTTATTCTAAGATGAAAGGTAAGGTTTTTTAAAAACAAAGAAAAACACATTAGAACCTCTTTACTGATTGGTCCACTGGGGCCATGGAAGTGAAAGAAACTGAGGTCTTAGAAAGAGGAGAGTTAACCTGACTAATAACTGGTAAACAAGAAGCTCTAGAGCTGGGACCAGAGAACCTGGGAGTGGGGTCTCTTCACTTGCAGTGTTTATAGATTAAAGAAATAGATGGGAAAGAAGAAAGTGTTAGTTATGAGTAGGTAGTGGATATGAGGTCATTCAGAATAGTCATCAACTGGGGAGTTCGGGGAGCGAAGTATCTTGGTTCTGTAAGCCAGAAAATGGAACTCTGGAAGGCTGGTCTCCTGTTGTCCAAAGCATCACCCATCACAGATAATGTTTTTGTTTCTTTGTTTTAAATTCTTATCTTCTGTCTTAGAACTGATACTAAGCATCAATTCTTCTTTTTAAGGCAGAAGAATGGTAAGGCCTGGAGTTAAGTGAACCTGGGTTCTAATTTGACCTCAGACACTTCCCAGCTATGTGACCCCAGGCAAATCGCTTAACCCCAGATTGCCTAGCCCTTACTGCACTTCTTTCTTAGAATGATATTTAGTATAGATTCTAAGACAGAAGGTATGGGTTTAAGGAAAAAAAAGTTAAGTTTAAGTTGGATCTCCACTGTTTGAGGGATAACATAGGGGGCTAATACCTGCTTTTTATGTCATCTTAGGGCTGTTGTGAGGGAAGTTCTTCAAAGCTCTGTTCTAAATTTGAGTTAATGTTTTTATTATTTTTTTGTTTTTAAACATTATTTTATTTGGTCATTTTCATACATTATTCATTGGAAACAGATCACTTTTTTCCTCCCCTCCCCTAGCCAGTGCGCGATTCTACTGGGTATCACATGTATCCTTGCTCTGAACCCATTTCCTTGTTGTTGGTATTTGCATTAGGGTGCTCATTTAGCGTCTCTCTTCAATCTTATCCCCTCTACTCCTGTAGGCAAGCAGTTGCCTTTTCTTGGGTTTTTTTTTTTTTTGAGTTAATGTTTTTTGATGGAGAAGATAAAGGAAAAGGGAAGCCTTGGAAAGTTTTAAGGAAAAAATTCCTTAAAGAATTATTCCAGTTTCAGATGGGCCGCTTTGAATGTAGTGAGTTTTGTATTATCAGAGATCTTTAAACAGAAGCTGAATAATCTTTGTTTTTAGGGACCTTTTAGAAAGGATTTTGTCTGTGTAGGCCAAGTGTTATGATGGCTGTGATTCTATGAAAAGATGACTGGCTTTAGAAGATTTGGAGAATGAAGTTCTTGTTGACCTAGGACAGTGATGATGAACCTCTTGGAGACAGAGTGCCAGCCCCGCCTCCATCCCACCCCCAATGAGTGCAGTGCCTGCCCTTCCCCTGCCCACAAAAGGGAAGGAGAAAGAGCTCCCATTGGGCTGCTGGGTTGAGGGGAGTGAGGAATATCTTTAGCACATGAAGAGAGGAGGAAGGTGGCTGGGTGCCCACAGAGAGTGTTCTGTGTGCCATCTTTGGTATCCGTGCCATAGGTTCACCATCACTGACCTAGAACAGTGGGTAGAATCTAATAAAGTGAATTATGATAAGGATAAATGTAAAGTCCTGTGTACTTCAGTTTAAGAAAAATCATCTGCCTATTGTAGGGTGGAAGAATTTATATGAAAAAGAACCTGGGGCTCTTTTGCAGAGGTGAGAGCTCCATGCAGGTGAAACATTGTTTTTATTTTCAGACCTTTTTTTTTTAAACCGTTAACTTCCACATTAGAATCAATACTATGTATTGGTTCCAAGGCAGAAGAGCAGAAAGGGCTAAGCAGTGGGGTTTAAATGACCTTCCCAAGATCACACAGCTATGAAGTATTTGAGTCCAGATTTGAACTTAGGACCTCTCATCTCTAGGCCTGGCTCTCAATCCATTGACCTACCCAGTTGCCCCCTCAGACTTTTTTCAATGCATTGATCAGTTTTGCTGACCTCCTTTTACCTTCTTCTTCTTCTCTCCCCCCCCCCCCCCCATTTAAAAAATACTATATGGGAGGGCTCTCTAGGAGAGGAAAAGATATATACTAGGAGAAATTTTGGTGATATAAAAATAAAGGTTATCCATTTAAAAAAAGATATGAAGATTTTAGTTGACTACATTGTAAGAATAGTATGAGTCAAACAGTATGGCAAGGCTGACAAGGTTAATTTGATTCCAAATTGGGTGAGTAGAAATATACTGTCCAGTTCAAAGGAGAATCCCACTATATTCAGTCCAGGTCAGTATCTTCTGAGAAAGTGTTTGTTTTTTTTTTTTTAACAGAATCCATTCAAGATTATTTTCCTTTGTACAGCTGTTGGTTGAAAAACTATCCCACTTGCCTGTATAGTTGACTGTCTGTTTAGTGTTCAAGGACGTGATTTACTATTTATTTTTTTAAACTCTTACCTCCCATCTTGGAATCAATACTGTGTATTGGTTCTAAGACAGAAGAGTGGTAAAGGCTAGGCAATGGGGGTTAAGTGACTTGCCCAGGGTCACACAGCTAGGGGGAGTGTCTGAGGTCAAATTTGAACCCAGGACCTCCCTCTCTGGGCCTGACTCTCTATCCATTGAGCTACCCAGCTGCCCCCTGAGGTGATTTACTATTAACTTGGAAGCCCTGGAGTTGGTTTGTAGGGGCCATCCCCCAAGAAATTTGCTTTAGTAATTCCTTAGAACTGTTCAAAATTTCTAGGAATTGTTTTAGGCTTCTTAGGCTCCTGAGGTTTAGATATGAAGGTTTGAGCAAATCTTCAAGTTGATTTTTTTTTGTTCCTTTATTCATTCATTTGTTGACTCATTCATTTATAGCAGCCTCTTATCATGACTTTAAATTCCACTGGGGATTAGTTTAAATCTGCTTTATTTTTGCAACCTGGGCTGGGTTGTCCCCCTTCCCCTGATTTAGTTTGGATGCCACATTTACTTTAATCCTAAGGTATCTCAGAAATCAGTGATCCAGTCTCATTCTCCCCAGCAACAGGGACTATGGGCAAGTACCCCTCTACATATGGCTTATTTTCAGAGAATTTGAGTTGGAAGTGACTGCAAAGGCATTCGATTCATAGCTAAAGCAATTGTCTTCTAGCATTTTACCAGATGTAAGTTAGAATTTCAGACTTGTTTAAATTTGCATTTCTCTTGCTTTGGGTGATTTGAATGTGTTTTCATGTGGTCATTTATAGTTTGAGATTCTCTTGAGAATCTAGCCCTCCTTCAGCATTTATATATCTGTGTCTAGTCTCTTATGTTTTGGGTATCAGTCACAATCAGTGCAAATATATTTCTCACTTTACTGTTTCAATTCTAATTCTGTTTTTATTGATTTTATTTGTTCAGAGGCTTTTTAATTTTATGTAGACAAAACTGTCTATTTTGTCTGTGATGATTTCTCCCATTTCTTGTTTAGTTAAGAATTTTTCCTCTGGCCATAGTTATGAAAAGTATCTGAACTTTGCAAAGTTTTTTTTTAATGGTATATCCTTTACTATTCAGTTCATCTATTTTGAGCAATCATGCATGCTTATCCATCTTTTGCTAATCTTGCCCATGGGCCTCCTGAAAGTTCAGCATAAAAGAGTCCACCACCCAATATGCCCGATTTCAAGGGGTATACACTTGAGTCATTCACTTGTGATCTCTCAGTTTTGCATCACTAGCCCATCTTCTGTCATATAATTCCATGACATCCATTATTTCCATTTTTTTCTTTTTCTTAATCTTTAATCTTAATCCTTAATCTTTTGTCTTTAACACTCAGTACTAAGTATTGGTTCCAAGACAGGAGAGCAGTAAGGCCCAGGCCATTAGGGTTAAGTGACTTGTTCTGTGTCATACAGCTAGGAAGTGTCTGAGATTAGATTTGAACCCAGAGGTTCCTGCCTCCAGGCTTGAACCACCTAGCTGCCCCCCATTTTTTAATTTTAAAGTTCTCATGGTTTGCATGATGCAGTCTCTTCACACCTACCATACATCTTTTCCATTGCTTTCTCCATGATGTTCATCTTTACTTCTCTAGAGAGGTGATATTCTAAATCTTGCTGCTGCACAGCAAGACCTTTAAATTAAAATGTTTGAATTTAAAAAATAATCCATAGAGCTTAGGGTCAGTAAAAATGTTTTACTGTTTCCTGAAAGCAGTCCAGCCTAGTCTCCTCCTTTCAACTCTGGTCCTAGTTCATTGTTCATCTGTATTGTCTGAGCCAGATAAAAATAAAATCATGAACAAGAACTATGGGGTATCCATTTAGATACATGTTGGAATCAAGGCAATGGATATTCTTCATCCCTCTGGTCTTTCCTGTGTTGATGGACCAGCTAAACTCCTTTGAGTAATAATAGGACATGTCCAGGAGGCTCCGCAGTGTCTTGAATCTTGATACAGTCAACACAATGTCATCCACAAGAATATCTTCAGGACCATCATCGTTCATAGGAAATCCATCCTTGGTCTGAACTCTGGACTCACTCTCCTATCAAAATGGCAAATTATTAACTGTCATTATTAAACAGCCCAGTTGTAAAAAATCTGACAAAATCTTACTAATTTGACTTTTTTTTTATCAACAAATGTCACCACATCCAATTTTATATTTTCTACATATTTCATTCAGTGCTGAAATAATAAAGATGTGGTCTGTTGTTGGTACTGTTTTGAGAAAGCCAGATTGTTCCTTCATTGAAGATGTCCTAAGCTTATTTGGAGATACTTCTATTTTTTCTTAAATTCGTTTATTCATCTACTTGTAATCATTTTAAAATTTGAGTTTCAAGTTCTTTTCTTTAGTTCTTCTACCACCCATGGAGAAGGCAAGCAATGCGAGATCAATTATATGAAATATTTCTCAGTTGGTAGTTTTGATTTTTTTTTCTATCAGTAAGGTCTCACATTTTCTGTATCTTTGGTATCTTCCCCTCTTTTATGTCCTTCCAGCACATATATCATCTACATGTACCTGACTCCTTCTGATTGCTTTTCCTGTCTTTGCTCTTTTTAGTCCCATTTTTACTTCCTCTAAAGCACCTAAGAATCTGTGATAGGGACCAGGTATGGTAATTTCACTATCTTTGATGGAAAAAAAGTTTGTTTAATAGTTGTTGCACATCTTGTCCATTTTTATCTTGTCCATCTTTTCATTTTCATCCTTGAATGGCTTTAGAATGATTTTATTTAGTTGGCTCTCTTGCCAAGGGTTTTTTAGATTGGTTTTACCATCCATTGCTTGGCATTTCTTTATGAAATTGTACTGTCCATAATCATCATCGTTAAGATTTTACAGCCTAGTTCATATTCTCATCCACTGATGTCTTTGGCAGCCATCTCTCTGATCAGTCAAATGTTTGCTAACTAAACCAGAGATATCAAATTCAGGACAGAGATGGGACTGGAATCAGATTAAAATGTAATTAGCAAATGTTTAATAAAATAAATTAAAATACTGTATAATACAGATAATATTAATTTGAGGTTTTCTACATTAATGTGACCCAAGGCATTCCCTTTCTAATTTAAGTTTGACATTATTGGACAATGGCACTTGGGAGCTCTTTTGGTCTTCTTGTAAGTAGCAATTTATATTGGTTTAACCTTGGAATACAATTACTATAATCAAGTGTTGATGTCATTTTTGTTATTTCTCATCTTCAGTTAACTCATTTAAAAACTTGAGGGTTAAATTTCCTTAATTTATGTACCATATCTTATTCTTATCTGTTATAAATTCTGGTTTTAGCTCTAACAGGTTGAACTATAAAGATAGATGACTTAAGGATGATGCCAATTTCCATAATCTTCCTGTCTGCTAAAATGTAGTCAATTTTATTCTTTATTATGTTATTTGGTGCTTTCCTATTCTTTTTTGAGGAAAGTATTTATGATATTATGGAATATGGTATAAAATGTTGGTCTAAACCCAGTTTCTGCCGTACTTTTTTCCAGTTTTCTCTGAAATTCTTATCTAGGTGGGATTCCTTTATTAAAGTAATTTGTGATCTTGGAGTTCTAAACTGAGCTGTTGTTTTCAATAACTGTTTCTAGCTTATCCAATATACCTCAATGATCTGCTTTTCTGTATTTTGACTGGTACCAAATAGTTTTGAAAACTACAACTTATTTTACAATATAGATTGAGGTCTGGTAATGTTTGGATATTTATTATTAAGAAGTTCTTCTTTAGATCAGATCTCTGTTTTTCTGCATTTTTATCCATTGCTCATAGTTCTGTCCCATAGAGCCCAGCAGAACAAGTCTGATTCCTCCTTCCTCATGACAGCCCATCAGATCGCTTGAAGTTGGCCATCAAGGCCCCATGACGTCTTCATTCCTTCAGACTAAGCAATCTCATTTTGCATTTGACCTTTCCTTCTGGACACTCTTGCCTTGTCTATATATTGAGCCTGTTCTTGTCTCTTCACTCTCTTGGAGACCTCGTCAGCTCCCATGAGTTAATTATTATATCTGTGCAGATAACCCCCAGATTTATATATCTAGCTCTTGTTTCTACCTTACAGTCACTCATGTGTCACTGATTTGGACATTTCAAACTGTATGTTGTAAAGAACTTAGCACGGTTTTCTAGGTATAGTCTGATGAGGTCAGAGTACTGCAGAATCATCATCTTTTTGGTTCTATACACTATCTCTGTCTTAGGGTAGCCTGAAACATTATTAGTCTTTGGTGCTACCACACTATTGACTCATTGAGCTCATAGTTCCCTAAGACCTCCAGGGTTTTTTTGGGGGGTGAACAATTTTGAAACCACACTCCTCCAGTCTCATATTTAGTTTGATATTTGAACCCAGTTATAGTTTATCTTAATAGAATCGTTAAACCATTCTAGCCTGTCACAAAGGTTGGTTAGTTCATTTTGAAATAAGCTGGTAAAGCAGAAAGAAATTGGAATTTTAAAACTCTAGGGAACTATTTGTATGTGAAAAACAATAAAATATTTTGTTCAATTTGCACCTATCAGATATTTATTATACCACATCAATTTGTATTTTTAACCATTGCTCATTAATAGACAAACTCAGTAAAATATTTTTGAATGAGACATTTGGGATTTGTATGTGTATTACAATTCTTTTGTACTGAAATTGCTTAATTTCACTGTTTTGCCAGAACCATCTCCTTGTGCCTTTATGTTACAAAGTTGTTTCTACAACTTTTATTGATCTTAATAAAGATGACATTATGAATCCCGGGGGGGGGGGGGTCACCATTTATTTGCATCTTCACTTATCAAAATTGATAAGCATGACTTTAGGAGAACCTCCTGACCTGTTTTGGCCCTAGGGAAGTTAATGTGAGTGGAGCTGCTCATGGCTTATCGCTGTCACTTCCCCCCCACCCAGGATCCCGACGGATGGTGCGACCTGAGTAACTTTGACCTTCCTGAGGAGTTATCTAATGGTGGTGGGAACAGCAGCAGCAGCAGCAACAGCAGCAGTCCCATTAAGCAGACCTTAAGCAAGCCGGCAGTCTCTGCCCACAGTATGACAGAGTACCGCCTGGACGGGCACACTATCTCCGACCTGAGCAAAGGCAGCCGTGGGGAGCTGATCCCCATCTCGCCCAACACGGAAGTCAACTTTAGCACCCCCCCATCCATCCTCAAGCGGCAGAAGAAGAGAAGGGTCACTCTGTCCCCTGTCACGGAGAACAGTCCCAATGCCAGCTACTCCTTTGTGGATTCCTGTAATAGCCTCACCCCCAAAAGCACCCCAGTGAAGACCCTGCCCTTCTCCCCTTCCCAGGTGAGTGCCAGGCCCAGGAGGCAATGGCTGCCAGCATGATGGCCATCATCCCTCAGGTTGGAACCAGTTTTTAAATACCATCCTTTAAACTGATTTGAAATGTGTCTACTTTGGGGGTGGGTGTGGGTAATCCCTGCAGGACATCCAGTCATTATTCTCCACAATGTTTTATGGTTCCTGTTTCATTAAGGCATCTCAGAAAGACCCAAGGTTCATGGATAAACCATTAGAGAACAACCAACATTTATATATATTTTTTAATTTTTTAAAAAATTAAATTAATTATTTTTAATTTTAATTTACTCCTTTGCTAATTAAATGAAAAAAGCAATTTTTAACATTCATTTTTTTTCTCTTTCCTTCCTCCATCCTCATTGAGAATAGCCCAGGTGTTCTTGATTTTTTTTTTTGATGTCATGGACCTCTGAGACGGTAGTGAAGCCCAAGGACCTCCTTTCCGAATAATATTTTTAGATAGATAAAATACACAGGATCATAAAGGAATCCAAGGATACTGAAGTATAATTATCAAAATAGTAAAAAAAAAAAACAAGTTCATGGACTCTGTTAAAAACAGTGATTTAGCCTAATGCTCGTTTTACAGATGAGGAAAGTGGCATAGTGACTTTGCCAAGTTGATTTCCTAATAATGATAGACCTGGGACTAGGACCAAGGTCTCCCAGTTCCCTATCCAGTATGTTTCCCATTCTGCCTAGCTACCTATTATTGTGGAAATGCCTAGGGGGTGGCTTCTAGGCTCAATTTAGAGCTGGAAGGGTAATTTATCTATCCTCAGGTCCAAATCCCTCATTTCACAGATCAGAGAGATTAAGGGAATTGCCCCAGGTCGGAGACTGACAATAAATGGAGGAGCTGGGGATTTGGCCTGGGTCCTGAATTTGAATCCTCTGTTCTTTTCATGGTGCCATGAAAGCCCATGGAAGCCCAAACTTCCTATTTCTGGGGGAGCCCAGAACCCTGAAATGGATTTTTCCTTCTTGGACAGAGTTCAACCATGTCAACAATGGCCTTTGGAGTTAGGAGAGGCCCGTGTTTGCCCATAGATTTGTGGAAAAGGCAGAGAGAAACTTAAGAAAGCCTAGTGGCCATTGATGAGTAGTGAGCCATGTAGGAGGGATTGTCATCTCCCTTCTTTCCCTTTCTCCTCCTACCTAGGGTTCAAGGATGGTATTTGGGGGTTGAGCCAGGATTCCTCATTTTAGTTTCTGCTTGGCCCAGGGGCTGACCTTCAGGGTGCTGATGACCCAGGTCACACAGTTTATGGAGTACTAATTAGCCTTAGAATTGGGAAGATCTGAGTAGAGATATAGTCAGAGACTAGCTGTGTGAACCTTGGCAGATTATATCTGTCTGCCTTAGTTTCTTAATCTGTAAAATGGAGGTGATATGGGTACTACCTCTCAGGGTTGTTGTGGAGACTAGATGAGATAATTGGCAAACCATAAAGCGCTATATAAATATGGTGGTGGTAATAATAGTGGTTGTGGTGGTTACATTTATTTATTTAAATCCTTATCTTCTGTCTTTGAAACAGTACTATATATGGGTTCCAAGGCAGAAGAAGGGCTAGGCAATGGGGATTTAAGTGGCTTGCCCAGGGTCACCTAGCTAGGAAGTGTCCAAGGTCAAATTTGAACCCAGGACCTCCCATCTCCAGGCCTGACTCTCCAACAAACCACCTAGCTGCCCCTTGTGGTCATATTTCATAGTTTCCGTAGACTTTAGTGGCCTCCGTTCCTTCCCCATGATATTTATTGAGGTGGTGGGGAAGAGCCTTGTCTTTGGCAGGTGATGAAGCGACTCTTACTCTTCCCCATCCATATAAAATACAGGTTAAGAAAAATTTAAGATGATGGCTTTGACTTTTTAAAAAATCCAGCATCATTTTCCACTCTAGCACTGTCATTGGCATAAAAGCCTCCATTGAAGGGTGCTTGAAAACAAGCTGTGGCTTAGAAACTGTCAGTTTACCTCTAATCTGGGGCCAAGGGCCAGCCTGTCCAGGTTTATTGGGTGACTCCTTGCCCTCTGGCCTTCTGGCCACTCCATTGCTTCTTACTATTCCCAGAGAGTAGGAACAACACTGCTAGCAGCTCATGCTTCTTTTTAGAAGTTTAGAGGCCCTCTCCTCCCCATAACAACCCCAAGTAGCATACGTCAAGTGAGTGGTTCCCTCATTTCCTGAACCATGGAAAATGAGGAAAAATTTCAGGAAAATGAAACAAACAGGTGAAGTGCCTTGCCTAGGTTTACCCAGCTACTTAGTCCCTGAGGCTGCCCAGAACATACCAGTCTTCTGACTCCCATGTTCAGAATCTTTCAATGCGGATTTTTTTAAAAAACAAAAATATCTAGTGAGAGAAAAAATGGAATTGAATGACAAAATTATTCCATGGATCTTGTAGATTTCTGTTTTCTATTGCCTTGGGTAATTGAGAATTGAACATAAACACTGAACACTACAAATTGTATAACCGTGGGAAAGTCTTTGCTCCTCACTGGGCCTGCCTTTTCTTTTCTTTTTTTTTTAAAGCCTCACCTTCCATCTTAGACCAGTACTGTTCCAATGCAGAAGAGCAATAAGGGCTAGGCAGTGGGGGATTTAAGTGCCACGCACCTAGGAAGCGTCTGAGGCTACATTTGAACCCAGGAGCTCCCAAATCCAACTCTGACTCTCTATCCATTGAGCCACTCTGATGGGCTTGCATTTTCAATTAGATGCCCTCTAAGATCTTTCTTTTCTATCTCTGAGTTTCATGAGCTTCTGATGAGAGAGACCTGGTGTAGGGACTTCCCAAATAGCTCACAGCCCTTTTCCATTATTATCCTTACTTTTCCCCTTTTTCTCCTACAGTTTTTAAACTTCTGGACCAAACAGGACAATTTGGAGCTCGAGAGCCCTTCGCTGACATCTACACCTGTGTGTAGCCAGAAGGTCATCGTCACGACTCCGTTGCACCGGGACAAGACCCCGCTGCACCAGAAAAGCAATGCGTAAGTCTCCCTACACCCAGACTTACACAGACCGGGGTTTGCTCCTCCGGGTAGTCCCTGTATGACCTCATGTGGCCTTCTCTCTAAAACCTCATCTCTTTTCCCCACACCTACCCTGCCTAAGTGGCCCAGCACATCAGATAGCAGAGAGGCTAAGGCTAATGGCACATTCGCACCTAATTGAGCCATTCTCTCAGCTCAATTAACAAACGCTTATTAAGTACTCTCTGGGTGTTGGGCACTATATTAAAAGCACTGGGGTGACAAAGAGGAGAGTTTTTGCCTTTGGGGAGTTTATATGATGTAATCAAGAAATTAGAATCGTAAATTTAGATCTGAAAAAACCTTGGCGATTGTTTAGTTCAGTGCTGTCATCTTACAAATGCAAAAACAGATTAACTTAATATGGACAATAATCATGGTGATAATAAATTATAACTATTAAATAATCAGTGATGATTAATAATGGGTTAATAATAAGGTTACAAAGCACAGAGGGGTGAAGTCAAATCAGACAGGCTTATGGGTGAGTCCCAGGCTGTGACTTGGAAACCAGCTGAACCTTTCTGATTCTGTTTTCTCATTTGTAATATAACAATAATAATAATAATAATAATAATAATACTTTCTACCTAAGTGTTGTGAATAAAATGCTTTGTAATTCCTTGGCTAAGACCCTTTGATTTCAGTAGCACAGTGTTTTCCCAAATGAGGAAATTCACTCTACCTGTGCTAGCTGCCACCTTCTCTATTACAGAACCTAGTACATAGAGAGTGCTTGATAAATGGATGTGGCAGCTAGGTAAAGGTAGTGGGTAAAGGTCCAGGACTAGAGTCAGGAAGGCTTATCTTTCTGAGTTCAAATTTGGCCTCAGATACTTACTTGCTACATGACCTTGGGCAAGTCACCTAACTCTGCCTCTGTTTTTCCTCCTCTGTAAAATGAGCTAGACAAGAAAATGGCAAACCACTTCAGTATCTTTGCCTCTTAAGAAAACCTCAAATGGGACTGTGAAGAGTTGGACGAACTGAAACTACCAAACAACAACAAAACAAATGTTATTGACTAGTTATCAAATTTTTAAAAATGATGTTTTTAGGACCCAAGTTCATGCTGCGGACTAATGTGCATGGATTTGTTGTCTTGGGGCTCTTTAGAACCTATTCTCTGGGTTCTGAATCAAGAGTTACAATTTACAGTCTCTTTTCCTTAAAAGACAGATTAGTGATTAAAGTGCTTGGGGTTAATAACAGTTAAGGAACTTGGAGTTAGGATGGTTTGGGTTCAAATCCTACCATCTATACACATTTATTTGCTCTGTGACTTGAGACAAGTCCTTAATCTCTCATCTTCAGTTTTCTTATTTGTAAACTATACCATTTAACTTACTGAGATGTTGTGTGACTCAATGGAGATAATGGTTATAAAACTGCACATTTTAAAGGGCTGCAGAAATGCTGGCTGTTATTATTATTATGAGTAAGGTACAGAATGTGCTTATGATTCATTCATGAGACCCAGGCAGTCACAGGCATGGGAGGAAAGGACCACATTTGTATTTGCTGGCTCTTAAGTGTTTCTTCCCCATTTCCTGGCAGCTTCGTTACCCCGGATCAGAAATACTCGATGGACAACACTCCCCACACACCCACCCCTTTCAAGAATGCTCTGGAGAAATATGGACCACTAAAACCTCTGGTACGTGTCTAGTGCTGCACAGATATCTATCCTGCCTTGGGATTAGGGTGCTTTTAATTGCCTGGGATTTCACCAGACTATTTTTCCTTTTAGTACAATGGAAAATTAAAATTATTAGTAGTAAGGTAAAATAAAATAGATTCAGATTTTCCTTAAGGCCTCCCTCAAGGAGGCAGCTGGGTGGCTCAGTGATAGAGCCAGGCCTAGAGATGGGAGGTGCTGGGTTCAAATGTGGCCACAGATACTTCCTAGCTGTCTGACCCTGGGCAAGTCACCTTAACTCCCATTGTCTAGCCCTTTCTGCTCTTCTGCTTCAGAGCTGATACACAGCATTGATTCCAAGATGAAAGGTCAGGGTTAAAAAAAAAAGGCATCCCTTGCATTGACATACAGGTATTTAATGATGGAAACTCTACAAGATAAAGGCACGTTGTGCCAGAAGTGGACAGTTCCTTCATTAGAGTGCCTCCTGGTTTTTACAGTATAAGCTCAATCCACCATTTCTAGAACAACCTTAGAAATTTATTTCCCCCTTCAGCTGAAAATAAAGGAAAGATGAGATTTCCCCCCCTTTTTTTCTTTTATTTTATGCCAATAACAACTTTGCGTGTAGGTTTTCCAAAGTTACATGATTCATGTTATCTCCCTCCCCTCTTTTCTTTCCCCTCCCAGAGTTAACAAGCAATTCTGCTGTGTTAGAAAGATGAGTTTTTTGCCAGTACTTGTGTTCATTTCTAGGATGTATCCCAGTGGAGATGTTATGGGCCTGAGGACACGTACAAGCTCATTGTTCCCCCTTTTCGTAATGTTTCACAACAGAATTTCTTGAATTTTCAATGCTTTCAGAAAAATCTTACTGGTCACAGTAAGACTATCTAGAGAGGACCTGAAATCACAGTAATTTAATTTAAGCATAAATGTATCCTCACACACTCGGGCATCAGTGTCTATTTTTGTGAGCTTCTTGTGATTTCATGGAATTTTAGAGCTGAGGAGACATCTAGAGATCATTCAGCCCTAGATCTGAAGGATGCGAGCCTTTGAAGAACACATACTTTTTTTTGGTGGGGGCAGAAAACAAGAAGCTGAAAGACCAGGTGAATGGTTCAGGCTGAGATGGAATGTTCTAAAAGCAGAAGGGCTGGCTTCAGCTTCTCCCTTCCTCTCTTCAGGACCAGTCCTGGTCCTGTCCAAGGGGAGACATCCACTCTGTGGGGATGTAGCTCTCCTCCTCTCCTAATGCTCTTCTGCCTCTGACCCTGCCCAGCCCCAGACCCCGCACCTGGAAGAGGACCTGAAGGAAGTTCTTCGGACCGAAGCGGGCATTGAACTCATCATCGAAGATGACATAAAGCCTGAGAAGCAAAAGAGGAAACAAGGAGTAAGTCCTTCTTATCTTGCTGTTTTTAGAAGGAAGTGAAGCCCTTTTTCTGCAACTCTCTGGCTTCCCAGCATGAGGGGTCCCTGTAGCAGGGAGTGTGTGTGGGTGAAAGAGGTCGGGCAGAGCAAGGAGCAGTGACACTCTGGGGTTCCATGTACCTTTCCCCAGAATGAGGGTCCTTCCAGTTTAGAGAGAATGTGAATGAAAGGACTTGTGATGAAAAGGAGGGTGAGTGAATCATTAACTACTATTCATTTCTCTTTCCTCTTTATCAGAAACTGGTTATTTTTCTATCCCCAAATGCAGTAGGCAGTTAGAAAATGCTTGCTGATGGATAGTCACAAAATCAGGGCATTGGGATTTTCCCCAAAATGTGATTCTGAGACTCCTTTGACCTATAGGGTTCTCCTCCTCCTCCTCCTCCTCCTTCTCTTTCTTCTTCCTCTTCTCCTTCTCCTCCCCCTCCTCATTTTCAGTTTCAGATTCTCACTACCCCTCCTACTCTCCCACCCATTCAGAAGGTAAGAAAAACAAAGCTCAATCCTAATAGTATAGTCTTGCAAAACCAAATTCACATAATGGCTATAGCCAAGAAAAAAAAGAAAGTAAAGGAAACATGGTTCAATCTGTACTCTTGAGTTTGATAGTTCTCTCTCTGGAAGGCATATGGCATGTTTTGTCTGGAGTCCTCTGGGATTGGTAGTTGGCCATTTTATGGATCAGAGTTCTTACAACTTTCAAATTATTGATTATCTTTATAATATTATAGTTATTATATATTGCTATTTCTCAGGATCCTAGCCAGGGCTGAATGAACTTGGTTGGAATGATAAAGCTAGCAGGGACTCTAGAAATTATCTATTCCACTTCCCTCACTTGCTGTTGTAATTCAGTCCTATCTGACGCTGCTTGACCCCATTTAGTGTTTTACAAAGCTGCTTAGAGTGGTTTGCCATTTCCTTTCTCTAGCTTATTTCCCAGATGAGGACTGAGGCCAGTAGGATTAAATGACTTACCCAGGGTCACACAGCTAGAAGTGTCTGAGGCCAGATTTGAATTCAGGTCTTCTTTACTCCAGACCTTATGCTCTATCACCTATGAATGATTCTCATTTTATACATCAAGAAATGGAAACTCAAGAAGAGGAACTTGACTAAGATCACACTGTTAGTTATTATCCAAACCCAAATTAGAACTTGGGTCTTTTAATTTCCAGTACAGTGCCCTTTCTACTTTGCCAGTAAATTATCATTGAATAATGATGAGGGTAATTTTTCAGACCTTATTCTCCTCATACCTTCTGCCTTAGAACCAATATTGGTTCTAAGGCAGAAGAACAGTAACGGCTAGGCAGTGGGGGTTAAGTGACTTGTCCAGGGTCACACAGCTAGGAAGTATCTGTGAGTTTTAAAACATTTTAAAACTTTACATATGAGAGCAGATTTGAACCCAGGACCTCTCCCATCTCTGGACCTGGCTCTCAATCCACTGAGCCACCTAGCTGCCCTCTCCTTTTTCTTCTGCTTCTCTATTTTAATATTACAGGCTTTATTCCTTGAGATAGGTAGGTAAATTGGGACATCCAACAGCCAGTTTCTGGAAAATTATTTTAAGATATCCATATCACTTTAGTATCTAAATATAGAGGAGAAACAAACCATCCCAAGAATTTTTTGAGAAAAATATTACTACATTTTATTAATGCCTTTTGTTTCTATTATTTCATTTTCCATTTATCCTTATCCTGATTGAACCCCCTCTGTGACAAAAACAAAACACCAAAAAACAGCCAACAAAGAGACTGTTGTTTGACAATGACTTTGGTACTCTCTGTTCTGTTTTGAGGAAGGAACCATTTTTAACTTAAAGCCTTCAGTGGTTTTTTTAGTTACTCAGATTTCGGTTTAATTTTCTTCCCTTGACTTTTTGCCTTTAAAAACAAATCTTATTTTTTATTAAGATCCTTTGTTTTAAAATCACCTTCATTTCTGAATAGATTCCCTGCCTTCCTCACCTACCCAGCAAGCCATCCTTTTCTAACAAAGATTTAAAAGAAGGAGGGGGAGATACATTTTTCAACACGTCAATCCTGTCTGACAGTGTATGTAATATTCTACCCATGTGCTTCCCTCTCCTTTACAGAGAAGGGAGAGGGTGGTCCAATTTCTTAACTTTTCTATGGACCTTGATCATTATAATTATACAACAGTTTCTTTTAAAAAATTCTCTCCCCTGACCTGGTGGTAGTCATTGCATATTGTCTTTCTTTTAGTTGCCTTTTCATTTACATTGTTGTAGTCTTTGTGTCTATTGTTGCCTTGTTTCTGCTTGATTCAGTCTGTGTCAATATGTACAAATCTCTCCATGTTGACACTTTTCACATTTCCATTGACTAATTGGATGTTAGGAAGCCATCCCTTCCTTTAACTGGAGGACTCTAGGGGGAGCAGCTTGTCTGTGTATCAGGAAAGCTCCGACGGAAGCCACGTCCAGAAGTGAGTCCTTCATTCTAAGGATTTCTAAAATCCTTTAGGAGCCCCTCTGTAGGAGAATTTAGCCAAGCGTTGGGGTCAGTACTTCAAGGATGATGAGGCATTTCATTGGGCCAGGGCTCACTCTGCCCCAGGATGGAGAACTCCTCTGTACCTTGATTGACAGTTTAATGTAGAAGAGGGAAGGGGCAGCAAGGTGGCTTAGTGATGGAGGGTCAAGCTTCCTGATTCGAGAGATCACAAGTTCAAATCTGACCTCAGACATGTTCCAGCTCTGTGATTCTGGGCAAGTCACTTAACCCTGATAGCCACGCCTTAGAATGGCTAGGAAGCTAGAAGGTAAGGATTTAAATAAAAATAAAATAAAACAATGTCACGGAGGCAGTGGAAAGGACCCTATTTGGAGTGAGGGGCATTCTAAGACAGGGTATGGATTTAAAGAAAATCTCTAAATAATTCTGTTGTAAATTTTTATTCTTATTTATTTGCTTATTTTTTGGGCAATGGGAGGGTGAAGTGACTTGTCCAGGGTCACACAGCTAGGACGTGTCTGAGGCTAGATTTGAATCTAGGACCTCCTGTCTCTATGCCTGGCTCTTAATCTACTGAGCTACCCAGCTGCCCCTACACTTTTGCCTTGGAACCAATACATAATTTTTGGTTATATGCATGTGTGGTTTTACAGAAATACCATTATGGAAATGTGTTTTGCATAACAATAAAAACAAAATGATTCAAAAATGAACCTTATGTAATTACAGTGACCAAAGTTAGAAGGGTTCAAAGAATGCTCTTTTTTTCCCTTCTTTGAAGAAACGGGGCACTGGGTATTGAATGTTGCCAGTGCTCCCAGACAGGATTGATATCTTTTGTCACTTTGGCTAAACTGCTTCTCCTTTCCCCAAACCCCCTCCACCTTTTCGCCAGTACCAGGAATGCTGTCAACATTTTTGTATACAATATTAATTAAATATATTAAATCTTTATATTAAAGAAATATACTTATTTATTAAATATATAAAAATAAATAACTTGGGACCTTTTCCCTCTCCTACCACCATCTTCCAACTTGGGGCAGCAGAATGAGACAGTTCTATCTCAGCCCAGCCTCTTTGGTCCCCTCTGCCTGGGGCTCAGACTTTGGGCAAGAAGCCACTTCACCCTTTTGTCCATTATTATCTTGTCTGTTGACTGCCGTTTCTGTTTGAAGCCTTCCCTGACTTCCCTTCACTTGCCTACCCTGCAGGGGAGAATGTTTTTTTCTTCCTCAGCTCTTTGGCCTGGCTTTCTCTTTGCTCCTATCACATTCTGCCTTGGATTATACATATTATTGCACATATTGCGTCCTCCCTTCATGTAAGTCGCTAGCTTCTTGAGGGCAAAAAATGGCATTCTTTTTAATAAATGTTGGCCAAATTGAATCCAGCCCTCATTCCTAATCTCTTTCCTTAATCGTCTGGGGGGGTTTTTGCTTGTTTTTTTTTTTTTTAGCTACATCGGAGTCCAATTAAGAAAGTCCGAAAATCTCTTGCCCTGGACATAATGGATGAAGATCTGAAGCTTGTGGTTTCCTCTCTGCCAAAGACTGTGTGTATTAAAAGAAACCAGGTACGGTTACATGCTTGTTACACACAAGGAACCCCTATCTTCCCCCTCAGTTTATAAAGGAGAGTGGGTTGACTCATATCCCTACAAGGAGACTTTAATAGTAGGCATCCTTAGGAGCCTTAGACCAGAGTAGCAAAGAATTTAGCTAAATTGTCTAGGTTATTCCACCTTTCATAAAAGATGCTTCAAGGCTGTTTGCCTGTGGGAAAGCTTTCGAATAAATCACTTTTTTTAACATGAGGGTTGAACAGGTTCATAGAAGTGATATAGTTCAACATGTGTGTTTTACAGATGTGAAAAGTCTCATTGCCTGGTCTGGCCTGTCCTACCCCACTTTAAAAAAATGTTTTTTCCAGGGTCACACAGAATTAAGAGGTCTAGGGCTGGAACTTAGTCTCTTAACTCATGGTTTTCTCTATCATAATTTGTTGCTGAAAAAGGCAGGGCTCAGGGGATGCTCACTGGGGCCAGGATGCCGCATGTATGCAGATTTTTGGCATGGGGAAATGAGGATGCTGGTGGTAATTGGTCCCTAGTTTTGACCATTTAGGCTGTGGAGTTTGGCTGTAGGAGGGAACTGCTTGGCTCCCAGCAGAAGGGAAGGGGTGGGGGTGGGGGGTAGAGTGTGAAACAAAGGGGATTTTTATTGAATCTTGGACCTACTTGTGAGAACAACTGCAGGTGTCCTGAGAGCTTGAAGCAGAAATGAAAGTGTCCTTTTGATCTTTTTAAAGAAATCTTGCTTTTGTCCAGTGGAGCAAAGATTGAAACAGAGTTCTGTATTTCCTCACTAAACCTGTTTGGCAGTGAAGCCTCTTGATCGGCTTGGGCTTCCAGGTGATAACTCAATGACTCCCCTTGTCTAAGCTGCTCCTGTGCTTGTAGCTCTGTGGTAGGGCCGAGGCTTTGATGCATTGCTGTGGATTAGTAGCAGCGTAGTCTTGGTGGTTCATTACAGATTCCCCTGAATCTAGAGCTGGAAGGGGCTTCTAGATCAACTTCTTCACTTTATAGATAAGGAAACTGAGGTCCAGGCAGGTTGACTTGTCCCAGGTCACACAGGTAATAAGTGGGGGTATCTGGATTTGAACCCAGGTCATCTGACTCAGGACCTACTGCTCTTTCCACTGTATCAACTTGGCTATTGTGTAATTTCATGTTTACATACTTTAAGGAATCAAGAATTCCTTTGGTGTGTGTTTTCTCCACTAGTGCTATAGGCTGACTTCTTTTTATTTAAAAAAAAATTTATTTTATTGCCAATTACATGTTATAACAAATTTCCATACAAGTTTTCCTAAGATATATGATTAAACTTATCTCCCTCCCTCTCTTCCCTTCCCCCTTCCATTGCTGCCAGGCAATTTGATCTGGGTTATACATGTATTGTCATGTGAAACCCATTTCCATATTGTTCATTTTTATAAGTAAATATTCTTATAAAATCCAAATCCCTAAACATGAACCCAAATAAACAATTTAAAAATTGTATGCTTTCATTTTCATTCCTACTCCAACAGTTCTTTCTGTGGAGGTGAATAGAATTTTTGGTCATAAGTTCCTCAGAATTGTCCCGAATTTTTGCATTGTTGAGATTAGCAAAGTCTATCACAGTTGATCATTCCACAATATTGCTGTTGCTATGTAACGTGTTCTCCTGGTTCTGCTTATTTCACTCTGCATCAGTTCATTTGGTTTTTCCAGCTCTTTCTGAAATCATCCTGTTCTTCATTTCTTATAGCACAACAGGATTGCATCACCATCATATACTGCCATTTGTTCAGCCATTCCCCAATTGAAGGACATTTCCTTAATTTACAGGGAGACTTCTTGATAGATAGGTTTTCCATGAACTGTTGTAGCTAAAAAATTTAAGTGTGTTGGGAGAAGGGGCAGCCGAGTGGCACAGTGGATAGAGCACCAGGCCAGGAGTCTGGGGGTCCTGGGTTCAAATGTGCCCTCAGATACTTCCTAGCTATGTGATACCAGGGTAAGTCACTTAACCCCATTTGCCTAACCCTTGTCCCTCCATCATAGAGTTGTTATAAAGGACAGAAAGTGAGGATTTGTTGTTGTTTGTTTTAAAGGTGTTGGATGGAAGTGACATGCATGGTGGAGTAGGAAGCACCTTAGACTGAGCCAGGAGACCTGGGCTCTAATTTTGGCCTGGCCACTGATTCCACCTGCTTTTCTGATTTCATTTTCCTCTTTTTGGAATGATGATACCCAGAATAGTAGCATTCATTTACCTAACACTTTCAGATTTGCAAAACACTAGCTAGTTGTTTGATTTGCTCTTGGCAGGTATCTTTGTGTAAGTTATGTTCTACTGTTATCCTCATTTACAAATGGGGAAACTGAGGCTACGAGCTTAAATAACTTGCCCCAGAGGTTGTACAGCAAGTCAGTGTCTGAGGCAGGATTTGAACCTATCTCTTCCTGAGGTCAAGCCTAGCACTACTGACGACAGGACTTAGCTGCTTTTCATAAAATAAATCTTCATCAGTCAACCAATTTGCAGGCTTTTATTAAGGACTTACTAGGGCCTGGATACAGGGGTTATGTGCAAGGGGTACCAAACCAAAAGCAAAGAGTGAGACACACTGGTAGGCAGATAGGAGGCAGTCTCCTGGAGATGGTGGCATTTAAGGTCTGCCCTGAGGGAAGCCAGGGAGCGAAGAGGCTCAGGAAGGAAAGCAGTCTAGGCAAGAGCTTGCGTAGCAGCTGGTGCAAAGGCAGCATGGAGATGGGAAATGGAAGGAAGTTTGGCTGTTGAGCTGGTAGTTATTGTTTCACTTGTGTCTGACTTATGACCTCATTTGGGGTCTTCTTGTAAGGACACTGGAGTGGTTTGTCATCTCCTTCTCCAGCCTATATTCCAGATGAGGCACTAAGGCCAATGGGATTAAGTGACTTGTCCAGGACACACGTCCAGTAAGTGTCTGAGACCAGAACTGAACTCGGGTCCTCTTGCCTTAATTTGTACAGGAGGGAAATATTCTCTAAGTAAGATGGGAAGGCCTGGAAAGTACAGTGTCAGGAAAAACTAAAAACCTTTTGTGAAGTTTTAGATTCCACATAGGAGTTTATACTTGATCTTAGGGGAACCAGCTGCTGGAGTTACTGCGCTTGGGGTGGTGGTAACATCAGTCCGGTAGTAAACATTTATTGAGCTCTGGACATCCAGAAAGAGGCCAAAGACAAGTGGCTGCCCTCAAGAATCTTACAGTTGAATTGGAGAGATAGCGTGCAAACAAATATAAATGATGTCAGCTACATACAGGGTAAATAGTAAATAATCAAAAGAAGGAAGTCACTGGATTGAAAGAAACTCAGGAAGTAGGCAGAGCAGAGGAGGGAGAGACAGATACTGAGGGAGGGAGGGAATG
This sequence comes from Monodelphis domestica, assembly GCF_027887165.1. Lineage (NCBI taxonomy): Eukaryota > Metazoa > Chordata > Mammalia > Didelphimorphia > Didelphidae > Monodelphis > Monodelphis domestica. Next base: position 397,646,105 of record NC_077227.1, read on the forward strand.
GGGGGAGAGAGAGAAGAGGAGGGAAGGGAGGGAGGGAGAATGACCTCTTTTTGTACAAACTCAACACACCTTTGGCAATTGAAAAAATAAAGACAGAAAAATACATAAAAGAAAAAAATTTAGTTTCTGTGTTTAACTGTACCATTTCCCTAAGCTACATGAAGATGGGCAACAGTTTGCCCAATTACTCTCATTCTCACTCTGAAAAGAGCTTGTGTGTCATCGCATTTTGTGGCAAACATGAGCTCCAGATAATTCTTGCTCCTAACAAGTCTTGTCTGTATCGGATCAGAGCTTCTCTTTGTTTCATTAATGCTATTTATTTATCAATAAAGGCCCCAAAGTACAAGTGTGATGTTGCTGGTGACTCTGAATAGCCTCATAAAGTTGTAACATACCTAGGTGTGTTTGTATGAGAAACACTTACTAAATAATGGGCTTCACTATTATGCACAAATTTCATCTTTTATGGGGGGGGTCTTAGAATGTATTCCTTGCTCAAGAGAGGTCCCACTGTAACTTGATTGTGGAAGATGAGTTTGGATACTTTTATGGAGGAGGAAGGTTGGAGCAAGGATAAAATTAGGAGGCAGAAGTTCAGGCAACAGGAAATGAAGGCCTGACCTGGAATGTGGCCCTGTGAGTGGAGAGAAGGGGTCATGTTTGAGAGATGGAAGCTAGAAGCTGCTTCTCGGGGCCTTTGGCCCTAAGTGCGAGGCCCCCTCACTGAGCTGGGAGTTCTAGAACATGGGGATATTGGTTCTTAAATTTCCTATTGCTCTAGGTAGACCAGAGATTACTGTCTAGCCACGCTAGCCATCTCCTCCTATTCCTCTAGGCATTTGGTTGAGGGTTTGAATAGAACACAGGAAATTGCAAAAGAATGGTGATTGAGGCATTGAACCCTGTCTGTTCAGAACAGTTTATACCCTTGAGACCTGAAGGAACAGAAGGACTTTTTCAGAGCAGGATGATGTCATCTTGATGTATTTGAGAGTGTTAGACTAACCAGCTTGCCCTGCATCAGCCTCTGACACCTGAAGCCTTGGCCTGCTATCCCCAGGTGGCCTCTGAGAATGTCCAGGTGCTGCCAGGTGGCCTGGAACCAGGCATTGGTATAGTAGGTTTTGTGCCGGGCTGCAAGATAAAATTTCTCCTTTTCTTTCTAGCCAACAAGCTTCTTGTCTAGCTCCCTCAATCTGACCTCCTCGAGCAGCAAAGAGGACAATAGTCTACTCAACCGAGGGTTTCTACAGACAAAGCCAGAGAAGGCTTCGATCCCAAAGTCACTGAGCCACTTCCAGGGCCCTGCCCCAGTGAGTCAAGATGTGGTTTTTTAAAAAGAATTTTTAAATCTTAAAATGTTTGCCCATGTTTATAGGATTCATTTCCCTCCCCTCCCCTTCCCTTCCCTGTTAGTATTAATTTTAAGACAGAAGAGGGCTAGGCCATAGTGACTTGCCCAGCATCACACACCTAAGAGGTGTCTGAGGTCACATTTGAGCCCAGGATTTCCCCAGGATTTCCCCAGGATTGGCTCTCTATTCACTGAGCTACCAAAGAGCTGTCTCTTTGTCTATTTATTCTTGCATTTGAGTACTTTGCAGCACACCTGGGGCTCTTATTTTCTCTTGTGACTCCCTGAGTTTGGGGACTTTGGGGCTAGTGATATCAATCAACTGGCAAATAATTTAGTGCCAACAGTATGCACTAACCACTGGGAATAAAAATACAAGGAGTAAAACCATCCCTCCCCCTCAAGAAGCTTACATTCTGAGGAGGAGGAGAGAGACAGCATAGAAGATAAATCGAGAATAGAGGGAAGATAACCTTAATAGTTATTAGAAGTTGGAGTTAGAGGGAGGACCAGATATGCTTTCTGGAAAAGGTTAATTTGATTCTGGAGATTAACAAACTCTTTTCCTCCTTTCCAGATGTCCAGTGCTTGGAAAGTCGTGGCTTGTGGTGGAACCAAAGACCAGCTTTTTATGCAGGAAAAAGCCCGGCAGATCTTGGGCACCCTAAAGCAGAGTCACACTTCTCGGACACTAATTTTGTCATGAAAAATACGGAATTTTGACGTTGTAGGTGTTTTTTCCTTTTTTGACTTTTCTTAGGGGCATAAAGACAGCTGTCTTTGTGATGTGTTCCTTGGCTCAGGTAGCTCCTAAGGGTATGAGTTTGAAAACTTATTTTTTTCAAAATAACTTATTAAAAAAGTCAAGGGGCTTAATTTAAGTGTTTTGTGGTGCAAGATGGAAGACTGCTGTTTAAGATGCTTTCGTGGTGGCTGCATAGAGAAAAGAAGCATGATTTTGGACATATCCTGGGAGGGAAATGAACACCAGGCTCTTTCCTTAACTGAAGAACTCTGCCTTAGCTCTGGATTTTCCCTTCCCCTTCCATGGAAATGTACCAGGTGCTTTTAAGAATCTACGAGACTTTATTTTCCTGCATTGATAGCAGGAAAATTTGGGGGGGGGTTCCTGGTTGTATATTCTCAACATGATCTTGACCTCCTCTTGAGGACACTGAAAAGGAGGATCTTCAGGGAGTCCCTATTTAACTTGGACGTCAGTTCAGCTGAGACAAAGTGGTATCTAAGGGGCTGTAGAGAGTGGTATTCAGTATCTCTTAGCAGCTCCTTTTCCCTTATGTTGCATTTAACATTATTATTAATTATTAATTTTTAAAGAAATAAAAGCTCCCTGAAGCTTCAGTCTTCTTAGCTTCTGAAGGCTTCTCTCTTCTCAATTCTTCCTTCCTTCCTTCCTTCCTCTTTCTTTTTCTCTTTTTCTTTCCCTCTTTCCTCTCTTCCCTCCCCTTCCTCCCCTTGGCTTTACTCTTTTTGTCAAGGATAGTCATTCTCTACCAGGCTCGGTTAACTGTGGTGGTATGACTTTTTTGATTCTTCTGTTTCCTTGGTGCTTTCTCATATCCTTCTTCTCCTACCTTCTGATAGTATTTCAGTTCCTTGTCCCTCTTTATAACAACTGTAGAAGCTTCCTAAACTGGTCTCCTTCCCTGTTTCTGGTTTTTCTTTATCCTTTGCATCCTGCCGGTGAGGTCGAAGAGATCTTCCTCACTTTAGTTGTGAACTTGTTGTCTTCCTGCTTAGAACCCCCAGTAGTTTCCTGTGGCCTGTGAGTTCAGGTCCAAGCCCCTTAGCTTGGCATTCAAGTTCTCTGCAGTTCTATCCCAACTTTACCTCCTGCTTCATACATACATTTATTTAAAAAAAAAAACAAAACAATTTTATCAATGACTTTTGCTTTCATGTTACCAACCTTTCCCTTTGTATCCTTCCCTGTCCTCCCCATAGAGCCATCCTTAGAACAAAGATTAATTTTTTTTTTTTAAAGAAAAAAATCTCCAAAAACTTGGAACATCTATGCAGTGCTCATACCCACAGGCCTCTCACCTCTAGAAAGGAGTTGGGAGAAATGACTTTTATTTCTTTCTTGGGGGCTGAGTTGGTTCTTTGTAAATTCATGCCATTCACTTCTATTTTGTGGTTATTCTTGGCATTTTCAGTGTCATTTTGGCTTTTCTCAGCCCTGCTTACTTCACTTTGCATCAGTTCATTGAAGTCTTTCCTGCATTCTTACATTTCATTTGGTTCGCTCAAACATTCTGACAGTTACCTACAAAGTGTTGTGTTAGGAGATGGTGGAGGTATAAAGAAGAGTAACCTGGGTCCTGCACTCACAGAACTTAAAGAGTTTAATGAAAGATAGAACATGGATGCAAATAACTAGGGGATGCAGGATAATACAGTGGAAAGAGTATCAATTTTATAGTCCAAGGACATGAATTCAAATTCTGGCCTATGACATAGGTGACGTTGGGCAAGTCATGTCACTTCTTTGTACCTCAATTGCCTGGTTTGTAAAATGAGGAATTTGGACTAGATGGTGTCTAAGGTCCCTTTCGGCTCTTCATTCTGGGGTCCTATGCTCTGTCATCAGGATTAGAACTATGACAAATGGACAAGAAGAATTCAGAGTACTGTCTGACTGAGAGCATCAGGGAAGGTCTTTCTCCAATTAGGCTGGTCTGATATTTCTTATGATACTTGGCTCCCTCTTCACAGAGAGAGGAAACTTGCAGTGGGGTGGGGAAGAAACCTGGGTTCAGAATCAGAAGCCTTGGATGTGAGGCCTTTCCCAGTTGTTTTCAATATTTGTGCACCCCGCCCTCCCCAAATGACTTGGTATTTATTTTGTATATATTTTGCTTATCTGTGCACACGTTGTTTCCTGTAGTGAATTGTAAGCTCCTTGAGGGCAAGGATTTGTTGTTTGTTGTTGTTTTTTTTTGTTTGTTTGTGTGTTTTTTGCTTTGTGACCTTAGCAGGGTGCAGGGCACATGATTGGTTTTGAATTTGTGCTTGTGATGAATGAAAATAAAGGAAGAAAAGATCAAGGGAAAAGGTCTTTATTAAGAAAAAAATAATCTTCACTCTGACAAGTTCCTGCTCTCCCCTTCTGCTCAAAGTCCAATCAAAAGGTCCCTCCCTAACCTGGGATTGATTCATTTATAGACCAGTCCTGCACCAGGGCCTAAGGGGAAGGGAACCCTGGGAGGTGCAGGGAATGCTGGGAGGTGTAGTTCCCCAGCATATGGATTTTTCAGAACACATGCTTTATTGCTTTTGTGACCCTGCTTGTGCCTTGCCCCTTCTGGACCCCATCAAGGAAATCAGAAGAATACTGGTATTATCTACTTCTCAGGGTGTTGATTAAGGATTCCCTTTGTAAACTTTAGAAATGAGATTGCTATTATTATCATCCACATCCTACCCATTTGTCAATAAATAATAGCATTTATGTAGTGCCTTAAGGTTTTGCCACAAAGTACTTTATGAATGTTATCTTCTTTGTCCTGGACAACCACCCTAAGAGGGAAGTCCTATTATTTTCCCTCCTTTATCCATGAGGAAACTGGGACAGATGACAGGTTAAATGACTTGCCCAGAGTATGTCTTGGGTAGGATTTAAACTTGCTCTCTTTCCCAATTCAACTCCCATGTTGTAGGCACTAAACCACATGATTTTGTCAAGCCAAGTCCATCATCCTTTATGAACCCTTCCTGTATCCTGCTGGCTCAGGGGAAGCTTTTCCTTGGAACTCCCACGGTCGGTCCTTGCCGTCTTAGATATTTTTATTGCTTAGATGCGGCCTTCTATGTAGCAGTGTGATAAAGTGTCTAGAACCCTGGATCTGAATGGCAGCTCCGTGTTATTGCAGACAAGCTGCACGACCTGTCCTGTGGCCTGAGAATCACACCACTCGAACTACCTACCTCCCAGGCTTAGGAGAAGCCTGGCAAACCTCAGAAGTGCTGGGAGCAATAGCAGGAACAGCAGCATTCTGACTTGTGCACATACTCCAGCTCCTCAACTGAGACTGTTCTGTGCTGCTCCTCTTGCCTAGGCCCCTTCCCCTGGACCTAACCTTATCTGGTGGTTAATAAATGTTGATTGATACTTCATCAGTCATTCTGCCAATGCGTGGTCTCTCACACATAAGTGCTGCCCTGGCAACTGCCTTTGGTTCCCTTTGCCTTACAGATACTGCTCCCTGCGCTCTTCCTCCTAATTTTTTTTTTAAAGGACACTCACTGCCTTGGAATCCACATTTTACCTGTCTTGTTTTAGTGGTTTTCCGTTTGTTCTTTAAGGCATAAAACAGATTATCTTGGATCTTTACTATTGTATTGAGGGCTTTTAATAAAAAGACACGTTTCATCAGGGCCACTGTTGTGGTCAGAGGAGTTTTATCAACCCATTAAAAACCTTGTCACCCCATAAAGTGGAGAACTTTTAGGATTGGCTTCCTTCGTTAGCAGGCTCCCTGGTATACACAGAGACAGTCATGTGGGTGTTTTTTCCCCCTCATTGTGTCTAGAAGAATTTATTAGTTTAAAAAGATTGTGAAGAGTGGATATGAATTTGATAGCTTTTTGAAATAAACTGAGGGGAAGCCCCAGTCTCTGTCCCCAGGGTCAGTGCTAAGTCTGTGTTGGTACAGGGGTTGCAATGATAGATACTGTGGTTTCTTCCCTACCTCACTGGGTTGTTGTGAGGATAAGATGTGAACCTGTTTTCAAAATAAAGCACCTTGTGAATTAATGCTGGCTGTTGTCTTTGTAGTTAATTTGTTCCCCAAAACAACAAAAACCTTTAACCTTCCCTTTTAAAACCAATAAGAATTATTGGTTCCAAAGAAGAATTAGAAGGACAATAAGGCTTTTTTTTTGTTGTTTGACCCTTACTTTCTGTCTTAGAATTAACATTGTATATTGGTTCCAAGGCAGAGGAATGGTATGGGCTAGGCCAGTGATGGTGAACCTTTTAGAGATGGGGTGCCAGACCCTGCCCCCAGACCAGGTGCCATGCTGGTTCCCCCCCTCCCCCCATGGAGTGTCAGGTTTTCTCCTTCCCTTACAGGGGGGAGGGGGGGAGAGGAAGCACTCCCATTGGGCTGCTGTATGGAGGATTCAGTCAAGTGAGAAATGTCCTCAGCAAATGTAGAGAGGGGGAGGGGAGTGACCTGAGTGCTCTGCTCTCCCCTAGCTCTGTTGCCTGTGAACTACCCACCTTACCCCCATGTGTGTTTCCATTGGCTGCTGGGTAGAAGGGCAGGGCATGTGGAAAAATGTCATCCTGCACAATGGAGAGGGGGAGGGGAGCAACTCTGCCTTTCCAGAAATGGGGGAGGGGGTAGCCATGTGCCCACAGAGTGCTCTGCATGCCATCTTTGGCACTTGTGCCATAGGTTCACCATCACTGGGCTAGGCAATGGGGGTTAAGTGACAGCTAGGAAGTATCCAAGGCCACATTTGAACCTAGGATCTTCTATCTCTAGGTCTGACTCTCCACTGAGTCACCTAGCTGCCTGCTCCCCTTAAAAAAAAAAATCAATCAAACCCTTGCCTTCTCAGTATCAGTTCCAAGACCGAAGAGCAGCCCTGACCTCCTGACTCCAGGCCTGTGTTACTTGACTGCCCTGTGCATTGTCTTGCCAAACAGGAGAATGCATTTTTTCCCCCAGGACCTTGGAACTGGATCAGGAGATATAATTGTTTTCCCTTGTAATTCTATGAGTTTTATTTTCTGCATTTAAAGGCATCCTGGGAGAGGCCCAGGGGCAGCATCCGACTGTCAGAGGGGTCTGTGACACAAGAAGGGTTCAGAACTCCAAGACCCAGGCTTGAAGGTCTCTTCTCTACTGTTCCATAACTCCATTAGGGTGGGCAGTGGACAACCGCAGCCTTCAAGGCCAGTCTCTCAGAGCCAAGTTAGTGACTTGGAGCCTGACCTCTTTATTTCTCCCCACCCAGCCCACAGGAACCTGTTTTTTACTTCCCCACAAAGGTCTAATAATAAATTCAGCAAAAAATAATTACTTCACTAGCTTGTTGGGTTATTAGCATATGAATGCAAATTTGACATATGAAAAGCCTTTGGATGCTGAGCCAGAGAAAGACTGGAACAGAATAACCATGGGCAGGTTACATAGGAGGAAGGCTCTGCCAAGAGAGCCCAGTGAATGTGGGGGGATATCTGGGGGATGGAGAGAGAACTGACCTCCGTCAGGAGGAAAGAACACATTTATAGTGTCTACAAGTAGCCCTTGCTCATGGCATATCACTTGGGGGCAGCTGGGTGACTCAGTGGATTGAGAGTCAGGTCCTGGGTTCAAATCCGACCTCAGATACTTCCTCGCTGTGACTCTGGGCAAGTCACTTGACCCCCATTGCCTAGCCCTTACCTCCCTTCTGCCTTGGAACCAATATATGGTATTGATTCTAGGATAGAAGATAAAAGTTTTAAATCAAGAAGATTATATAGTCCTGCTGAGGAGACAGCGAAGGTTATAAAATCTAAGTCTTCTGACTCCGAGGGCAAAGGAAGTGTCTGTTCCAGGGCAGGAGGCTGAGTCTGAAGTGGAGGGCACAGTCCTCAGCATCCTTCATACCTTCTCTCCTGACTCCTTTTTGGAGTTCCTTAATTTTACTGATGAAAGTGTGACCTTCCCTCTCTTCTCCTTTAGGCAAAGGATTAGTGTTGTGGCCATTGCCTCAGGGTGCAAATGGAATGGAATTGCCAACAGGGATGTAGGAAATTTTTTTTTTAACCCTTCCACTTTGGAATCAATCCTAAGTATTAGTTCCAAGGCAGAAGAGTGGTAAGGGCTAGGCAGTGGGGGTTAAGTGACTTGCCCAGGGTCACACAGCTGGGAAGTGTCTGAGGCCAGATTTGAACCCAGGACCTCCCATCTCTAGGCCTGGCTCTCCATCCACTGAGCTACCCAGCTGCCCCCTGCTGTAGGAAATTTGAATGATAGATAAACCCAGAAGTGGGCAGTCCAACATGCCACCCTTCCTTGTCACCAGCTCAGAAAACGTTGTTGTGGAAGTCAGTATGGGTTCTGAGTCCTTGATTCTGACTGGGAATTAGAGGGAGGGTGATAAGCATAGAAGTCTCTGGATCAGAACATTTTGTTGCTGTGAAGGGGTTTGCTTTATATATTTCCAGATGGGATCACCTGCCAGCACGGGGAGGAACAAGGGAAGGGAGGGAGGGAGATAAATTTGATCATATAACTTAGGGAAACTTGTGTGGAAATCTGTTATTTCATATAATTGGTAAAAAAATAAAATAGAAAGTATTTACTTTAGGGGCTGCTGGGTGGCCTAGTGGATAGAGCCTGGAGTTGGGAGTACTTGGGTTCAAATCTGGCCTCAGACACTTCCCAGCTGTGTGACCCTGGGCAAGTCACTTAACTCCCATTGCCTAGCCCTTACAAAGAGGTTGCTTTCAAGGAAAGGTGGGCTCTCAACAGCCATAGAGTATAAGTTGTTTACTGAGCAGTTAAAGCATTTTTTTACAACTATGAGAGGCTGTGAGGTGTTATGGAGAGAACGCTGGCCTTAGAGCTAGAAAGACCTGAATTTAAGCCTTGCCTCAGACTCAGTATTGGCTGTGTGACCCTGGGCAAATTGCTTAAGTACTCTGAGCAACTCTGAGATTCTAAGTGGCCAGTCTACATGAGCAGGAGACTCTTCACTTGGCAGAGCAAGACAGGAACACTGATTGAGCCCCTGCTCTGTGTTAGGCACTCGGATAAAAACTGGAAACATATACCAAGAAGAAGAAGGATTGAGAACCAGGTCCTGGGTTCAAATGAGACCTCAGACACTTCTTTTAGCTTTTTGACCCTGGGCAAGTCACTTAACCCTCATCGCTGAGCCCTTGCTGCTCTTCTGCCTTGAAACCAATACACAGTGGATGGCAAGGGTTTAAAAAAAAGAAGAACGTCTACTCTCTGGGAGCTCAGGTGGTTGCCATCCATAAAGGAAGCAAACCAAAAGGACATCCCTGTGAGAACAACTGAGCTTTGTGCCTTTTGGGTTTCTTTTGAGCTATTGCAATTCTGTTTTGCTCACAAAGCACAGTGCCCTCTCTGATGCAGGCATGTCATTCTGGATAGTTGTGCTAGCATCTCACAATTGATACCAAAAAAAATTTTTTTTAAACCCTCACCTTCTGTCTTAAAATTCATATTGTCTATTGGGTCCAAGGCAGAAGAGCAATAAGGACTAGACAGTGGGGGTGAAGTGACTTGCCCAGGGTCACACAGCTGGGAAGTATCAGAGGCCAGATTTGAACCTAAAACCTCCTGTCTCTAGGCCGGGCTCTCAATCCACTGAGCCACCCAGCTGCCTGATACCAAAGTTCTTCAGAGAGACCTTTAAAGTGTCCTTGTATTGCTTCTTCTGACCTCCACTGAGTGCCTGTCTGGCATAAGTTTTTCATAAAGTAGTCTTTTAGGCCAAGTTTGGCATTCAAACAATGTGGCCAGTCTGTTGGAATTGTGCTCTCTGCAGCAGAGTCTGAATGCTTGGCGGTTCTGCTGGAGAAAGGACCTCAGGGTCTCCCTATCTTATCTTGCCAGGTGATTTTCAAAATCTTCCTGGGATCATTCAAATGAAAATGATTTTGTTTCCTGGCCTGGTGGTGCTGGTTGTACTGCCCAGGCCAGGTTGCACAGGCACTGTGGAAGAGAATTTAAACTCCTTTTGGTTATTTTATCTTAATCAATCAAGAACCTGGAGTCCCCCCCCCCCCCCCTTCACAGTAGTCCTTAACACTTAGTAAGAGCCTTTTACTAGAAAAGGACGTTCATACCCTAAAAGACCACAAGCACAGCCCTTCCCTGGGCAGTGCTAGGCAAATTGGGAGACTGTGATTGCTTCCTGAGATGTGAGGAGGAGAGCTGATGGGTAGAGAAAACTGTGTATAAGTGGGAGCCTCTGGGCCTCTGGGGGTCTTGTGTGGTCTTTTGCCTTATGGGCATGAGCTCTGGTGAGGTTCTTTTGCAGCTTTGGATTTTGGATTCTGGTGAAGATTCGGCTTTCTGAGTTGGAGATTACTGGGGTGAGACTCTTGCCTCCTTGGCATGAGAGACTGCCCTTTGCAGCTGTCTTTGGCTGTTGAAACTCCTGGCTGGAGAGATTTACATTCAGATTCAGTCTGGAAGAACTTGGGCCCAGACTTAGGGTATTTTGAGCTAGGCAACATTTTCTACCTCCTTCCTACATTTCCCTCTCTTACTATCACTATTGTGCTGTTATAAAACTACTAACAGTCTTATGACTTAATATCTAATTATTATAAATAGAAACCACAATTTTAAAAATTCTTATATCTGTCAAACCCATTTTAATTATTATAGCACACAACAATGAGGTCAGCACAACAGCCCTGTAGACCATCAGTTCGGTGGGCAGCTAATACCTCTTCTCCCCCATTCATTTCTTTGGTGTCTCCCAAACACTGAGCTAGCTCTGGTACTGCTGAGTACACTGGCCCCATTATCTATGTGGACATCTCTGGAAAGTATCGTGGCAAGGTAAGTGATCTTACCCACAGCACACACAATCTCTCCACTTGCTGTTTCATGTATAGCTGGTGTAGTGCAGGCTAGAGGAAAACCACTGCTTTCTTGTATTTGATTGCCCAAAATTAGCACAAGTGTCGGAGAATTGATCCATATTCTTTTTTTTATTTTTAAACTTTTCCCATGGTTTCATGATTCATGTTTTCTCCTTCCCTTCATCTCTCCCTGCTCCTGGAACTGAAAAGTAATTCTACTGGGTTATATATATATAATATATATATAATATATATATACATATATATATAATATAATAAATATATATATATAAATATATTATCCCTTGAACCCATTTCTTTATTCATTTTGTAAAAGAGTAATCCTTTAAAACCCAAACCCCAAATCACATACCCATATAAACAAGTGATAAATCACATGCTTTCTTCTTTCTGTTGATCCATATTCTGTTGCATCTCAGCCTCAGAGGCTGTATTGATCACACAGACAAAGCAAAAGCAAAAATAGACCCAATTAAAAGAGATATGCAGGAAAACTATATTTTGCTAAAAAGCATCATAGACAGTGAAGCGATATCAATATTTAAAATATATGCACCAAATGGTATAGCATCTAAATTCTCAAAGATAAAGCTAAATGAGTTATAGGAAGAAACAATAAAATTATACAAACAGGGGACCTCAACTTTCCTCTTTCAGAACTAGATAAATATAACCAAAAAATATTCTGATGGAGGAAGACAATACATAAAAGAGAGCTGAAAAATGGGGAGGGGGAGAAGGTCCCTGAGCTACTTTGGGAATGAAGGTTAACTGGCCTGGATCTCTCCAAAATGGAAGCTCTAGGAGAAACTGATCCATGGGAAAAAGGGAACCAGCATGGCAGATGGATGCTTCAGAATGAAGAGACCCTAGGTTTCAAGAGAAGTTCCAAGATGTGGCAGCAGCTATGATATCACAGTGTCAAAGTTCAGGAACTTAGGAGTTTCCAATGTTTGTGAAATCATAGGTTTATTCTTTTTCCCTATAAGGAATTCTAAAGTCTTTCCTGTCTAACTGTCTCATTTCACAGAGGTCCAGAGAATTTGAAGTGAGAGCTTGTAATCCCAACTCAACTCCCCAGACTCCCAGTGAAGGATCCCCCTCCCCCCACTGTACCAAATCTTCTTTCTAGGGTCCCTTTCTGAGGGTAACTATTCCAGGGGTGGTTCAGAAAGGTCAAGACAGAGATAACCCAGAGGTGGTCTCTTCTGAGAAAAAGGAAATCTTGAAGGATTTTCCTGTCTTTCCTAAGCCTGGGGATGTGGTATTAGGGGGAAATGAAAATTCCAACAGAGTTAATAATGTTAGCAGACCCAGGAGGTTTATGGGGTGGGATGCCTTCAGCTTATGATTTATTGAGATAGGAATCCTGAATACTTCAAAGGAATCTTCAAGCATTCAGAATGGGAATCACAGAACTGAGCTGGAGGGGATCTCAGAGATCATTGAATCCAATTCCCTCATTTTACAGGTAAGGAAATTAAGGGCCCAGGTTTATACAGGTGCTGATAGTAGGATGTTGATTCTTCTGTGCATTTAGCACAATGCCTAGTACAAGGCACTCAGTGAATTTTATTGACTGACACATTTCTCAGTTTTGTTTCCTTCTTTCCACTCACATAACCTCTACCTTACTTCTGGTCACCATAACTTCTAATCCTAATTATTGCAGTGGGCTCCCTGCATTTTGTCCTTCCAGTACTTCTAATTTCCAATCTTTTCAAAGCTGAAAGATAGATTTCTAAAAAAATAAAAAGATTTCCCTATGTCTATCCCAATCTCACCCTCTTGCAATTTTTTTCTATACCTTTTAATGGCCTCTAGAATAAAATACAAAATCCCTAGCCTGATATTTAAAGCCTTCCACAATCTCATTCCCTGACTTATGTTCCATTCTTATTCCATATTACTCTCCCATTTCTGGTCAAGTTGGACTATTAGCTGATCCCTGTACATGACATGGGAAAAAGCTATGCATTGGGGCAGCGAGGTGGCTCAGTGGGGAGAATGCCAGATCTAGAGACAGGAGGTCCTAGGTTCAAATTTGGCTTCAGACTCTTCCCAGCTATGTGACCCTGGACAAGTCATTGAACCCCAATTGCCTAGCCCATAACCACTCTTCTGCCTTGGAAATGATACACAGGATTAATTCTGAAACAGAAGGTAAGGATTTAAAAACTAATTAAAAATAAAAAACATAAGACTAAGACCCAGCAATACCATTACTAAGTCTGTATCCCAAAGAACTCAAAGAAAAGGGAAATGGATGTTTATGTTCAAAAATATAGCAGCTCTTTTTGAAGTGGTAAAGAACTGGAAACCGAGGGGACATCCATCAATCAGAGAATGGCTGAACAAATTGTGGTATGTGGTTATAATATATTATACCACAAGAAATGACGAATGATTTCAGACAGGCCTTCTGGAAAGACTTGCATGAACTGATGCAAAACCAGTGAGCAGAACCAGGAGAAGAACATTGTATACAGTAACAGAAATATTGTATGATGTGAAGGACTAAACTATTATCAGCAATGCAAGGATCCAGTGGGATCCCCAAGGGATTCATGATACAAAATTGCTATCTGCAGCCATAGAAGGAAAAGTCAGAGTCTGGATGCAGATTGAAGCATAACGTTTTCACTTTATTTTCTTCATGAGTTTTTTCTTGTGTGTGTGATATGTGTCTTCTTTCATGACATGAGGGATATGGAAACATAGTATTAAATAATAGAATTGGTATAGCCTATATCAGACTATTTACTGTCTGGGTAGGGGAGGAGAGGGGAGAAGTGGGAGAGAATCTGGATAGCAAAATGTCAGAAAACAATTGTTAAAATTGTTTCTATATGTTATTGAAAAGATAAAAAATTGATTAAAAAGAGACATGATTTGGGCAGTGGAATGAGTACCAGGCCTGGAGTCAGAAAGACTCATTATCTTGAGTCAAATTTGCCCTCAGAAACTGTGTAACCCTAGGCAAGTCATTTAACCCTCTTTGCCTCAATTTGCTCTTGTATAAAATGAGCTGGAGAAGGAAATGGCCAACCACTCCAGGAATCTCCTGCATCCCAAGTTTTTTCACAGTTTGGAATTCTCTTAACATCACCTCCTAGACTCTCTAGCTTCCTTTCATCCTCCAACTCCAAGTTTCTTGAGGGTAGGAACTCATAATCTGCTTTTCTATTCTTAGCACTTAGATGGGTCTTGCATATAGTGGGACTTAACACATTTGTTAAATCCACTTGGATCCAGGTTTTTGGACTCACAATCATGGTTTCTGCCCTCAAAGAGTTCCCAGTCTAATGGATCTCTGAGCATCAGGTCACTGAACTTATGCAAATGCCACTCTTCCTGTGACAGCTTCTTGATGTGCAGGTGATGGATGTTTCTTGTCTATTGTTCACATCTCGAAGGTATCAGAGATGGGCTACTGGAACAGAGGACTCTGAGGGATAGTCAGGAGCTTGTTGGATGTGCCATATGAGTGCCTTAGGTCATCCTAGTGGCACTATGAAGGATGCATTTGGAAAGAGAGAGTGGCTATATTTTGTGAAAAGGGGATAGAGAAACTCTTGAGACCAGTAGGAAGACAGAAGTGGCCCCTGGGAGAAGATGCTGAGACAGCTCCAGATTACAAGTCCTCCAAGGACCTCAGGTGTCACCTGCTCATTGTCAGGGGAGTGAATGCTCTTCCCAGAGGAGCAGGAGTGGATAGATCTATAAGATGTGATAGACTGGATACTGTTGGGACCTTGTCACAATGAGACCAAGCACCACTTAGTACAAAGGACATTAGGGTTTGCTTGTCTCTGTGACAACGATGAGGAACAGAACATGAGAAGAGAAGGGTAGAAATGAGAAAGTTTAAGACACCTATAAGGAGCTGTAGTTTGCTAAAGCCAGAAGATTTCATGCAAATCTATGTGAATTAATGATCCTTTTTAGTCAAGCAAAATTGGAAGAGATTAAAATCCTAATGGAATGAGGATCAACATAAATGTTTTTTTTTTTAATGGGATTAAATACCTTTAGATCAGAGAAACCCTGGATGAGTGACCCAGGGGAAGCTATGGTCCAAGCATATTTCTTTTTTCTTTTTTTTAAACTTTTTGCTTCCACTTTAGAATCAATAGTGAGTATTGGTTCCAAGGCAAAAGAGCAATATGGGGGTTAAGTAACTGGCCCGGGATCACCCAGCTAGGAAGTGTCTGAGGCCAGATTTGAACCTAGGACCTCCAATCTCTAGGCCTGGCTCTCAATCCACTGAGACACCCACCCCTTTTTTCTTTCTTTCTTTCTTTTTTTTTTTGAGACTGGGTTCATCTCTCTGCTTCAAATTGGAAATACATCATGGCTTGATCTTGATACTGACCAGCATGAAAATTATAATTTATCCCATTTTTCCAACCTGGGCTGGTTCCTCCTAGACAGCCTGGTTGGACCCCTGGTGTGTGTGTGTGTGTGTGTGTGTGTGTGTGTGTGTGTGTTCAGAGTTCGTGATATTTCAGTCACAGCTTCTCCTGGCACCACCCCAGCTGCAGAATCTGATTTCAAAATTGCTTAGACTGAGGTAAACAAGGAACTGTTCACACATGCATAAGGGAATTGAGTTGGAGCAATTTAGGCTTAGAGTATTACCTGGTGCCTTAAGCCTATGATGCCCTCTGTGTCACCAGCTACACTAGCCACCAGTGTGACACACTGTAACACCCTTCATACCAGTATAAAGCAAGTCTTCCTGTCAATGGAGTATTCCTCAATGGGGTATGTACAAACAGCATGACCCCATAAGGGCAAGGCAACGTGGTCTCCTATTCCATGGAAAATTGTGCCAGGTTTATGTATTATCATTCTTGGAGGGAACAAATAAACAGTCTGTGAGTAATTGTATGATAAGCTGATTTGGGGCCACTCTTGGAGCTATGTCTCCAGAAAGCTGGATCTGGGCAGAACCTAGAGAAGGATGTTGTTGTTGGCCAATCCTACCATTCCACCCTTATCAACTCACTATTGACTCTCCAAACCTTTTGAAAAAAATGAGCATTCTTCTCTGTGAATTTCCTCTTTTCTCTTTCTGGAGTCATCCTGGATTGTTCACTATCTCTCTGTCCCCTCCATATCCAATCTATTGTAAGACCTTTCTAGATTTCACCTTTGTGACATTTCTTGATTATACACCTTCCTCTCAGGAGACTTCTGCCATTGTCTTTTCCTTCACCTGTTTCACATGATGAAGTGACCTTATTCCAGTAATCTCATTCCATCCCATCTCTTCCAACACATGGCCCCTTCTGTCATCCCCTTTCTCTCTCTCTTTCTCTTTCCTCCCTTCCTTCCTTCCTTCCTTCCTTCCTTCCTTCCTTCCTTCCTTCCTTCCTTCCTTCCTTCCTTCCTTCCTTCCTTCCTTCCTTCCTTCCTTCCTTCCTTCCTTCCTTCCTTCCTTCCTTCTCTAAGACAAGAGGAGCAAGGGCTAGGAGTTAAGTGACTTACTTAGGAAATATTTGAGGCCAGAGTTAAACCCAGGTCCTTCTAACTCCCAACCTGGAACTCTAACCACTGTACCACCTAGCCATCCTCTTTCACTTATTTTTAATCTCTCCTTTTCTATTGGCTCATTTCCTGCTGCCTACAAATAAGCCCATGTCTCCCTATCCTGAAAAACCTCACTTGATCCTTCCATCCTGCTAACAATTATCCTAGTAGCTGTCCTTTATAATTAAACTAGCAAAGATCATCTACAACAGGGGCCTCCACATTCTCCTCTTACTGTCTTCTTAATCTCTTATAATCTCTTTTCTGTCCTTATCACTCCACCAAAACTGCTATCTCTGAAGTTGCTGCTGATCCCTTTCTTAGTTGCTAAATCCAATGGCCTTTTCTCAGGCTTCATTCTTGACTTCTCTGCTGCCTTTGACCATGTAGATCACTCTTCTCCTCCTTAATATTTTCTTCTCTCTAAGTTTTCAGGATATCACTCTCTCTTGGTTTTCCTCCTACTTATATGACTGCTCCTTCTCTGACTCCTTTGTTGAACTTCCTCCAGATCTGGCCCTTTAATTGTCTGTGTCCCTCAGGGTTTTATCCTGTCTTTTCTTCTTCCCCTATACTTTTTCATTTGGTGATCTCATCAGCTTCCATTATTACCATCATTATGCTGCTGACTCTTAGATCTACTTTTCCTGCTCCAAGTTCTTTGCTAATCTCCAACCTTGCATCTTCAACTGCCTTTTAGGCATCTCCAAGTGGGTGCCCAGTAGACATTTTAAACTCAACATGTCTAAAACAGAACTCATTATCTTCCCCCAAACCCTCCCTGACTCCTACCTTCCCTTTACTATAGGAGGCAACATCCTCCTCTTAGTCCAGTGATGGTGAGCCTTTTAGAGACATAGTGCTGGGCCTTATCCTTACCCCACCCTCCAGAATCCATGCTGTGCCCCTCCCCCTCCTGAATGCCAGGTGAGCCCCAGACCCCTTACCCCACACAGGGGAGGGAGAAAGCACTCTCACTGGGGAGGGGTAGGTGAAGTGGGGAATGTCCTCAGAAAGTGTAGAGAGGGGGAGTGGAACAGCCCAAGTACTCTGTTCCCCTCCAGCTCTGCTGCCTGTGAGCCACCCACCTTACCCACTATGTGCTCCCATTGGCTGCTGAGCAGAGGGGCAGGGGATGTGAAAAAATGTCATTAGACATGGTGGAGAGGGGGAGGGGAGCAGCTCCACCCAAGTCCCTCTGCCTTTCTAGAATTGAACTGGATGGGTGGAGGCGGTGCCAAGGGTGGTTGTGTGCCCACAGAGAGTGCTCTTGGAGTCATCTTTGGCATCTGTGATATAGGTTCATCATTACTGTCCTAGTCCCTCAGACTCAGAACCTAGGAGTCTTCCTGGATTCTTCTTTCTCTCCATTCCATCCATATCTAATCTGTTACAAGGCTTGCCTACATTTCACCTTTGTGATATTTCTGGAATGTTCCCTTGTCTCTCCTTTGACACTATCACCACTAGTGCAGTCCTTCAATACCCTATGCTTCAATTACTGTAATAGCCTGCTGGTGGGTCTGTCTGCCTCAAGTCTCTCCCAATTCCATTCTATCCTCCATTCAGCCACTGAAGTTATTTTCCTAAGATACAAATTTTTTAAATATAAATTGTTGTGGTGATGGGGATGGGATGGGGGCAGTGAGGCTTCCCCTTAAGAAACTCCATCAGCTTCTAATTGCCTCCAGGAGCAAATACAAAATGCTCTGTTTGTCAAAGCTTTTCATAACCTAACCCCTCCTACCATTCCAGTCTTTTTTTCACCTTACTCCCTGACATATTACTCTTCCTCCTGGCTGTTCCTCAAAGGAGACACTCTATTTCTCAACTCTAGGCTCTCCTCCATACCTGGACTACTCTCTCTTCCACTATGGACCACTGACTCCCCAGCTTCCTTTAAGCCCCTACTTTAAAACCCTACTTCTTACAGGACGCCATCCCTCTACTAATTATTTTCTATTTATCCTGTCCATCACTTAGTTTAGGTATCTGTTTGCATATTGTTTCCTCCATTAGACTGAGGGCAAGGTCTAGCTTTTATTTATCTCTTTGTATCTCTAGAGTTTAGCACAAAGTAGGTGCCTTTATAAATGTTTATTGAATTAAACTGAATATAAAATGATTGCAGGCAGAGAGATTCATATGAAGACAAGTTGAAAAGATAGCAAGATCACAGGAAGGCAGATAGTTGTAGAAGGAGAGCCTGAAAGGATGTAGGCAGTCTGATTCAGTAGAGACAGAGCACCACTCTGGAGCTGACTTCAAATCTTGCCTGATGCTCATTACTTCTGTCAACATGGAATCTAGGAACCCCAAACTTGTGGACTAGTGGGATCTGATGAACCCCAAGTTTCAGGACTAGCTTATAGGTTGTAGACCCCAAAGTTGTGCTTGTTCCCTGTTCCCATGGGAATCTACCCTGAAGGGAATCCCAGGCTGGTAGTTTCAGACTGAGTGGGAGACCTTCAGGGGAATAACAATCAGAGACCCTTTCCCAGGAAGATCCACACCTGGGCAGGAACCATCCTTTAGTATCCATTATTTATTTATTTTAAACCCTTACCTTCCATCTTAGAGTTAATGCTGTGTATTGGCTCCAAGGCAGAAGAGTGGTAAGGGCTAGGCAATGGGGGTCAAGTGACTTGTCCAGGGTCACACGGCTGGGAAATGTCTGAGGCCAGATTTGAACCTAGGACTTCCCACCTTTAGTATCCATTATAAGCAGCCCCTTCTCTTACAACCTAGCCTCTAGTTATGATTCTTTTCCTAAGCTTGATTGTATCCTGTCAATGTAGTTTGAACACTCCCATTTTCTTTGTAGCTCTAGTGATGTCAATCATCTTTCCTTGCCCCTGGACTCCCCAAATGGTATATAGGTTCCTCAAATTCTTTTGTTCCTTGGAGTTCATCTAGTGGGGTGGCACTCCCAGGGGTCAGTGACCAGAGCGGCCAGAGTTCAATCCTCAGACTCTGTGCAGTCGTGTGTGGCATGCAGCTCCGTTGTTGAGGCCTACTAGCACTGAACCCCTTTTTGTCCTTGATTAAAAAGTGATTTTGACTATTTAATAGTTCTGTGTTTTTCCCACTTGACATTTTTGGAGGTCCCACCGAGATCCAAAGTCCTGTCTGCCTGAGCCCCCTGCTAAGGAGGACCCCAAGACTTGAGGTACCCAAACAACCCATTTGGGGTTGTCAGTCTGAAACTGCCAGCCTGGGATTCCCTTCAGGGTAGATTCCCATGGGAACAGGGAACAAGCACAACTTTGGGGTTTCCAACCTATAAGCTAGTCCTGAAACTTGGGGTTCATCAGATCCCACTAGGCCACAAGTTTGGGATTCCTAGATTCCATGTTGACACTTGTTTGACCTTAGGCTGGTTATTTAGGCTCCTATTGCCTCCGTTTCCTCATTTGTACTTTGAAGGTTTGAATCAGCTGACCTGTGAGGTCCCTTCCAACTCTAGATCCATGAGCCTTAGAAGCCTCTTCAGTTTGAAAAATGGAGGCTGAATAGGAATCCTGGAGGGGCTGGAGAGAGTGAACCTGGCTTTATTGATCAAATTCTTACCTGCAACAGAAGCAGGAGGCTCCCCTGACTTGCAATCAGCTAACTAGGCTAGACTGATGCCTACATTTTAAAACTGTCAACTTGGAAACAAAACAAAACTACTAAAGTAGTCAGTAAAACCCAGGCTTCAATCAGGAAAGAAATTAGTGCTCACTATTTGGCCACCACCAAAGACTGTGGGACTCTGGGAAGAGTATCTCTGAGAGGATCACTGGGCAAGATGATTCTCCCAAGAAAAGTAAGACAGAAGGATCTTCTATACCTTTTGAGAAACTCAAGACATCAAACATACACTGACAGGCTGTAAGCAGGCTTGGGAAAGAGGCTGCAGCCCGAGGCTGGGGTATCTGGGAGAGAGTACTACAATGGTACTAAAAGATTGGTTCCAGCACAGCTGTTGGTCTTGGGAATGGGTCTCTGATACAGTGGGGTAACTTGCAGGACTGAAAGGGTACTTAACATTTGACTGTCTACTAGACCCACCTAAACTGGGATCATTAAGAACTTTAAAGTCTATTGCTCAGTCTGAAACAGGTCAGTCTGGGACTTCCCTTGGGGTGAGTTCTCAGGGGACAGGGGAAGACTTGGGGTTCCCAGAAACCCAGTTGATAAAACAGAGAGCTCTTTACAGCCCAGACAAATGACTCATGTGGACAAGACTCCAGGGAATCTGTTTGAAATAGTTGAGAGTAAAATGAGGAGATGGTCTTCTTTGCAGTTCAAAATTCTAGGAAACTTTTCTAGCCCCTTTAAGAGCTTTAGAAGCTCCATTTACATACAATTGATATGCTAATTACAACCATCCTTATCTACTTGTTAAGACAAGTCCCCTGGAGACTGCTGAGAGACAAGAGTTTGAATGAATGAACTTTCTTATCCTAGTTTGAGTTGAAAGGAATGAAACAATGCAAAGGATCTATTTTAAACTTGGACTTTTCACCAAGTGGGTGAAATCTGTGGCCCTGTAGCATATGCCCGATGTGCACTTTATTTCGCCATTGTTGCTTGATGGAAGAAACACTGAATTTGGGATCACGAGACCTGAGATAGCATCTTAACAAGTATGATCTTGGGCCTCAGACACTAGCTGTGTGATCCTGGGCAAGTCACATAACTCTGCTTGCCACACTTTGCTCATAAAATGAGCTGGAGAAGAAAATGGCAAGCCTCTAGTATCTTTGCCAAGAAAACCCCAGATTGGATCACAAAGAGTTAGATGAGTCTGATACAACTTGATAACAGCAAGAGAGGGACAATTAGGTGACTAGGAGCATAGAGAACCAAGGCTGGAGATGGGAGATCCTGAGTTCAAATCCAGCCTCAGACGTTTTCTAGCTGTGTGATCCCTAGGCAAGTCACTTAATACCCATTACCTAGCCCCTATCATTCTTCTGCCTTGGAACTGTCACCTTGGACTCTAGAAACCCCAATCTTGAGATCTTGAGAACCCCAAGTTTGTAGCAGCTGTGAGGTCTGAAGATCTCACACTTGACCTTGTCACATGAGAATTTCTCCCAGAGGGAAGTCCCAACTTCACAAATTCCAGACTAACAATAAATCTTAAAGTATTTTAGGTGGAGATAGCAGACTTAATGAGGTGTTAAGTACCCTTTTTTGTCCCTATAGTTTCTCCCTTTGTGTCAAAGTCCTTTCTAAGCCCAGCCAAAGAATATTTCCCTTTTGTGTCCATTATAAAGCATCAGCCTCTCCCAGATAATCCTGTCTAGGACTTGTCATTTTCTTTGTAGCCATTGTAAAGCCAATCAACTACATACCCATCCTCAGTTCCTCAATAGGGATATAAGTTCCCAGAATTCTGTTTTTCTTTGGAGTTGTCTTCTAGTGCTGTGGCACTCCCAGTGAGCCAGGGTCTTGGGCTCTGTGTGGGTTTTGAGTGCTTGACTCTGTGGAGGCCTAAAGATTGTATGATTGTACATAATCTCGTTCTGATTAAAGACATGGTTTTCCTAACTATTTAATAGTAGTTTGTTTTTTCCAGTTTAACAGAAGGTAGTAGGTGAGGGTTTTAGAAAAAAACAAACTAGGACAAGTGATCTTAGGTAAAACACTTTACTTTCTCAGTCAGTTTTCCCTTCTATAAAAATGAAGATAATAATAATTTGGTTCTCTACTTCTTAGGCTTTGGGTAAAACCTTTTGTAAACTAGAAAGTGCTAAAAGAATGAGAGTTACTATTATTTAGACAGAATTATTACGTTTTGACCTTAGAGAATAAAAAGGCTATCTTTAGCTCAGCCAGGCTGTCCTCAGATCAATTTTCCATCGTTTTTGTCTCTGGAGGACACAGGGATTTTGATCTTTTAATTCAGTTTTTTTTTAAATTATATATTCCTCAAAAAACATGATCAGTGATGAGGTACATGGAAAAGACTTCCTTGTTTTAAGGTCAGTGTCTCGAATTAAGTGACAAAAGGCTCAGAAAATGTGGCTTCTTAAATTAGGCCAGAATTTGTATGAAATAGATTTAGAGATACTTAAACTTGCCTGAAAATGATTATTGTTATTGAGAATTTCTCTGGATACAGCCTTGTCATTGGTTAAAACTACCACCAAATTCAAGAAGTTGATCCTGATGTTCAGAGCCATTTTCAGGCAGAAGCCAACTGTTGTGATTTCATTGAAACTCCCTGGTCCCATAGTTTCTTCTTCAATGATCTATCACTAGGCTCCAAAAGCCCATTGTTATTATTATCTGTCATTTCTAGGCTTGGTCTCCAGAAGACTATTGTTCAGATATATTATCTGTTGGCTCAGTGGATAGAAAAATCAGGCTCAGCCCCAACAGGGGCTTCTTTAAGTCAGATCTCCATGTGGATTTTCTGATAATCCTCAGCCCGAAGTCCCAGTGGTGTCTTCAGCCAGAGTTCTACCAATGCAGTCTCCTTCAAGCCAAGGTAGGAATCTCTAGAACCAGTCTCTCCAAATGCCAGGAAGGGAATGAATCTAGACCATGCTGATCTCTTCTTTTTATGCTCCTATTTTCCAAGTCACTTCCTTTCACTTCCTGTCACTCCCCCTCCTTCACAGAAACCAATGGCGGTCTTTCAATTTGTCTAGCTCTGCCCAATGAGTGGGAGCAGTGGCCTTTGGAGGTGTGAGCTTACTCTAGTAAGTGACTCATGAACTCTCATACTTAATGGTAAGTAGGGATACTTTAAGTTCTTTATTTCATTAGCTAAAAAGACAAGGGGAGAGTTAAACCTATTTTCACAGTTCAAATCTGATGTGGGAAGGAAACTTATCCTCACCCCTGGGGAGCGCAGGTGATGGCTGACTCCTGTCCACTACCTGCAATGAACTTGAATTTGACTGAGTAAGGAAATCATTGGATGAATTGAGGATAGAATGGTGAGAATAGAATGCTGGATAAAGGCAGCAATAGAGGAGAGAGATCATGAGACAGGGGGACAGGGCAAAGTCCTCCCTAGAAAACCATAGCTGGATCCCCAGATGTGATATGGGAGAGTTAGTGGGCAGAGAAAAGGTTTGAAACTGAGGCAAGAGAAGATATTCCATCCTTTCATGTTTGTTGCTGACTGGACTTCTACATGTTCCAATGGCAGTTGCAGAATAGCAAGCTAAATGGAGCAATAAAGGCAATAAAATATATATCTCTTTTCTATTTCTCCATCTTTTTCCCTTACTACTTTTTGAGTAATAAAATTATAAATTTACAGCCATTCTCTTTAATTTTTACTCTTACACTGGTTTCAGACACTTCCCAACTTGGTGACCCTGGACAAGTCACTTAACTCCCACTGCCTCACTCTTCCTACTCTTCTGCCTTAACACCAATGCATACATAGAGCTGATTCTAAGATGAAAGGAAAGATTTTTTTTTTAAAGGACACGTTCCCGATGAAGGTTTGTGTTGAAACATACTTTGGGGAAAACTTTGATTATTCCTTATGCTAACTTGGAAAAAACACAGAACTACTAAAGCAGTCAGCAAAACCCAAGTCTTTAATCAGGAAAGAGATAGGTCCAATAATTGGCTGCTATCACAGATCCAGGTGACAGGATACTCCACAGAGTTGGGACCCTGGGGCTCTGGGGACAGTATCTCTGGGAGGATCACCACGTTAGATGATTCTCCAAAGAAAAATAGAATTTGGGGATCTTATATCCCTTTTGGGGAACTTGGTACAGCAAACATGCATTGACAGGCTTGGGAAAGAGGATGCAGCCAGCAGCTGGGGTATCACAGAGTGGTCTGTTACAATGAGTACAAAAGAAAAGGGTCAAGCCAAAGGCTGGACTTCCTGGAAAAGGACTTTAATACAATGGGAGAAACTACTAAGACAAAAAAGGGTACTTAATGTTTGACTGTGTCCACTAGTCCCACCCAAACTGGGGTCACCGAGATCTATTGTTCAGTCGGAAATAGGTGAGTTCTCAGGGGGTAGGGGCAAACCTGAAACCTGCAAAAAACCCAGTTGACACTTAGGAATTATTTTAAACATTTCAAATACTGAAGCTTGAAGGTAAAGAATGCCCAAGATTGATCCAGAGACCAGGATTCCTTTGTGCTGCATTTAGCTATGATCCAATGACAGAAGGTATGTATATATAGGGGGCATCTTTTCTTCTATATTGGCTCCTCCCCCAAGACAAGCTCCTCCTCTAGGTTTAAGGTGCTTTGTGGGTCTATAACCACAACAGGGTGACAGACAGAGTCTTATAAATTCCACTGATATATTGACTTTTACTGTTTAGTCAGATAAAATCTGTTCAAGAAAAGATGTTTAGTGGAATATTATAGTAAAGAAAATGGCGCTAGAATGTTTTTCCTACCAATCTGAAGCATACTTTCGCAGTAATGTCCAGGGTGCCTAGGGGCAGGGGCCACTCACAACTTACTGTGACATTTTCTATGGTGTCCCTGCCTTTTTTTTTAATTAAGCTACTATTTATTATACTATATAAGTTATCCATTCATTAAGCTACTATTGCCAGGCACTGCACTAATCATACAAAGATAGACAAAAAGAATCCCTGATCTCAAGGAGTTTACAATCTAATGTCCCTGCCCTTTGAGCCTTCTTCCTTTTGGTCTCAAGGGTAGCAGGTGATCCTGGCCAATTCTGTTCTTGGAGTTACCACAAGGTGTTATTCCACTGGGTACCGGGTTGCATAGCTTCTCTGTTTCCATCTCCTGGCTTTGGGGGAGTCTCATTGGAGGTACCACCTTTTCCCCAATAAACACAAGAGTGGGACCTGATGTGTCCTTTCTAGTTAGAGCTCAGGGGCTCAAGAGTCAGTTGTCTTAGGCACTGAGGTAGGTCCTTCAGTCACGTGCCATCAGATGAGGAAGAAAGCCTTTCCTTTTTTCCTTCTCTTATGTATAAACAGCTGGAAATGTGTAAACCTGAAAGCTATACAAGTGTCATCTATTAATATTACTACTTTGTTTTTTTTTAATTTTAAGCAATCTGTTGGCAGAATCTTCACAGTTCTGGAGAAATTAAAAAAATCAATCAATCAACAAGTCTTCTATTAAATGTTTTTGTATGTGCTAGGCACTGTGTAGGTGTGGTAGGTGTTGGGGATTCAAAGACATAAGTGGAATTGCAGGAGTCCAGAAGGAGTTTTCATTCTATTGATGGAAACAACCTATGTGAGCACACACAAAAAAGGACACACAGTGTACCTCTGTAGACATACACCAAAGTAGGTTTTTGGTTTTTTGAGAAGGAAGGCCTTGGAAACTGGAGAATAGGAGAAATCAAGAAAGCCTTTTTGTGAAGGGAGTGCTTGAGCTGAACCTTGAAAAGGGTGTCTTAAGATGGAGTAAAGAGTGGGTCAGCTAGGTACCATAGTAGATAGAGAGTCAGGCCTGGAGTTAGGAGGTCCCAGGTTCAAATCTGGCCCCAGAGGCTTCCTAGCTATGTGACCCTGGGCAAGTCACTGAACTCCCATTGCCTAGCCCTTACTGATCTTCTGTCTTAGAAACAATTATTAATATTTGTCTCTCTTCTAGTTCTATATTGATCATCCTAGGATCTGTGGTGGAGGACACATAGATATGAAAGTTAAACTCGTGGAAATTAATGAGGTTACTAAGAGAGAATACAGAAAGAGCAGTTAGCTGACACAGTTGGTAGTGTGCCAGGCTTGGAGTCAGGAACACCTGAGTTCAAATCCAGCCTCCGATACTGACTAGCTATGGGTCTCTGGGCAATTCATTTAACCCTATTTGCCTCAGTTTCCTCATTTGAAAAATGACCTGGAGAAGGAAATGCCAAGAAACCTCCCAAAGGGGTCATGACGAATCGGACTTGATTGAACAACAATGAAAGGATAGAGAAGAGAGCTCAGAATGTAGTTAGTGGACATGATATAGATGATGATACAGCAAAGAAGAATGAGAAGATAAGAGAATCAGGAGAGAGCGGTGAGCTCTACACTCCTTAACTGGCTAGTTCAATTCTGAGGGGAAAGACCTGAAGGAAATGGTAGAGTTCTAAGCTAGGCTTTTCCCCCTGACTCTGATGAAGGGATGGATGTTGGCTAAGTCCTCTAGTAAGATGGAAAGACAGTGGTACATGAACTGCTTGATGACCGTTGGATCACAAATTATCCAGTAGAAATGGAAAAATTGGTGGTTCAAATATTTAAAAGAAGATAGAACAGTCGAGCAGGAGTTTATGGATTTTGGTATTTTGTGGATCTTGCCTCTGCAATATATGCCATATATGTCTTTTTTAGCAAGCTGCAAAGGGGCAGAGTATGTCTGATAATCTGATCCTTCTTCTCCTCTAAGGTTACCTTCCATTTACTCTGAATATATCTTCTATTTCTCTCTTGCCTTCTCCAATGAGAATGTACGCCCCCTGAGGGCAGGGATTATTTTTGCTTCTTGGGGTATCCCTAGCATGTAAGCACTGTGCCTGACACAGAGTAGGAATTTCAGACTTGGTGATTTACTGACTCCCCCTTTTCTGCCTGTAGTGAAGTAGCTAGGGTCAAGTCTGTCTGTTGCCCTTCTGGTCTACCTGACCTGCATATGGGTCTGTGCAATAGGCCTGGGGGTTTACTCCATTTGGAGTTTTGATAGACTGCTGTATCAGCTCTCCTGGTTCAGTGTGACCCTTTGGTTTGGGATTCCAGCCTTTGATATTCCTCCGTAGGCTTAAGATCAGCCTGGAATCTGGAGCTGAAACCCTTCTCTGTTCATGGGGTCAGAGCTAAGAGTGACCATTTTGCTTCTGAACTTGCTCCTTGCTTGGTTCATAGCCTAGAGTCCAGGATTCCTCCCCACTCTGGAATGCAACAAAGCTTCCAGGGGGCACCTGTTACTGTACCCTCCAGAGGTTTAAGCCCTTCTGGGTCTGGGATCCCTTCTTGCCCAGAGATGCCCAGCTTCTGTTGGCACTAGAATGATCCACCGGGCAGGCTACTGGTCTGTACCTCTGCTATGGTGGGCCAAACACAGAGCACAAATACAAAATTCATGCCCTCAAGGAGCTTACATTTTAATTGGGGGAGATAACACCTAGTGGGGAGTGGTTATCAGGGAGGGTTTCAGTCCTTGGTAAAGAGTTGAGCCAAATAGAAATAGGTTGACACAACCTTTCCAGGAACAATGACCAAGCTGATTTGATTTTGGTTATAAAACTAGAAGGGGGAAGGGGGGAGGGTGGGTGAGAAGATAGCAGAGGAGTTAGCAAATCAGGGCTGGAGCTGGGCAGCACAGATTGAAAGTTTAAGAGTCTGGGGCTTGGTTTCTGATAAAACCTGCTCATGGGACAGTTAAACAAATTGGCATGAATGGGATGAATGGCATCTTAGCATCCAAACAGACCTCTGGGATAGCCTGCTAGCCTGAGGGAGTAGGGCAGGGGCCCCTTTGTCCAGCCTGGTAGAAAGACTCAGAATCCAATCAGTTCCTTGGAATGGCTGGTCTGACCTCATCTAATCTTATCTGGTCCAACCACACCCATGCGGATTCAGGGCAAAGACTAGTCTCCCAGTTGAAACTACACAAATGGACCATTTCTCACCAGAAGGGTCCCACCAAGCTTGGTGTGGATGGACTAATTAAATCCACACTTCAGACTTGGCTTGAGTCAAAGATTTACTGCCCAAGCTAAGGCTGATAGCAATACTATTTTTTATGTCTGCATATCCTTTGCTGTTTACAAAGCACACACACCTCCCATCTGTTATCTCATCATGACATTGTTTCCTTCTCCAGTTCATTTTACAGAAGAAGAAACTGAGGCAAACAGGTGAAGTGACTTGCTCAGTCACACAGCTAAGAAGTATCTGAGATGATATTTGAACTTGGAGAGATGAGTCTTCCTGACTCCAGGTCTGGTGCTCCGTCCACGTAAGTGGGCTAGTGTCCCCCATTTCTATGTGAGTTTGATAAGAACTGCCAGTTCTAGGTGTGGGCCCAGGGAAGGCTGGTGTGCCTGACCAGTAAATTAAATAGGGCTGAGGGAATGAATGAGGAAGTCTTGCTTCTCCTCTCCTTCCCAAGGCAAGCCCAAGGGTGGTCCTGCATGGAGGTGGTGAGACTGGTCTCCAACAGATTTTTAATTCTTTCATTTGATGGAGGAAACTGAGGCTCAAAGAAAATGCCACTTAAGGCAATGGATAGAATAGTAGGCTACAGTTAGAAAACCTCATCTTCCTGAGTTCAAATCTGCTCTTAGATACTAGCTGTGTGGGACCCTGGGCAAGTCACTTGACCCCGTTTGTCTCAGTTTCCTCATCTGTAAAATGACCTGGAAAAAATGAATGACAAATACTCTAGTATCTTTGCCAGGAAAACCCCAAATAGGGTCACAAAGAAGCAGACATGACTGAAAAACAACTGAACAAAAACAATATTGTTAATGCAGAGTGGGCACCAAACCCCAGGGCTCCTTTTTTCCAGTTTCAAGATAAGATTTGCTAGAGCCTCTGGAGGAAATTATGTGGGAAAATGGAAAGGCTGGAGCTGAGGTCTTTCTGTCCTATCTAATAGTTCCCTCTCCCACACTATCTCCTTACCCCTCTAACCTCCCTATTTATGAACAGAGCACTGGGCCTGGGGTCAGGGAGACCTCAGTTCAAATCCAGCCTCAGACACTATCTATGTGACCCTGGGAACATCACCTAACCTCTATTTACCTCAATTTCCTTTACTATAAAATGGGTCAAATGAGATCATACTTCTAAAGTATTTAGCAGGATGCCTGCTACATAGTAGGTGCTTAAAATGCTAGCTAGTATTCTGATTCTTGTTGTTATTATTATTCTCTCTCCATCTGGGGAATGGAACCCAGGCTCTGGATACCTTTTCCTCCAGAACCTTTAGAATAACAGAGAAAGATACTCAAGGCAGTTATAAAAGGAATGTTTTCCTTGGCAGGCAGACTGCTGGTCTTTGCAGGTGCCATAGGCTGGGGATGGGCATCACCAGGTTTTTATATAACTGGTGTCAGCTGGTGTGTGGAGGAGTCCAATCTGGGACCCAGAATGTACCGGAAGGTTGCTGAGATTTTCTGCTACTTTCCCCTGGTGGGGACCAGGAGTTTACCTTCTTTTAAAAGTTCTGTTAGCATAGTAAATTTAAATTGTTCAAGTCAGACAGACTAGTGTTCCAAAACCATCTATATACACTGGAACAAAGCATTAAGCTTCTCTCTTTCTCAGTTTCTTCATCTGTAAATGAGGATAACAATAGTACCTACCTCACAGGGTGGTTGTGGATATCAAATGAGATTATATAATGTAATTTGTTGTTGTTCAGTTATTTCAGTCATGTCCAACTCATCACAATCCTATTTGGGGTTTTCTTGGCAGAGATACTGGAGTAGTTGGCCATTTCTTTCACCAGATCATTTTACAGATGAGGAAACTGAGGCAAATAGGGTTAAATGGCTTGTGCAGGGTGACACAGCTAGGTAAGGGTCCGAGGCTAGATTTGAACTCAGGAAGACGTGTTTTCCTGACTCTAGGCACAGTACCCTATCTACTGAACCATCCACTAGGAAAATGCGAGTTTTTATTATTCTATAGAAATGTCTTGGGATGTCCAGGGGAGGGACTGGGTGATGAGCTCATGAGGGGCATATAAAGAACTGTGTGAGAAGAGTTTGGATTCTTTGGTGCCTGTTTTGATTGAGGAGAGAGTCAGTTGACCAGTTGAGAATATCCCAACCAGTCAACTAATAAATGATCTTAAAATGAAGAAATATTGTCTTGAGAATTTCAGTCATTACACACGAGTGATCAGGTGGTGGCAGTAGAGTGGTGGTGCAAGTCAAGGTCTTGCACCAATCTTCCTACTCTCTATTTACAGGTCGGCTTAACTGCCTGTACTAGAAGTCTATATCTTGGGAGCTCCAAGTTAATTTCCCTTCCAATGGGAATGCTGTCCTTGAATTTTGAGGCTAAAAGACCTAGAGAAGTCTCTGGAACGAAGGTGGGATTCATTAGAACATTAGGGTTTGTCATAGAATCTCTCCACTGTTTATGGGCTACGTTGAGTTCTTTGCCTTGTTTTGCATTTTCTGGAGGATGAAATAAAGGCTGTCTTGTATCTGATACTGCATGCTGGGCACTGGCACAGGCCCTGGCACCTTTTTCCACATCTGTGGAGATGTAGGCACAAAGCAGCTTTTGGGATTTCCAGACAACATTTTGGTTGGAGAGGAGGCAAAATGAGCGAAAGGGCTAAGATTTGGGGATAGGCCCCAAGACTGACTCCAGATCCTGTAAACCCATGGTTTGAGACACTGAACCTTGGGCTGAAATAGAGGAAGAAAAGGAAATAAGGGGGAAATGAGGATGTGAACTGAGGGAAACAAATCAGAAATTGTAAATAATTGTTGAAGCCTCTTGCTCTTCTCTGAGACCCTACATCTGAAAGGCATAAACACTGCTTTTAATGTAATAGTATCCAAATTATTCTTGTTATCCTGAATCCCTTTGTTCTTTTTCTCTGGGTGTATACTCTGAATTTGTTGTTGTTACATGGTTCCAATACATTGTTATTTTGCTTCTGTTGCTCCATTCTGAATCATTTCCAACAAGTCTTGCCAGATTTCTTGGAGTTTTTCACATTCTTTTTCTCTCATGGTGCAATAATATCCCAGGATACTGGTCTACTTTTACTTGTTTTCTAATCAGAGACAATTTGTTTCTAATTTTTTTCTTATACAAATGGAGACATTCTGAATATTTTTGTATCAATAGGTTTTTTCCCCCGTCAGTAACCTCTTTAGGTTATCGGATACCCTAGGACTGAGACCACTGGATCAAAGGGTATGCACGTTTATTTAATTCTTACTGTATAATTCCATATGTCATCATTATTCTTTATTAATGAATGAATGGCAAGCTCACAGCCTGCTCCTTAGCACACACTGGGAAAAAGGCAAGAGCAGTCTAGACTGGGCGCCAGCAGATGGGGATATTGGTCTGTAGTCATGCACATTTATAGAGAAGTTTCTGCAAATTACTATGCGAATTGGGCTTCTTAGAATGGAATAGGCTGTCTCAGCTGGAAAGGATTTTAGGATGTAGAATGATAGAGCTAGAATGAGCTTTAGAACATCGAATATTAGAACCAGAAGGAGCCTTAGAATATAGTCTATAGGATGCCAAAGCTGGAGAAACCTTAGGACGAAGGACCATAGGAGGCCGCAAATGAAACAGACATTACTTAGCACACCAAGTATCAGAAATGGAAAGAACCTTGGCACAGAGAATATTAGAATGTCAGTCAGAAAGGACTTTAGAACAAAAAAGGTCAACACTGGCCCGGGCCCGAGAACAGAGAATATTATAACTGGCATAGATCTTAGAACATGAAATATCATATCTGGAAGATGATTAGAACATAGAATAATACCAGACCTGGTACAGATCTTAGAACATGAAACATAAGAGCTGGAAGGGAATTTAGAACATAGAATGTCAGAACACACAATGCCAGAGCTGGAAGAAATCTCAGAACCCAGAATGTCAGAGCTGGGAAGGGTCTTAGAACATGGGATGTCAGAGCAGGAGAGGGATCTCTGAAAATACATTAGAGCTGGAAGGGATCTTAGAACCAGAACATCAGAGTTGGGAAGGACTTTAGAACCCAGAATGTCAGAGCTGGGAAGGGTCTTAGAACATGGGATGTCAGAGCTGGGAGGGATCTTTGAAAACACAATGTTAGAGCTGGAAGGGATCTTAGAACCAGAACATCAGAGTTGGGAAGGACTTTAGAACCCAGAATGTCAGAGCTGGGAGGGATCTTAGAACCAGAATGTCAGAGCTGGGAGGGATCTTTGAAAACACAATGTTAGAGCTGGAAGGGATCTTAGAACCAGAACATCAGAGTTGGGAAGGACTTTAGAACCCAGAATGTCAGAGCTGGGAGGGATCTTAGAACCAGAATGTCAGAGCTGGGAGGGATCTTTGAAAACACAATGTTAGATCTGGAAGGGATCTTAGATCCAGAACATCAGAGTTGGGAAGGACTTTAGAACCCAGAATGTCAGAGCTGGGAGAAAACTTAGAACATACAATGTTTGAGCTGGTAGGGACTTGGAACATCAGTTTTTTTTTTAAAATTTAAATTTTATTATTATTTTTTAAAACCTTTACTTTCCATCTTAGAATCAATACTGGGTATTGGCTCCAAGACAGAAGAGTGGTAAGGGCTAGGCAATGGGGGTCAAGTGACTTGTCCAGGGTCACACAGCTAGGAAGTGTCTGAGGTCACATCTGAACCCAAGATCTCCCATCTCTGGTTCTGACTCTCAATCCACTGAGCCACTTAGCTGCCCTTGGAACATCAGTTTTAAAGCTAGAGAAGAGATCTTAGAGATCACTCAGTTCAACTCTGGTTTATAAAGAAGAAACTGAGTCCTAGACATATCCAAGGTCACACAACTAGTTAATGGTAGAATCAGAAGTGGAGATAGGCAGTTCATATAGTTCAGCCAAAAGACAACTAGCTTTGGAGTTAGAAGGGTTCAAATCTTGTCTCTTGAGTCATCTTGGGCAAGTTAATGAACCTTTCGGAGCCTTTGTTTCCTCCTCTGTAAAATGAGGAGGTGGGCTTGAATGGTTTTTAGGTCCTAGCTCTGACTCTGTGATCCTGGCTGGGGGGTGGTCTTTGGTAAGATTAAAGTTGTGCCATTGATCTCACTAAATCTAATCAGCCCCTAAAGTCCGGCCCCCAGATGTGTCAGGGGACCTCCTGGATTATTGCCTCGAGGAGGGGGGAACCTGTGGCTGGGGAAGAGCTTCTGTCCCCCCATCCTGTGTGGGAGAGATGGGCAGAGACAGAAGCCGGGCTGGCTCTTTCCTCCACCACATGGCCCACATCTCGCCCTTTTCAGAAGCCTCTAAACCAACATTTTCAAAGAAGTTGGAGCCTTCTCAGCCTGCCTACCCACTCTTGTGTCACTCTCCAAGCAGGACTGGCAGATGGGCTGTGAGCTCTTTCCAGGGCCTCCTGGTTTCCACCTTAACCAGCCTTAACCCTTCCCTTCCCATCAGCCCCACAAGCTCCTGAGTGCCGCCCCTCAGGGTCTGGGGGCAGAAGGGCTGCTGTCGCCTCTGCCTAGGCAGACCAGGCGCCCTGTCCAGCCCTGCCTGCCTCCGCTGCCAGAATTCCCACCGCAATCCTATAAACGCTCTGGCCCCGGGCAGCAGCTGCCGGGGGATCCTAGCACAGAGCCAAGCTGTGTAAATGCTCTCCCCTTCCTTGTAGCGGGAGTGGGAGGTGGAGGGATGGAGAGGTGGCGCTGGGGGTGTGAGGCTCCAGGCTAGGTCCGCTCCCTTTGTCATCCTCTGGCCTCATTTTATCTCCTCTTTGTTCTCTTCTGAGATCTCCCTGGCTTCAATCCTGCCATTTGGAAATAGCAGGGGATGCTTGCAGTCTAGGTTGGGGTCCTGACTCT
Source organism: Monodelphis domestica (assembly GCF_027887165.1). Lineage (NCBI taxonomy): Eukaryota > Metazoa > Chordata > Mammalia > Didelphimorphia > Didelphidae > Monodelphis > Monodelphis domestica. The sequence continues at coordinate 397,680,089 of NC_077227.1, forward strand.
GGGACAGTCACTCTGCATGTCAGTGTCAATGTTCTCATCTGTAGAATGGGGGTCCGTGGACCACCAACCCCACAGGACTAGTGTGGGCAAAGAAAGCACTTTGTAAAACCCAAATCCCAGGGAAGGGTGGGATTAGTAATCTTATCCTCACATTCTGCCTCTGGCTTTCTGGACACATCCTGCCTCCACCACTGCCAGCTTGGGCCATGCCCCTCGCCTGCCTCTAGGCATTCAGCTGTGCCTTTGCCCCCCATCCTCTGGTCCAGTTTGCTCCCAAGTCTAGTCCCAATTGGTGTTTCCAGTCTGACCTTCGATTTCTTGTTCTTTGCCTTATAACACTGACCTGCTGCTGCCTACCATTCAGGTGCTGACATTGGATCAGGAAGAAGGCCCTAACGGGCAGCTGGGTAACTTAGTGGATTGAGAAATCTGGCCTCAGACACTTCCCAGCAGTGTGACCCTGGGCAAGTCACTTAACCCCCATTGCCTAGCCTGTACTACTCTTCTGCCTTGGAACCAATACCCAGTATTGATTCTAAGAAGGAACGTAAGGGTTAAAAAAAAATTCAGAAAACCATGGAAAGATTTATATGAATTGTTGGAGAGTGCACCAAGTTAACCAAGAAAACAAAATATACAATGACTACAATTTAAGTGGAAAGAACAATTTAAAAAACTAGACTGGAAAGTTCTAATGATCAAGAAGTTGTCCCTAGAGAAGGTAATGATTAAAAAAAAAAAGGAAGAAGGGCATAGCAAGGGGTACTGATTTGCCTAAGATCTCCCAATAACTCAATGAATTTGTTCACATGTTTGCAAGGAGGTCCAGCATGGAAAGAGTAGGTAGCCTGAGATACTTCCTAGCTGTATGACCTTGGGCAAGTCACTTCAGCTTGACTACCTAACCCTTATTGCTCTTCTGTCTTACTGATACTAAGACAGGTTAAGACAAGGTTAGGGAAGAAAGAATGAAAGTGAAAGGAGAGAAAGAAAGAGAAAGGAAAAGAAAAAGATTAAGAAAGACAGAAATAAAAAAGAAAGGAAAAAAGAAAGAGGAAGGAAGAAAAGGAAAAAAGAGAGAAGAAAAAGGAAAGAAAAAAGGGAGAAAGAACAAAAAGAAGAAAAGATAAAGAAAGAAAGGAGGAAACAAAGAAAGAAAAAAGAGAAAAAGGAAGTAAGAAGGAAAAAGGAAGAAAGGATAGAAGGAAAAAAAAAGGAAGAAAGAAAGAAGAAAAAGAAAGAAAAGAAAGAAAGAAAGAGTATAGGCAACTGGATGTGGTCTTGGGGAATATAGGAAGGGGTTATGGGAAAACCCTTGAAGTTTGTTTAATTCTTCATTGAGGCTCCACTGTGAGGTAACTGGTTGAAGCTCAATATTTCACCATTAAAGCTTTATCCTTTTAATGCTTATTGTCTCTCCCATGAAAACTGATGGCTCCTTGGTGGCAGAGACCCTATTTTTGACTTTCTTTATATCTCCAACACTTAGCACATAGTAAATGCTTAACAAATGTTTGTTGATTGACTGACTATGACTCTGGATCTTGCAGGGAGCATTGCTAGCTTCATGCTTGCTCTGCCAGGGGCCGCTCTGGACCAAATGTGTAAGAACTGCTGAGCAATTCATTCATTCATTTTTTAAAACAACTATTAATTTCTTACAATGCATTATAACCCTGTGCCCTGCAATGAGGGAGGGACGAATGAAGGCAGCCCATGTGTTTGTGCCCTCCAGATGTTCATTTTCTACAGGAGAGATGAGACATGGCCGCAGGTGTCATTTAATTTTTGCGTTTCCCCTACTTCCAGAAAAGACATCTGCTAATAATTATTTTTTAAAAATTCAATATTATTTTATTTTCCCCTAATTACATGTAAAAACTATTTATTCATTTATTTATTTTTACCAATTATGTGTAATGACAAATGTCCACTTTTTAAGTTTTTCAAAGTTATATGATCCAAATTGCCTCCCTTTCTCCCTTTCCTGGAGCTGGCAAGCAATTTGATCTGGGTTCTACATGTCTTATCTGGCAAAACATATAACATTTTTTAACCTTTTTTTTTAAAAGTTTTGAGTATTGAATTCTAACCCTCCAGCTCTTCCCTTCCTCCTTGGTGAGGCAGTAAGCAATGAGATGTAGATTTTACATGTGTAATCACATAAAACGTTTTTCCATATTAATCCTTTTGTGGAAGAAAACTTGAACAAAAATATGAAGAAAGAAAATGAAATACAGTAGGCTTTGGTCTGGATTCAGATTGTTCCGAGTTATTTAATAAATTTATTTTACATGATGTAAATATTTAGAAAAAAAATTTAGCAAATTAAATAAATAAAGATTAAAACAATTCTTAGGAGGACATTTTTTCCCCTGGCTGCTCCCATACCCGCAGTGCAACAAACCTTTCCCGGTCATTTCCACTGAGATTGACTCTTTCTGATTGATCTTTGTTTCTGCCTTTTTTTCTCATACCCAGCCCTCCGCACAGTGCCCGGCCTGGAATAAGGCCTTAAATGCTTGTTGACTGAGTTGTGACAAGTAACTGTGAGGTCCCCCTTTTGGCTCACCTAGTCTGTAATTCTGTGATCTTAGCTCTGTGTGTTCTTGGTCACTATTTGAGGGTTCTCTTGCAACTGGGGGAGCTGGGAGGGATACTTCTAAGACCAGGCAAGCTGAGTTTCTACTAACTGTACTATCTTCCTGACAATGGAGGGAAACTTAGGTTAGCTGAGGCTATTCAAGGAATGAACGATAAATTGCTTTTTATTTTAATAACAAATTTCCACATAAGTTTTCCAAATTTATATGATTCGTGTTGTCTCCCTCCTTTCTTCCCTCCCCCTCCCAAAGCTGGGAAGCAGTTCAATCAATCTGGGTTATACGTATACTATCACACAAAACATGTTTCCATGTTACTCATTTTTGCAAGCAAATAATCTTATAAAACCAGAACATAAACTCAAATAAACAAGTGATAAATCATGTTTTTATCTGCCATGAATGAATACAAAATTTTAAAAAGAATGTATTAAATACATAGTGTATATCAGTGAGATAGACCTTGCCCTCATAGAGTTTACATTCTAGTAGAGGAGACCTCACACATTTGGGCATAGTGGGCCTAGAGTTTTGGTCTGGGGAATTACTGGAAGAGTAAATGTAGGGGGCAGCTGGGTAGCTCAGTGGATTGAGATCCAGGCCTAGAGACTGGAGGTCCTGGGTTCAAACCTGGCCTCAGACACTTCCCAGCTGTGTGACCCTGGGCAAGTCACTTAACTCCAATTGCCTAGCCCTTACCATTCTTCTGCCTTGGAACCAATACACAGGATTATTTCTGAGGTGGAAAGGTAAAGGTTTTTTAAAAAAAGAATGAAAGGAGCTAGCTCCTAGGTGATGACTGGTTTGACTATTACTTCCAGAGCAAGAGGAGGAAAGAGAGGAGCATAGTGGGAATAGGCTTCAGATGATGGCAAGACTCCAGGCTCAGGAGGTTGTACAGAAGGTGAAGCATGGTGGGGACCATCTAAATAGAGTTGATTAGGTGGGTTGGCACTACCACTCACTTCTGCCCTGGCAGGAGTTCTAAAACAGAGTGGATCAACTCCTCAAGGAGGGGAGGGTGACATGGTTTTGGGTTTCACTCAGGAGGGAGAGATTCCAGGAGTGTAGTGCCAGGGTAGATGGCAGGATGTCCAGGGTGGATGGCTACTGCTAGTGGGTGTAAGACTGGCTCCAACCTGAGAGACGTGGGCTAGTACAAGTTTCTCCCCAGGAGAGGAACTGCCCCAAGCAAGCGATTGTGTGGGGAGGGCACAGGGATATATGGGTAGCCCTAGATATCAGCCCACATCTCTTCCTTGCTCACCTGTGGTCATGCTGGACGGGCAGCTGGGGTTGAAGGGTCAATGCACGATCTATTTCTTTAAAAAAATTTTTTTAAACCCTTACTTTCCATCTTGGTCTTGGAATCAATACTGTGTATTGGCTCCAAGGCAAAAGAGTGGTAAGGGCTAGGCAATGGGGGTCAAGTGACTTGCCCAGGGTCACCCAGCTGGGAAGTGTCTGAGGCCAGATTGAACCCAGGACCTCCCATCTCTAGGCCTGGCTCTCAACCCACTGAGCCACCCAGCTGCCTCCTGCATTCTGTCTATTTCTGTCTCCTTTCCCAGGGATGCCATGTTCTCATACTTGTCCTGAAATTATCGGATGTTTTTGGATATATTCTGATACCTATTCATATGGAATAGATTATTTCATTGGAAAAGGAAATCTATGATGACTTTGTAATTTGGATAAATTCAATAAAATGATTGATCCAAGACTATATTCTTTCTCTTGTGGCATATTTGGGAGATCTGAATGTTACTGCTATTTCTTATTCTTAGACACAGAAGTACCATCTGGTGATTTTTAGGGTAGAATAAAAACTCCTGAGTTATTTCATGGTCTTAGCCACTGCACTTGGTTGTCTTTGAAGGGTTCTCAGGCCCTTTGGGCCACGGACCTATCCAGACTCCATCCTCCCCTTCCAAATGATGTTTGGATCTGTTCCAGCGTAATGCTACAGCCCCATCAATGCATCATAAACCCTGTTTGCAAAATCCATGCTCACAATCTTGGGAAATGAATCATCCAAGGCTCTTTTTCTTTAAACTAATGAGCTATTTCTTCATTTCTTATTGAGTTTTCAAAAGGGAGGTAGAGTCAGTGAACTCATGCAAATTGTGGAAATTGGCATCCTCAGACCTCCATGCAAGGTATTTGAAGTGCACAGATGTTTGCTGGCTTAAATAAGAGACCTCGCGCTGGTGTGAAAAATATGATACCCCTAAATTTTTCACTCAATTGGTCTTGAGTTGGGAATGAAATCTGCCAATCTGCGTTCTCTTTCTCCAGGACGAGAATGGATCTTTGATCCCTTTTAAGAAGGAGAATGGGACTTGAGAATGGAGAAATCAGCATCAATGGCACATTCTGTATGTGTTTCAAGACTGTGAGGATGTAAACAAGAAGATTGCAGATCTCTGAAGTGTATTATTGGTTCAGATGGATCAGGGCCTCACACATGTTTCTATGGCTGATTTTTTTTGACAGTAAAAATTGCACATCTGTTAATGTTTCACACAAAAACAACAAAGTTGGCATCTTTCCCCTGCCCCCCCCCCCCCCTTTTCTCGGCTTTCTTTTCTGTGGCTACTCTCTATGACTTAGAATCAGAACACCAGGTTCTATTCTGTACGCTCACATTTATTAGCTGTGCGACTTTGGACAAAATGGCCCAAGGGGCTCAGCTTCCATATCTGTGAGGTGGAAATGAGAATATTTGTATTACATCATGGAGATGTTAAAAGGGTCACATGAACCTAAGAGAAAATATTTTTTAGCTGGGAATTATCATGGTTTCCCTCAGAAAAGATGACTTGTTGCTCATTATTTCTGAAGGTGAATCCACTTCTGCAGGGGAGGCCAGGCTTGAACAACTTGGGAACTACCAGTTCCTCTTGGTCCTTCTGTTGTCCTGACCTTTGCCTGGCTACATGACCTCTGACTCACTGCTGGCCCTGACTTTTGCAGTCTACAGACTCTAAGAACCTGTTTGATGTTATGTCCCTGGATACCCTCTCTTGTTCTCCAAACCTACCCCTATGCTGTTCACTGGTTCCAGGTTCCCAGCCTCTTCTGTGTGTCCCCAAGGCTCTTCCCTGATAGCTGGGCCTTCTAGATTATATTATGCAATAGGAAACAGCTAGGTGGACAGAGTTCTGGGCTTGGAGTTAGGAAGACCTGACTTAAATACTTATTAGTTGTGTGATCCAGATAAAAGTCCTTTAACCTCTACAGAATTCAGTTTCCTTATCTGTAACATGAAGGGACTGGGCTCAATAACTTCTAAGGCCCCTTCTAGTGCTCTCTGTCTCTGTCTCTGTCTCTGTCTTTCCCTCCCTCCTTCTCTGCCTCCCTCCCTCTCTCCTTCTCTACCTCCCTCTCTCCATCCCTCCACCCTTCCCTCTATCCATCCCTCCATCCCTCCCTCTCCCTCCTTCCCTCTGTCTCTGTCTCCCTCCTTCTCTCTCTGTCTCTCTCCATCTCTGTTTCTCTGTCTCATTCCTTCATTTTCTTTCTCCTGTCTCTCCCTCCCTCCCTCCCTCCCTCCCTCCCTCCCTCCCTCCCTCCCTCCCTCCCTCTCTCTATCTCTGTCTCCCTCCTTCTTTCTCTCTCTCTTCATCTCTGTCTCTGTTTCTCTGTCTTGCTCCTTCATTTTCTCTCTCTGTCTCTGCCTTTTTGTCTCTGTCTCTCTCTTCCGCCTATAGTCAAAAACAGGAATAGAACTCGATTTATCCTGCATCCATCACCCGACTTTTCCTTCTCTATGACTAGATGTATGCTAGGTTTTCAATCATTGCTTGTGGGTTGGTGTAGGGGACAGGTGATAGTCTCATTCATTCAATGTATTTATTAAATACCTATTAAGTACCCAATCCGTATACTCTCCCAGCTTCAGGATGGGGAGGAAATAAAAGAATGATGCCTTCTTTCTCCTCCCCACCCATCCCAATGCCACTAGGACATTGAATCATAGATACACCAAATGGGAGAGCTAGCAGGGACCTTGGACCAGGTACGTGATTTTTGTAGAAGAGACTGAGGTCCAGAGAGAGGATGTGATTTGTTGAAAGCCACACAGTAGGTCCGTAGTGGAGCTAAGACTAGAACCAAAGTCTTCCAATCATTACTCCAGTGTTTTTCCATCTGTAATCTGACTCCAGTCTACCTTTCCAAACCTCATTACAACACATTATTCCACCACATACACAATGTGGCCCAGCCAAACTGTACTCTCTTACTGTTCCTTATATATAGTAATCCATTTCCCACCTCCACACTTTTACACGCATTGTCTTCCATGCCTGGAATGCGTTCTCTCTTCATCTCTGTCTTTCAGGGTTCCTGGTTTCCTTCAAGGCTCCACTCAAGTGTTAACTTCTTTCTTTATGAGGTATTTCCTTATCTCCTGATCCGCCAGCTGCTAGTACCTTCCTTCTAAAATCAATCAAGTTATTTTTCTTTTGTATGTATATGTAAATATACCTACATGTAAACATCACATATACATACCATACCCTATTGTGTGTGTGTGTGTGTGTATATATATATAAATGTTGTCTCCTTTGGCTGGTCTGTAAATTCTTTGAGGACAAAACCAGTTTCATTTCTGTCTTTGTAGCCCTGTTGCCTAGCACAGTGATGGATACAGAGAAGATACTATTAAAAAAATGCTTGTGGATCATGATCACTCCATGATGCTACATTTACTACTACTACTACTACTATTATTATTATTACCTTAACTAATAATTTTTTTCTCAGGTGAGCAAACATCAAATAAACATAAATCATGAACAGTATCCTCTGCTTGATGCCAGGTCAATTTACAAAGAGAAATAAGTTGTGATGCCAGTCTTTAAGCAGCATCAATCAACAGATGTGCCAGTTGGTTGTCTCCATTCACCTGAGCTGTTATTTCTCTGATGAAGGTACCTCTCTGGCTGTGACTCTCCCATGTGTCTTGTCACATATTAGAATCCAGGCTCCTTGAGGGCAGGATACCTTTAAAAACATAGCAATAATGATGATGATGATGATGTATCTTGCTTTTTGTTTTTGTGTCCCAAGTGCCTTGGATGGTACCTAGTTTTTAGTAAGCAGTTATTAGAGGCTTTTTCATTCATTCATTCATTCATTCATTCATTTATTCATTGATTTAACCATTCATTATATTGCAAAATACCAAGAAATTTTGACCATTTCCTTAAAAAGAAAATCTTCTATAAAGGTACCCTTGAAGTATGTGTATTCTCTGAAGAATTTTAAGTAGATGAGAAAGTAAGCATTTGGGTTGTTAGTTCTGATGATTTATAAGTTGCTTTTTAAAAGATAAGGTCCAAGGGCCCACTGGGTGGCTCAGTGGGTAGAGCACCAGAGCTGGAGATGGGAAGTTCTGGATTCAAATGTGGCTTCAGGCACTTCATAACTGTATGACTCTGGGCAAGTCATTTATGGATTATTATTACTATGTGATTCTACATTTGTTATTATTATTATCACCTTAACTAATAAAATATTTTAACAACGCCAATTTCCTAGCTTTTATCATTCTTCTGCCTTATTATCAATTCTAAGACAGAAGGTAAGGTCCCCCTCCCAAAATAAGGTCCAAGATTTTTTTTCATGTTGTTGGTATCTAATTCTCCTTCAGACACCTTGGGAATTGATCCCTCAACACTTTCCAAACTGTAGCATTTCTAGCAGAGATATCCTTTGTGATAGTTGGTTTAGCCCAGTTGCTTTTATCTTTAAGTAAAAAAAAAATACCACATATATTCTGTAATATTTCTTCTTCTTCATAAGCATAAACAGGCCTGTGGTATTAGAAGCAAAGTGTGGTAGCTTCATGGACCTTGATGGTAATTGTGAGTCTGCTATAAAAATCACTGTAGATCATTATCATCTTTCATCTGTTTGTGGCTGTCCTTCCAGTGTCATCTGTAAATGCCCTAGGGATGACTTTTCTTAGTTGAATCAAACACCAAGCTTTCTTCAGACTGATTTTTCTTTTGACTGGTTCTTGCTGTTTTATGAGGTGATACTGCCCATAATCTCACACCATCTTTCACTGTAAAATTTAAAAAATGAATTATATTTTAAAGTCTCCTCTGATTTCTAGCCCACCATTCCCACTAAATCAAGTGTTGCCCTTGGCTACCATATTTCTCTATTTGGCAAGTAGGTCAAGTGTTTGTTGATCAATATAGTTTTTAGATTCTTTGGTCTCCTTGTTGGGCAAATTGATTTGTATCAGTTATTTCTCTATGAAATTGTCATGATTGTTGTCTTTTAAAATCTTATTTAAAAAAGCATAAATTAGTCATTGAAATAAGTTGGGATGGAGAGGTTTTAATTTTATGCCATCTTTTTTTTTCATTTTCATAATTTTTTCTAGCTTCACATTAATTTTGACCTTTGCTCTAAACAATTGATGGTCTGCCTGTACACCCACAGCTGATTCAGGAATGAATCTCAGATTAGTAATGAGTCATTTCCTGTTGGTTAAAATATAAACAATTTCTCTTCTTTCTGCTGTTATTCAGTGCTTGTTGTCTCCAATACCTTTGGCCCTTTCTTGAAGTAAGTTTTCATGATCTATTGATATGAGGATTCTGGGTAGTCTATAAGTCTGAGCCTCTTTCATTCCTTACTCTTTAACCATATTTTTCAATGTATTTTTTTGCCCTCCTCTGCTTACTTTTACTTTGAAGTTACTGAGTTCCAAGAATTTGTTGTTTTCAGTCATTTTTCAGTTGTGTCCAATTCTCTGTGGCTTCATTTGGAGTTTTCTTGGCAAAGATATTGGAGTAGTTTGCCATTTCCTTCTCCAGCTCATTTTACAGATGAGGAGATTGAGGCCAACAGGGTTAAGTAACTTGCCACCCAGGTAGTGTCTGAGGCCAGATTTGAATTCAGGAAGAGAAATCTTCCTGACTCCTGGCCTGGCACTCTTTCTACTCTGCAACCTAGCTGCCTTTGCCAAAAGTGTGTTGATTTAATTTAGAAAGTGTTATGGAATTCTTTGTAAAATTTCTTGTCCTGTTCATCCTCTGCAACAGATATACCATGCACAAGCAGGAACGACTATTTTCATGGTGGTCTTTTTACAAATATATGATGCTACAAGATGACCAGATTTCCCATGGAGGGATGTTTTGTGTTGCCTTTCACATATAAGATAAAACTAACTCTGCTAACTTCTTTGTTTAGTTGTTTTTGGAGAACCAACAAGCCTTTTTTTTTTTAAACCTGCAATTTCCTTCTATTTGCATTGCTATCCCTCAACTCCTTTTTAAGGATGTCCACTGATTGTTCATTGGCCAAAAGATCTCACATTTAGTGTATAGGTAAGTTAATGTTATTTGATGGTCTAAAAACTGTTTTGATCCTTGGCTCCTTCTGCCCTCTTTTCTAGCCCTCTGTCATGGTCACTAAAGAAGTAGATGGGAGATCCATAGGCCTGGGAGACTTTTGGTAATTTTCTCTTGTTATGATTATCATGATCTCAAGAGACCGAGTTTTGGGCAAGAAAATAAGTTTATTGATTCTATTAGGTTGATTGGTCAGGCCAGCATCCTAACCGAGAAAGAGATATAGGTCTCCATGGCTCTCTTGGGTCCCTCCCTAGGACATTCCAAGACATCTTTAATTGGTGAAAGCTAATTAAGGGGGAGCCCATCAACCTATCTACCTCTCCCCATCCCCACAGCTGGACAGGTCAGATAGGTGGGAAAATATCATTGCAGAACTTTTCTCTTAGTCAGTCAATGTCTGTGAAAAAGATCACATTCCCTAGGATGAAGAGAAAACAAACATTTATAGACCGAGTGGAGCCAAGTCTGAAATCTGGCTCAGGAATTCTCTCTACTATATGGGAACTGATTTGGGGCCTTTATAATCCAGGACCCTGATATAAAAATAGAACAGTATAGGAAAAGTAAATTCTCACCCTCTATTATGTGTATTGGTAAAACCAACGAATTTATCACCAAGTTGCCTGTGAGCCCTCCCTTTATTAACTAAGCTGGTTCTTGGAAAGCACATGTAGTTTGTTACTGGAATGGGCTCAAAGTCTTTCCAGTTTGGTAATCAGTTAGAGCTTGCCCTCTGCTATCAGAACCACTGACAAAAGCTAGGTGGCATGGTAATTAGAGTATTGGCCTTGGAATTAGAAAGATCTGAATTCAAATCCTACCTCAGGCACTTCCTAGATCTGTCAAATCACATAAGATTTCCAGGCAAGTCACTTAACCTTTCTCAGTCTTAGTTTCCTCATCTGTAAAATGGGGATAATAATAGCACCCACCTATCCTAATGTGAAATGTAATGTATGTAAAATGCTTTGCAAACCTTAAAGAGCTATATAAATATTAGCATGTGTTATGATTGTTGGTGTTGCTTTGAGAACCCAGGATCACTTCCATGCTAAGGTGAGGCAGCAGAAGATTTTGTTTCATGTGCATGATCTTATTTCATCTTCACATCAGCCCCCCCAAGTAGGAAATCGAGTATTATTATTCTCCTTGTTTCATGGAAGGTGAAGTGCCTGAAGTAGCAGTCAGGACTTGAATTCAAGCCTCCTGCTTCCTGTCATGTTTTTTTTTTCTCTTCTTTCAATAACTGACTCATACACTCCCATAACTCAGCATTGCCTCCTGAGCTGAACTGGATGTTTTTAACACCCACTTCAGGGGGGGATTGTATTTTAATAAAAATCCAAGATTTTGAAATTTTGTTCGAGAAAGATCTTCAAGGAAGAAGCTTGATAACTCCTAAATCCAGAGAATGAACTTTTGCAGAAAGATGCCAGAAAACCCACACTTCAAGATCCAGAATGAACTTTGGGTATGGTTGATTGAACTGAAGTTTGATTGAACATTTATTGTAAATGTACACTTTTATGCCAAGGGGACTGCCCCTAATTAGGCCCCTCCTCTCTTCTCTTCTCTTCTCTCTTCTCTTCTCTTCTCTTCTCTTCTCTTCTCTTCTCTCTTCTCTTCTCTTCTCTTCTCTTCTCTTCTCTTCTCTTCTCTTCTCTTCTCTTCTCTTCTCTTCTCTTCTCTCTTCTCTTCTCTTCTCTTCTCTTCTCTTCTCTTCTCTTCTCTTCTCTTCTCCTTCTCTCTGTCTGACTGTCTGTCTCTCTTTCTCCTTCCCTCTCTCTTCCCCTCTCTCCCTCTGTCCCCTACTATACTTTCTTTTCCTCCTCCCTCCCTCCCTTCCTCTCCCCCAGTAAAACTATTTGCAAAGGACTTGAATGCATGAAGTAGCCCTGCTTGGTCACCCCATAGCATCCGGGAAAGACAAATTGGATCTTAATATGACTATAGAAGTGAAAAGATGCTCTTTGACACCTTTAGAGTTTTCAGTCTGGGACTGGAAATACCACCAGCAATGCTTTGCTGGTGACATTTCCCAGACTTCTTGCCTGGGGCTGAGTCAGAGATAAAAACAGCCTTATTGGGTATGTGTGTGTGCATGCCTGTGTGTGCGTGTGTGTATGTGTGTTTAACATTTTCACACTTCTGCTTCCGGTCCTCTTCAGAAGAGCAACAAATGTGCAAAAATGAAAAACATTTCAAAGATTATTAACAAATCCTCTTCTGGTTTTCTCTCCAAGATTCTATTGAAGTTCAACTAGATTCAGTGGGCAGGATGATTTCCCACCACTGTGATTTGTTCAGGCAGGTCCCTATGCTTAGGATGCCTTCTCTTTACTACTCTTTTTGGCATGGTGAATTCCTACCCATCCCTTAAAGCCCAACTCAAATGCCACCTTCCCTAGGAATCCTCCTCTGATTTCTAACCTCTTCCTTCAACATATTCAGTAAAAATCTTTTTTTTTCTGTCTTTCATGAAATATGTGATTTTTACACCTTTTATATACTTATTCATTAGAATGTATAATGGTGATCTAAGGAAGTATTTGTGAAATTAGTGGTAAAATTCATTAAGTATTCTAATTTGTAGATAATATTAGCCTAATAACATTGATCCTCCTTGTTGAAATTTGTCATCATTTCTAAAGAGATCAATCTAACAATCCACACTGGAAAAACCAAATGGATGAGAAAAATATACCACCCTTATGATATGTATTTGGAAGAACAGCTTATTGAGTTATCTAACCAATATTACTTTTTAGGAAATCAGTACTTGTTGATAGTGAGCCAGATCCAAACAGCTGATGGTGTAATGGACAGAGCCCTTGGCTTAGAGTCAGGAAGACCTGAGTTCAAATATACTTTCTCCCCCCTTCCCCCTTAAAACCCTTACCTTCTGTTGAAATTTGATTCTAAGTATCGGTTCTAGGCAGAAGAGTGGTAAGGACTAGGCTGTCAGGGTTAAGTGACTTGCTTAGGGGTCACATAGTTAGGAAATGTCTGAATTCAGATTTGAACCCAGAACTTTTCATCTCCAGACCTGGCTCTTTTATCTACTGAACAACCTCAAATACACTTTCTAGTTGTGTAACCTTGGGCTTGTTAATCAATCGATCAACATTTATTAAGTGCCTACTATGTGCCAGGAACTGTGCTAACTCTAGGGTATATAAAAAGAAGCAAAAGACAGTTCCTGCCCTCACAGAACTTACAATCTAATGGGGAGACAACATGCAAACAAATACATACACACATATAAACAAGCTATGTTTAGAATAAGATCATTAAAAGAAGGAAAGCCCTGAAATTAAGAGGAGTGTGGGGAGACAAGAAGGAAAGCCTGAAATTAAGAGGAGTGTGGGGAGACTACAGTCTCAGTTTCCCCATGTGTAAAATAAGAGGTTTGGACTTGCTGTCCTCTAAGACCCATTTATGGTTCTGCTACCTGCCTGACCGCTCCTCATCCCCTTGGCTGATTCATCATTTGAGTCACATCCACTCACTGTGGGTGTTCTCCAAGACTTTGCGAGTGGGCTGGAGTGCATTCAGGAACTAGCTTAGAGCTTTCTTTGAATGATCCCGATGTTCTCACTGCCTCCCAAACTCATCTTTTTATATTTTTATTTTTCAACACTAAGTATTTGATACTTTCCAATTTGCAGCCAACACAGCCTTTTCCACATGCCCACCAGCAGCTTCAGGAGGAGCTAATGGTAATTGGCAAAGCCTATGGACTTTCCGCTCCAATTTCAGAAACTCTGGATGCTGGGACGCCATGATCTCAGAGGGAGTCACAGTTGCAGATGACCTAAAGGTCAATGGAGAGACACATGGTGGGGTATAAGTGCGCTTTATCATACCCCAATGATGTGGGAAAAAGTAGTGCAATGGCCATCAAGGAAGCGAAGCCGCTGATGTCTGCCCTAAATTTGTGAAGGTCTGAGGGGCAGAGGGTGGTAGAGCCTGGAGAGCCAGGCTTGGAGTCAGGATGAGGCAGGTTCAAATCCATCTCTGGCTGTGTGGCTCTGGGTAAACTCCTTGGGCTTCTCCACGCCTGAGAACACTCTCTGAGATAATACATTGGATAGCAGGAGCTCATCTATATTGGATGAGGGAATGTTTTCAGTGGGAGCTCCCAACGTTGATGAAATCAGGTCTGGCACACACACACACACACACACACACACACACACACACACACACACACACACACACACACACACACAGACTTTTTTTTTTTTTTTCAAATGACCCTCACTTTCTGTCTTGGACTCAATACTAAGTATCAGTTCCAAGGCAGAAGAGCATAAGGGCTAGGCAATTGGGGTTCAGTGATTTGCCCAGGGTTACCCAGCTAGTCAGAGGACACATTTGAACCCAGGATATCCAGCCTGGCTCTCTATTCGCTGAGTCACCCAGGTCATCCTCCTCGCCTCCAAATTTTCTAAAGCGTTGTGAGGTAGCAAGAAGAAGGGAATAATAGAGGGGCAGCCAGATTTTTGCACCATTAAACGTGTGACGTTTAAAAGTACTGCAGAAAGATGTGGTTGGTGCCAGGAAGGGGTAACACTCACAGGAAGTTAAGAGTTACTTTGCCAAATCCCCTACCTGACCATGAACTCCACAAGGCCCTCAGGGATTGTGGGCTCTCCTAGGCTCCTAGAGTTTAGAGCAGGAGGTAGTCTAGATCAAAGATGTCAAACGTAGACCATCTGGGGCCCACATACTTTTTAGTGCTGTTTGAACCAGATTAAAATGTAATTTGGAAATATATAAAAAAAACAAATGGGCAGCTACATAGCAATAGAGCATGTTGCTTGGACTCAGGAATACTCATTTTCATAAGTTTGAATCCAGCTTTAGACACTTAGCTGTGTGACCTTGAGTGAGTCACTTAACTCTGTTTGCCTCAATTTTCTTCATTTGTAAAAGGAGCTGGAGAAGGAAATGGCAAATCATGCCAGTATGTTTGCCAGGAAAACACTGACTGAGGTCACAAAGACTTGGACATGACTGAAAAACAATGAAGCAACACCAAACTAACTAAATAAAAATATAATAAAATATAGATAGTGTTACATTTTAAAACTAAGTCTCCGTGGACCCACAGGGATCCTTATGTACAGAGAAGTGGCCCCTGTTTTCTATTTGAATTTGCTATTGTTGGTCTAGAACAATCCTCTGTGTAAGCACTGTGTCTCTTTCTGGTGTATAGCATGGTTTCTGTATGTTTTTGGAGAGCAGGGATGAAGGGATTTCAATAGGGATTCTTTTTCTCTTTTTCACTCTTTGTTTATCTCTTTTCTTTCCCTCCCTCCCTCCCTCCCCTCCCTCCTTTCCTCCCTCCTTTCCTTCTTTCTTTCTTTCTTTCTTTCTTTCTTTCTTTCTTTCTTTCTTTCTTTCTTTCTTTCTTTCTTTCTTTCTTTCTTTCTTTCTTTCTTTCTTTCTTTCTTTCTTTCTTTCTTTCTTTCTTTCTTTCTTTCTTTCTTTCTTTCTTTCTTTCTTTCTTTCTTTCTTTCTTTCTTTTTCTCTCTTTCTTTCTCTCTCTCTCTTTCTTTCTCTTTCTTGCTTTCTTTCTTTCTTTCTTTCTCTCTCTCTTTCTTTCTTTCTCTCTCTATTTCTTTTTCTCTCTCTCTTTCTTGCTTTCTTTCTTTCTTTTTCTCTCTCTCTTTCTTGCTTTCTTTTTCTCTCTCTCTTTCTCTCTCTTGCTTTCTTTCTCTCTTTCTTTCTTTCTCTTTCTTTCTTTCTTTCTTTCTTTCTTTCTTTCTTTCTTTCTTTCTTTCTTTCTTTCTTTCTTTCTTTCTTCTTTCTTTCTTTCTTTCTTTCTTTCTTTCTTTCTTTCTTTCTTTCTTTCTTTCTTTCTTTCTTTCTTTCTTTCTTTCTTTCTTTCTTTCTTTCTTTCTTTCTTTCTTTCTTTCCTTCTCTCCTTCTTTCTCTTTCTTGCTTTCTTTCTTTCTTTTTCTCTCTCTCTTTCTTGCTTTCTTTTTCTCTCTCTCTTTCTCTCTCTTTCTCTCTCTTTCTTTCTTTCTTTCTTTCTTTCTTTCTTTCTTTCTTTCTTTCTTTCTTTCTTTCTTTCTTTCTTTCTTTCTTTCTTTCTTTCTTTCCTTCCTTCTTTCTTTCCTTCCTTCTTTCCTTCTTTCCTTCTCTCCTTCTTTCTCTTTCTCTTTCTCTTTCTTGCTTTCTTTCTCTTTCTTTCTTTCTTCTTTCTTTCTTTCTTTCTTTCTTTCTTTCTTTCTTTCTTTCTTTCTTTCTTTCTTTCTTTCTTTCTTTCTTTCTTTCTTTCTTTCTTTCTTTCTTTCTTTCTTTCTTTCTTTCTTTCTTTCTTTCTTTCTTTCTTTCTTTTCTTTCTTTCTTCCTCTTCTCTCTTCCTTTCTTTATCTCTCTTTCTCTTGTTCTCCCCTTCTTTCCCTCCCTCCCTCCCCCACTTCCTGTCTTTCTTCTTTCCCTTACCTTCTGTCTTAGAATCAATACTATGTATTAATTTCAAAGCAGAATTGTAGTCAGACTAGGCAATAGTGATTAAATGACTTGCCCAGGGTCACAGAGCTAGGAAGTATCGGAGACTAGATTTGAACCCAGGACCCCCATGTCTGGGAACTGGTTCTCAATTCATGAGTCCCTTAGCTGCTCTGGCAATAGGAATTCTTGATCAAACGTGGAAAGGAATGTGCTCTGAAATTTATAGTTCTAGAGAATTGCCTGGGCCATTGACAGGGTTAAGTGACTTGCCCAGGGTTAACAAAGCTAGCATATTTCAGACTGACCCTGAGTCTTTTTCACTCCAGAACACAAAGCTCCCTATCTCTTAGGACAAACTATAGGGCATTATTAAGACATTTAATAAATGTTTGTTGAAACTGAATCCAAGGGATGTTAGACGACTTGTCCCAAATCACACAGATAAATGAGTCCTGGATTTAGAGCTGGAAAATTAGGGTTCAAATCCCAACTCTTTCCTGAACTACCTGTGTGAATGTGAGGTCAATCACTTTTCCCACTCTGCTTCCTGGGGCACAGAAGTGGTCCACTGGATAGAGCATACAACCTGCAGGCAGGAAAACTTGAATTCAGATCTTCCTTCTGACACTTACAAGCTGTGTAACCCTGGGCGAGACACTACCTGCCTCAGTTTCCTCATCTGTAAAGTGGGGATCCTAATAGTGCCTCCCTCCCTGGGAGCTCTTATTTGTAAAGTGCTTTGCAAACTTTTAAGGACTACATGAATGCTGGCTCTTATGAGAACAGACTAGATGCTCTCTAAAACTCATCCTTTTTTTTCAGTTTTGGGCCTCTGTGATTTGATTTCCTTTGCCCTCAGCAACTGGACGGATCCTTCGGTTGCATCCCCCATATTTTCTGCAGTTGCTTTCTGAGGCTTTTCTTCATGTGCTCTAGCCTCCTGTTTGCAAGTGGGCCTCCCTTCCCCCTCCTTGGATGGCAGTTTGTGTCACTGGTGACTTATTCCTGACACTTGGTGGAGAACGATTCTCCATTTCCCATGGAGACAGACTGCGAAAGCAAACACCTGGCAACAGCTGGCACAACATTAAACACTCCTATTATTACTTTCTCAGTGCATTTGCCTGTGAAGCCCTCATCAAGGCTGCAGAATGCTAAGGATGATTGCAGGTGCCCTTGCCAGGCAGCCACGGAAGTGGGGCAGACAGAGAGACCGGGTGAAAGCAGTTGTGATCCCTGTAGGTGGGAGGCAAGGGGAAAGGGGAGGGGATCCATCACCCCTGAGGTCCTGCACTGGCTTTTCCATTTGGGGCAATCATCGGTGCACCGCTATGGAGGGAAATGACTTTTTCCCTTTACTGTTGGTGAAAATTGTTGCTTTTATGTCTTTATAATTTATTGCAACAGAAAGGCAGTGCCACCGTGCAGAAATGGCAGCTTTCTAGGAGTCAGAAGGCCTGCCTCCTGCCCTCCGAGGATCCCAGGACTCTGAATCTGCAGAGGACCTCAGAGGCCATTTAGACCAGCAGAGTCAGCTGTGAGAGGTGGGGATTTGAACCAACGTCTTGCAGGCTCTTTATTTTCATTATTATGATTATTATTCCCCAGTGCAGTAAGTGCTTTAATCAATGCTGGTTGAGTAATTGGTTGTCATAGATGTTCCAGGGTTATTGAATTCCTCAGATTGAAAATACTCTAAAAAAAAAAATAGAATCTTTACCTTCTGTCTTAGAATTAACACTGTATTGGTTCCAAGGCAGAAGAGCAATAAGGGCTAGGCAATGGGGGTTAAGTGACTTGTCTAGGGTCACACAACTAGGCAGTTGTTTGAGGCTAGATTTAAACCTAGGACCCTGTCTCTCAATCCACTGAGCCATCCAACTGCCCCCTGGAAACACTCTTAAAAGAAGCAGGAACCTTTTGGAAGGTTCAGGAGGGAGCTAAGCCCAAAAGGGAGATTCCCAGTGATGGAACAGGCTGCCCTGTGAAACAGCCCTATTGTTAGAGACCTTCAAGGGCTTGCTGAATGCCCCCTTGTCAGAGATGCTGCAGATGTATGTTGGATTAGATAGCAAGAGCAGGAGACAGCTTGGCTTAGACTAGAGTCATCCTTGTAGTCAAGGAGACTCAAAATTCCAATCCTGCCTCTGACGCTTAGTGGTTGGGGTGGTCTTGGGTAATGCACTTGGCAATTAATCAGTTAATTAATTAATTAACAATTAATCAGAGCCTCATCGTCCCCTTCTGAAAAGTGGAGAAAGTAATTCCTGGATTACCTGCTTCTTAAGGTGTTTGGGAGACTCCAAGAGAAATACTGTATGTAAAGCTTTCCATCTACTTTAACAAGCTATGAAAATGTCTTTTGTCATTGTTACCGAAAATGCCCACTGAGGCCCCTTCAAGCCCTCCTATTCTCTGATTCTAGAACCATTAGTGGAGTGGGTGGGGGCTGTTATTTTATCAGGACACAGAGCCTTTTATCCTCCCTTCCTAGCCTCAGCTTTGCGTCTGATAAATTATTAAGGAAGAAAAGATGTTTTCTCCCCTCCGTCTGGAGCAGAGAGGGAGAACTAAGTGAAACAGACCCATTCCTATTGTATTTGAACCTGAAATCATCTATAGAAAAGGCAGAGGAAGGAAAGATTTTAACTTGAACCTGAAGGGGTTCCCCCCCCCCCACATACCCTCTTGAAGAGGGAGCTTTTTTTGGGGGGGGTGAGGGTCAAGTTTGGGTTCTCTCTTAGGTGGTAAATTATTGAAATGGATAAAATATATACAATTTGGTCAATAATGCAGAGGGTGGCTGACCCCTGAGGGAGGCTTTTCTGAGAAACATTTCCCTCTTCCCCAGAGCAGGGTGAAGGTAACCTCATGTTGTGGAAAGAGTTCTGCATTTTGGAGTCAGGCTACCTTTTTCTTCCTGGCCCCGTCAATAATCTATTATGACCTTGTGCAAATCACTTCTCTCTTCTCAGTCTGTTTCTTCATTTAAAATTGATGGGGTTGGAATTCTGAGTCATTTAAAAAAAATCCTTATATTCTGTCTTAGTTTTGATTCTGGGACAGAAGAGTGGCAAGGGCCAGGAAATTGAGGTTAAGAGACTTGCTTAGGATCATACAGCTAAGGATGTGTCTGAGGCTAGATTTTGAACCCAGGACTTGGTGCTCTATCCACTGTGCTACCTAGTGGTTCCTCTGAGTCTTCTTTTTTAAAACCCTTACTGTCCATCTTAGAATGAATACTATGTATTGGTTCTAAGGCAAAAGAGTGGGCAGGACTAGGCAATGGGAATTAAGTGATTTGCCCAGGTCATACAGTCCAAGTCATCTTAATAACCAAACTTTGTTTTGGGGACGAGATACTGAAATAAACATCTTCACTGAAATAAAGAGGGACTATGGGTGCAAAGTGTTTTCAGGGTCACTTTTCTAGCTGGTTTTATTTAGCTGTTTATTTTTGCTATGTAAAATTTAAATCAATATCAATAACTCCAAGTATTCATTTAAAAAGTTTATTAATAATCACTTGAAGTAGAAGGAATAAAAGGAAACAGAAGTATAAAAACCTAATTATCTAACAAAAAGAAGAGCACATGAAAAATTCTCCTGTCTACCCATAGCCAGCTTCCCCCACCACAATCAAGGGAAGAAAAAGCGAGGGGGTGGAGCTACCCAAAACTTATATCCTCCCTACTTTAGCATATAATGTGAGAATGAAAGTGGGATGCTGGGATTTAGAGGTCTGGGGAGCAGATTCTAATTACACAGCTATAAGGGAGGACTTGATGGGTGGTCTAGGGTATATCTGGAAATGATTGTGATCTAAAAACCAGGCATCCATAAAACAAATTTGAAAATGAAATAAAATGAGAGGATTAGGTCTAGAGGTCCTGATGAGACCTTGTTCTCTAGGTCTGACTTCTCAGAGCTAATCATGGAAGCCTGCTAATGGAACAGGGGTAGCATGTGATAGCCTAGAAAAACCTCCTGTCTCCCAAGGTTAGCCTTTCCCCCAGGAAGTTGCCTCTGCTCTAGAGAGATTCCCTGCTTCTTTCTCTAGAAATCTATTTGATTACTGTTAGAAACTTCCATTTCCCATATAAGCCTGTTGATTAGTTATTATTTGTCTGATAGCAGAGATGGAAAATCAATCAGATGAATCTGAGCGACCCTCAACCACAAAGCACCTGACCCCCTTTTGCACCCCATGGGATCCTGTCCGAGAGCCCAGATGCCCGAGAGCTTGGCACACTGGGCACCAGGATAAAAGGGCTCCTCTTGCCTGGACCATTTAGCCCTTGCCTTCTCTAACCTCCCCTGAAGGTCATCATACTCCCTTTGGGAGCCCCAAGCATCTTGCTGCCTCTGGGCAGGAGGCTGTCTGAATGTCAAAGGTAAGACTGAGCTGAAGGGGCTCAAGGAAGCTGAGGATAACAAAAAGGATTATTTCAGCCATGCTGAAGAGAAAGCAGGAGGATCAAAGAAGGAGTAAGACCTTTGCTTGGGATGGATGAGATGATGATGACTGATAAAGGAGGCCGGGCGAGAGGCTCAATTCTCAGCTTGTTTCTGATTTCTCTGCAAAGGAGAATGACCTTTATGAGAGAAATGGCAGAACAGAAGTGCTCGAGATAAGTGAGGAGTCAGGAGGAGAACGAGCTGCCCTTCTCAGGGAGGCCTCTGCTCCTGTTAAGTGATATCCGTGGGTCCCGAAAGAACGGCAGCTGAGATTGCCGAGCCACGGTCAGACGTCTGAAATGGATAATGGGAGAAGGAGGGCAAGATTCGAGGATAAACGCCATCATTTTCAAAAACGGGAAAGAGAACAGTCTTGTTAACTACTGTATAGACCCAGAAACTTGACTGCAATTTCTGGGAAAGCTCTAGAATGGACCAGTAAAAAGATGGTTGGTGAGAATTTAGGTAGGGAAGCCTCTATGACAAAGAACTGATTTCCTAGCTGGTTGGATGTGGGTGACCCAGAAGGTTGTTGTTGTTTTTAACACTTATCTTCAATACTGTGTATTGGCTCCAAGGCAGAAGAGTGGTGAGGGTTAGGCAATTAGGGTTAACTGACTTGTCCAGGGTCACACAGCTGGGAAGTGTCTGAGGGCAGATTTGAACCCAGGACCTCCCATCTCTAGGCCTGGCTCTCAATCCACTGAGGCCCCCCGCCCCAAGCTGCCCCCCACAGAAGGTTTTTAAAAGCTAAGAGAGTGGTAAGGAGGAGGAAGAGGACAAAATCAATAATCTTTATAATCCTGGGGCTTTAAGCTTTTCAGAGTTCTTTACCTGGTTCTTTCATTTAAGTGTCAATAACCATGTACAGTAGATAGAGCTCTGAGCCTCGAGACAGAAAGACCCCTCTTTCTGAGCTCAAATCTAGCTTCAGACACTGATTAGCTGTGTGATCCTGGGCAAGTCATTTCACCTCAGTTTCCTCATCTGTCAAATGAGATGGAGAAGGAAATGACAAACCACACCAGTTAGGAAATCCCAAATGGGTACACAAAGAGACAGACATAACTGAGCAACAACTTTGTTAGGTATGATCACCTCCATTTTATAATGAAGAAACAGATTTTAAGAGAAGTGAAATGATTTGTTTAGGATCACATAGCTCAGCATAGTACCTGGCACATATTAAGAGCTTAATAAATGCTTATTGACTGACAGCTATTCAATTTCTAGAGCAGGATTTGAAACCCAGATCTAGTCCTCTCTCTGCTGCACAACATTTCTTCTGTAATACACAAAGGAAGTGGCCACTGAGCTCAAGATTCCCTCCTTTTCTGCTGGGATGAAGACATGAACTTCCCTCCACTTTCTGGTTCTTTGGACACGCTGCAGCCGTGTCTTGCCTACCCGCCCAGGGCAGGACTTACCTTTTCTGTGTTGGGAAGAACAGCGGAAGATTCCTGGAGACTCATCGCTTTTCTGGCATCAATGGCAGCCCGGGTACTGGGAGGAATTGCCTTTCATGTATTCCCTGGATGGGTAAGTTATTAGACTCTGATTTGGAGTGATGTATCAACAAGGCAGAATGGGAAGAATCGGGGCTTCCTGCAACTGGAATATGGGTGGTGGTTTGCTTTGGGAAATGGATATTGAAAAAAAAAGAAATCAATATTGATATTGTTTGCTATTAATATATTTTCTTGATTTTACTTTTTTGTTGATGTTTGAAGCAAGTTGTTTCCTTTTACCCCACAATGTGATGGCTTATAATTTATTGGGGAAGAGGTTTCAGAGACTAAGAACTGAGGCTCAGACATTGCTTTAAGAAACTAGCAACAGGCCTAGAGATGGGAGGCCCTGGGTTCAAATGAGACCTCAGACAGTCCTTCCTAGCTGTGTGACCCTAGGCAAGTCACTTAACCCCCATTGCCCAGCCCTTACTGTTTTTCTGCTTTGGAACCAATAGACAGTATTGATTCTAAGACAGAAAGTAAGGGTTAAAAAAAAAAAGAAACTATCAACCCACATCTAGTTTAGCTAGGCAGAAGTAGCATGAGGTTCTTGCTATACTTGTTAAATCAAATGATTACTATTCATTTCTTTTTGAAAATTCAATTTCATTTTATTTTCTAAATTCTCTCTCCTCCTTCCCTTCCCCACCCACTGAGAAAGCAAGAAAAACAAAACACATTACAATTGTGTTTAGTCATACAAAGCAAATTCTTGTCTTAGCCTGTTCCCCCCACAAAGAAAAAAAAGAAGGAAAAGACAGAAAGAGAAGAAAGTAGGCTTCAACTGGTACTCGGAATTCATCAGCTCTTTATTTAGAGGAGAACATATTTTATCATGAATTGTGGGTGGTTGATCCTAAGTCTTTCCCAATTGGTATTGCTGATATTGTATAAATTATTCTCTTTATTCTGCTTACTTCCCTTTCTTTTAGTTCATACAAGTTATCCTAGATTGATTATTGTTCATTTATAGTGACTTAGGTGGACACAAATGATACTTCCAGGAAGAATTTAGAAAACACTCAAAAGGTCTTTGGGGAAAATATTGAAAGTAAAGATTTATTTTTATTTTATTTTATTTTTTTAAACCTTACCTTCTGTCTTAGAATCAATGCTGTGTGTTGGTTCCAAGGCAGAAGAGTGGTAAGGGCTAGGCAATGGGGATTAAGTGACTTGTGCAGGGTCACACAGCTGGGAAATGTCTGAGGTCAGATTTGAACCCCGGACCTCCTGTCTTTAGGTCTGGCTTGCTCTATCCATGAAGCCACCTAGCTTCCCCCAGGTGACAGGAACTGTTCCAAACATTGTTGATACATTGATACAAATAAGAAAAAAACCCCATCCTTGCCCTCAAATGTACAGTCTAATGTGGGAGAAAATAGGTATTTAAGTAGTTATATACAAGGTATATATAAAGTAGATGGAGGATAACCTTAGAGGGGAGGGCACTAGCTCCTGGGTAAAGGAGGTGACTTTCTGAGCCAAGTCTTGAATGAAGCTCAGTGTTTTAGGAAGTGAATCGAGGAGGAAACGTGCCAGGCACACCAGGGCAAAATCATGGCAGGAAGGTGGAGTGTCCTGGAAGAGCAGCTCGTCAGTATGGTTAGGTGGCAGAATGCATGGAGGAGAGTAATGGATAGGAAAGCTAGAAAGGAAGGGACCAGAATGTGAAAAGCTTTACCTGCCCAATAGATGCATTTCCGTTTTTTTCCCCAGAGGAAGTAGGGAGTTACTGTAACTTACTGGGAAGGGGGGTCAGAGCTGTGCTTTAGGAAATCACAGGGCAGCTGTGTGGAGGATGGATTAGAACAGAAAGAGCCTTGAGGTAGGTGGAACTCTTAGAGGGCCAGTGACATAGCCCAGGCCAGTACTGATGATAAGCCTGCTCTAGAGCACGACTCTGTGAGTGGAGAGTGGAGAGAAGGAAACCAACATGAGAGATACGGTAGAGAATGATACCACAGGAGCTGACAGTTGCATGGGTCTGATTGTGAGTCAGAGTGAAGAGAAGAACATGCTTTCAATGTTGAGAGCCTAAGTGCTTGGGAAAATGGTGTGTCCTCAGCGGTAATAAGGAAATTCAGAAGATGAATGTGTTCTGGAGGAAAAAGAATTCATTCTGTTTTGAACATATTGAGGTTGAGAGGCACAAAGTACACTCATTTTTTTTTTAACTCTTACCTTCCATTTTAGAATCAATACTGTGTATTGGTTCCCAGGCAGAAGAGTGTAAGAGCTGGGCTCTTTATTCACTCAACTATCTCACTTCCCTCTATGACATCCATTTTTAAAAGTTCAAATTGTTGGGGGCAGCTGGGTGGCTCAATGGATTGAGAGCCAGGCCTAGAGATGGGAGGTCCTGGGATCAATCTGGTCTCGGACACTTCCTAGTTGTGTGACCCTGGGGAAGTCACTTGACCCCCATTGCCTAGCCCTTACCACTCTTCTGCCTTGGAACCAATACACAGTAAGGGTTAAAAAAAAGTTCAAATTGTTGTTATGGATTAAATTTAGAGAAATTCAAGGGTGGATAAATAGGTTTGAGAATTGTCTACATAGAGCTTACAAAAGAACCCCCGGGAACTGATGTGATCATCAAATGAAAGAGAAAAAAGGGAGGAGAAACTGGGGGGTCACCATAGCCAGTGGGCATGATGCTGATGAAGAGCCAGCAAAGGAGACTGAGAAGGATCAGTTAGACAGAGACAGGACAGAGAGGGAGAGCAGTGCTACAAAAGCCCAGAGGAGAATATCCAAAAGGAGGAGGTAAGGAAGGAACAGGGCCAGATTCTGAGGAGAGAGGGTGAGAATTCTGAAGATTGAGAAGAGGTCTTCAGATCTGGTGGCTAAAAGATCAATGATAATTTTGGAGAGCAGTTTCAATTAAGGGAAGCAATTGGAAGTCATATTATAGAGGAATTCAGATTTAAAAAGAATGAGAGGCATTGAATATAGATGACTTTCTTCTTTAAAAATTTTTTCATTTTCATTTCCAAGTTTTTTTCTACTCCTTCCCTAATCCATCGAGAAGGCCTGAAATGCAGTACCTATATATATCATGTCAAACGTTTTTACACATTAGCCTTGTTGAGGAAAAAAAAAACCCAGAAGAAAAAGAAAGTTAAAAAAAATATGCTTCAAACTACACTCAGAGTTTGCCAGTTCTCTTTCTGGAAGGGTATAGCAATTCATCATGAGCCTTCTGAAATTATTGTGGATCATTTTACTGATCTGAGTAGTTAAGTCTTTCACAACTGATTAATCATTACAAAATTGCTGTTTCTGGATACAATGTTCTCCTGGTTCTGCTCACTTTACTTTGCATCAGTTCATCAAAGTCTTCCCCAATTTTTCTGAAACTACCCCCCTCATCATTTTTTCCCAAGACAATAGTATTCTATCACCATCATATGCCACAATTTATTCAGTCATTCTCCAATTGATGGAAGTCCCATCAGTTTCCAGTTCTTTGCTACCACAAAAAGAGCTGCTGTAGATATTTTTGTAACATATACATCCTTTTCCTTTGATCTCTTTGGCACACAGACCTACTAGCAGTATTGCTGGGCCAAAGGGTATTGAGAGTTTGATACTCCTTTGGGCATAGTTCTTAATTGTTCTCCAGAATGGTGGGACCAGTTCACAGTTCCAACCAACAGTGTATTTATGTTCTTATTTTCCCATATCTCCTTCAGCATTTGTCTAGATGACTTTTCCAAGGTGATTAGCTGAAAAGAGGAGGAGAGCTATGAGAGAGACAACATAAAGTGGAAAGGATTATGTCACTGTAAGTAGTACTGTACATGAGCAATGCTGCACTTTGCGGCACCGCCACATACAGTGCTCCTCTTACTGACCACCAATGAAAGAGGTGCCCCTTCTGGAAGTGTGGTGGGAGCCAGATAAATGGCCTTAGAGGGCAGCATGTGGCCTGTGGGCTGTAGTTTGGGGACCCCTGCTTTGGAGTCTACATCCCCAATCATATCCCCATTGACCCATGTGATCAAGCAGTTGTTTTTCTTCCATGTTTCTTTTCCCACAATTCTTCCTCTGAATGTGGATAGTGTTCCTTCTCATAAGTCCCTCTGGATTGTCCTGGATCATTGCATTGCTGCTAGTAGAGAAGTCCATTACATTTGATTGTGCCACAGTGTACCAGTCTCTGTGTACAATATTCTGCTCCTCTCACTCTGCATTAATTCCTGGAGGTCGTTCCAGTTCACATGGAATTCTTCCAGTTTATTATTCCTTTGAGCACAATAATATTCCATCACCAACAGATACCACGATTTGTTCATCCCAAGTAATAATTTTTAAGGGCGGATGACACATGAAAGTGTTTGTAGGCAGCAGAAAAGATGCCCATAGGGAGGACAAGATTAAAGAGAGAGCTGGGTTGACAAAACAGAAACAGTTTGTTGAAAAAGTTGGGAGGAGATAGGCTCAAGGTTGCAGGTAGTAGAGGATGGCCTTGGAGGAGATGATTGATGTCAGAGAGATGGGATATGAGAAAAGGGGAGTTTCAGTCAATGGTCTTTTTTCTCTGTGAAATATAAATATTTTTGTGGTTGTTGTTTAGTCATTTTCTGTCATGTCTGACTCTTTGGGGACCCCTTTGAGGTTTTCTTGGCAAAGATACTTGAATGGATTGCCATTTTCTTCTCCAGATCATTTTTACAAAGGAGGAAATGGACAGTGTTAAGGGACTTGTCCAGGGCCACACCACTAGTAAGTGTCTGAGTCGGATTTAAACTTAGGGCTTCCTGACTTCCAGACACTAGGACTGCCACCTGGCAGCTGAACACAAAACACGAAGATAATAGACATTTAGATAGCACTTCAGAGTTCATAAAGGGATTTCAACATGCACGGTCTCATTTGAGTCTCACAAAAACCCTATGAGGTTCAGGTAAAATTGTCCCCCTTCCACACTGAGATTCAGAGAGATTCAGTTCCTTGTCTATAGTCACCCGGCTAGTAAATGTCCTTGACGGGATTAGTCATAGGTAGGATTCAGACTAAGGGCTTCTTGACTCCAGCGCCAGCCTCTATCTACTGTGTCACTGCTGCCTATCTGAGGACCAAGGAAATGGATATGGGAAGAGTATTAGTGGAGCCTAGAGAAAAGATTTAAGGGGGATGCAATGACTCACTTTAAGAATTTCAAGTGTTGTCTAGTTGATGTGGGACTAAATTTGCTCTGCAGAACTAGAAGCAATGGGTGGAGATGACGGAGGCAAGGACTGGCTTGGCATTAAGGAAAAACTTCACAATCAGAGTAGTGAGCTTCCCATCACTGGAGGAGCACTTTTGGGTACAGGAAAGTCTTGTTTAGGTACAGGGTGGCCGAGATAGTCTCCAAACACTGCCAGAACTCTGAGTGCCTAGGTTCTGTGTTGTATCTGGAAGACATTTTTCAGTTTAAAGAGAGTATATCTGCTTATTTTTGGAGCTGCTGCACTGGGCAGAGTGGATAGATGCCAGAGGTAGGAGGACTTGGTTTCAAGCCCCACCTGTGACGCACGCTGGCTCTGGGAGTCGGGCAAATTCCCTACCCTCTCAATGTCCGGGTAACTTTCTTTTTGTTCTTGAATAATTTTTTTATTTTTGATCTTTTTTATATTACCAGAATTTCTCCCAGGACCCCTCTTCTTCTTCTCCCAGAAAGTCATTCCACATAACATAATATTTCTTAAAAAAAAAAAAAAGAAAAAAGAGACAAAATCAGTAAAACTGATCAATATATATTGAAAAGGTCTGAAAATATGTGCAATGTACTAAGTTTATGGAACTCCCACTTCTGCAAAGGAGTGAGAAGGCAGCGGGGGTTGTCTTCTCATATATCATCTTATTGCTTTGCTTGCTTATTCTTCATAATTTTGGAAACCAGGTAACTTTATGAGATTCTAAATTGCAAAATCCACAACTCTGGAAGGGAATGTTCTTATCAGGAATTCTCTCTATCAATGAAATCAGGGGGAAAGTTAAAAAAAATGGCTTTGTAATATCTCTGTGGTCACCCAGGAGTTTGTGACCTATCATTGGATTAGCTGGTGTTTAAGGCACTTTCCAGCTTTAATGCCATAATTCTCCAAGTAAGGTCTGGAGAACCATACTAGCCTCCCAAAGGCTGCAATGCAATGAAAAAAATTATATTAAAGCAGGGACAGCCAAGGGCCTCAGTAGATTGAGAGCCAGGCCACAGAGACGGGAGGTTCTATATGCAAATTTGACATCAGATATTTCCTTGCTCTGTGACCCTGGGCAAGTCACTTAACCTATTGTCTATCCCTTATTGCTCTTTTGCTTTGGAACCAATATTTAGTATTGGTTCTAAGACAGAAAGTAAGGGTTAAAATAAAAAAAAATCACATTAAAGCATTTAAAATGCTAGTATGACATATATATGTGTATATATATATATATATATATATATATATTAAAAAACCCTTACCTTCTGCCTTGGAATCAATAATGTGTATTGGTTTCAAGGCAGAAGAGTGGTAAGGACTAGGCAATGGGGGTCAAGTGACTTGCCCAGGATCACACAGCTAGGAAGTGTCTCTGAAGTCAAATTTGAACCCAGGACCTCCTGTCGTTAGGCCTGGCTCTCAATCCATGGAGCAGCTGCCCCCTAGTATGACAAAGATTGATAGGCATAACCTAAATAAACAAAAGCTCTTTGGAGGAGGTTTTCAGTGATTTTAAAGAGTGTAAAGAAGTCCTGAGAACAAAAAAAAAAAATTTGTAAACTTCTAGCCAGTGGCAGAGGCAGGATTTGAACTCAAGCCTTTGAATTACCACTGAATGATATATTTAAGGGTACACAGACACACACAGACACACACAGACACACTGCATTATTGAAGAAAAAGAAAAAGGTTTTCAGTTAAGTTTTTTCCCTTCAAATAGTTTGTGGGAAGTGCAGACCCAAGGCAATAATTCTGACCACTTATACTTCAATTTTCTGGCTGTTTTAGCACAAGTGGTTATTTGGCTTGAAGTACCTGGACTGTTGCCTGGAGCCTCCCCTTCACAGGGGCCAAGGGAAAGCTGGGAGCTAGATCTGAGTACTGTAGCTGGGGGGGAGGCTCCTGCTTAAGTCTCAGCCCCTCAGTCCATGTATTCCCTGCTACTGTGTCCAGAAAGGGAGGACCCCCAGGGTAGCCCTGCAGTTCTGTATGTTTCTTGGTCTCATAAAAAGCCAGAGCTGGAGGCAAGTTTAGGGATCATATTATCCAAGTCTCTCATTTTAAACTGAATATTTTTTCTAATGACATGTATAATAATAACAAAATTGACTATACATTTATTAATGTTAAAAAACAAAAACAAACCCTTACCTTCCATCTTGGAGTCAATACTGTGCATTGGCTCCAATGCAGAAGAGCAGTAAGGGCTAGGCAATGGGGATGAAGTGACTCATCCAGGGTCACACAGCTAGAAAATGTCTGAGGCTAGATTTGAACCCAGAACCTCCCATCTCCAGGCCTGACTCTCCATCCATTAAGCTACCTCATTCCTAATTTACTACGATTTTGAATTCCTCATTCTCTTCCTTCCTCTCCTCCTGAGAAAGTAAGTAATTGGATCCAGATTATATGTGTGTGATCATACAAAACATATTTCCACATTGGTCATGTTGTAGAAGAAGCCATGTCTCTCATTTTGCAGAAGAGATGTTAACTTATGGGTTCCCTGGGACCTCATTTTAACTTAAGGGTGCCATTCAGCTCTAGTCCTATGAGCCTAGGACTTCAAGAGGTAAAGGGACTCGCTCAAGGTTCTAGAAGTAGAGGAAGAGCTAGATTCCTTAAAGAACAGAGATCTAGGTGGATAAACCAATATCAAACTGCCAACCATCACAGGAAAAGGGGTGGGAGAGAGGGAAGAAGAAAGAGAATTTGGAATCCCAAATATTAGAAAACATATGCCAAAAATTGTTTTTACATGTAATTGGCTCAAAAATAATGAGGGATAAAAGAAATGAAAAGAATAAGATGAAAACAAAAAGAAGAGAGTACTAGGCTAGGAGCCAAGAAGTCCTGGATTTGCAATTTGTCTTAAATACTTATTAATGTGAATCAGGAAACAGCATTGAATCTCTGTCATCCTCAGTTTCTTCATCTGTAAAATAGGGACAAGGAAAAGCACCTACCTGACAGGGTTGTTTTGAAGACAGAATGAGGAGGGAATAGATGTAAAGAGTTTTGCAATCTTTAAGTTGCTACAAAACTATCATCATCATCATCATCATCATCATCATCATCATCACTGTTGTCATTTTTATTAAGCAGCTCCCAGATGTGAAGGCAGGTCTTCTAATGGCTTGAATTTCTGGTGCCATTTTATTCCATGTGGCTTTTTTGCTTCAAGGGAAGCAATCAGAGTCAGCGAAGAGGTAAGGAGTGAGTTATAGGAGCAGCTCTTAACAGCTCAGCAGAGGGGAGATGGTTTATAGCTCTGCACAAGCTGTTTGGGGCTGGTGCTTCTCCAGTGTAAAGCTACCTGGGGGAGGCCCATCCACCACAGCTTTTAGCTAAATTCCACCTGAGACAAGAATCCAAGTGAGATTCACAGCTTCCAATCCTACCAACACTATTGCCTCTTGAACCACTTGTGGGAATGAGGGGCTAGTTTCTTGGAAAACATTTTTAAAAATTGTTTTCTCAATGAGCAAAAATCTACCATTTCTTCTTCAATTCTCCCATCCTAACTGAGAAAGAAATAAAACAAACTTCAGGTCATAAATACGTATAATCAAAAGAAACAAACCTCTACGATAGCCAGGTAGCTCAGGGTCTAGAAACTGAAGAGAGGAAGTCTGGGTTAAAATCTGGCCTCAGACACTTCCTCGCTCTGTGATCCTGGGCAATTGACCAGCCCTTGACCAGCCCTTTCAACTCTTCTGCCTTGGAGCTGATAGACAAGGTATCCAAGACAGAAGGTAAGGGTTATTAAAAAAAAAGAAAGTTAAAAACTTTTGCATTGGACATGCCAAAAAAAAAATTATGTCTCATTCGCCATGCTTAAGTCTTTTTCTTCCCTCAGGAAATGGGTAGCATCTTTCATCAAAGAACCTTTTGGATCATTGTTCATTACCATGATGTTCAGAGTTCACAAGTCCTTCAAATTTGTTTGTCTTGGTTCTACTCACCTTGTTCTATATTAGTTCATGTAAGTCTTCCCAGATTTCTCTGAAGCCATCAAGGGGCAGTTTTTAGAAGCTGATGATTCGAGTAGCAAGAGCAACCTCCTAAAGCTCAGGACCCGGCTCAAGGAAGATGTGGGGCACCATGGAACAATTTTGGATTTGGAGCTTGGTTTTGAATCCTAACTCTGCCACTTCACTCTGGCGAAGTCATATAATCTCTGAGACTCAGTTTCCACCTCTGTAAAATGGGAGGGTTGAACTTGCTGTCCCTTGAAATCCCTTCTATCTATATCTGTTATCCTTTTTAATCTTGCAACTAGGGGATCCAAAGGTTCCTTCGAGCTCTAAATCTGTGATCTAAGGAAAGGGAGAGTCTTGTTGAACTCGACACCCATGGCAAATGAAGGCTCTGTCTCTGTACCTCCTAGAAAAGATGGCAAGAAGGGGAGAGGAAGAGAATACACATTTAAATAGTAGTGCCTATTGTGTGCCATGTACTATGCTAAATGGCTTTTTATTTTTAAACCCTTGCCTTTCATCTTAGACTCACTACTATATATTGGTTTCAAGGCAGAAGAGCAACAAGGGCTGTGCAATGGGGGTGAAGTGATTTTCCCAGGGTCGCACAACTGGGAAGTGTCTGAGGCCAGATTTGAACCCAGGATCTGCCATTTTTGGCTGCTTCTCTTCTGGCAGTTTCCTTCCACCTCAGGTTCTGACTATATATATCCTGGAGTCTTTGGCTGTCTCTGGTGGTTAAATAAAAAAAAAAATAAAAAAGATACATTATGATTTGATGTAGACACTTAGTTCCAAACACACCAAACAAATCCTATAAAACAAAAATGAACTAGCTAGTTTGATTTTTGACAGAAAGGAGGGATAATAAAACACCTACCTAGCTTCCTCCCTGATTTACGATTAACTAGCTGTATGGTGTTCCAGAGGTTACTTTCCCTCTTTGGGTTCTAATTTCCTTATGAAATAGGGGGATTGGACCAGATGGTCTCAGAAGGTCATTCCAGCTCCAATGATAGTAACAGTTCATGCTTTGACTTGTGCTTTCTTTACCATCATCTTGCAAGGTGATCGGGCACTGGCTATGATACTGTGGAATCTGGAGCTTCCTCTGGTTTCCAGAGAAGATGGTGCTCTATACCCAAAAAGGCTGACACTGGGGAAGCCTCTTTAGAGAGCAGGAAAGATTCAGCTAGGTAGCACAGAGGGTAGAATATCCAGTTTGGAGTCAAGAAGATTCCAGTTCAAATTTGGTTTCAGACACTTCCTAGCTGTGTGACCCTGGGCAAGTCACTTAATGCTGTTTGTCTCAGTTTCCTCATCTATAAAATAAGCTGGAGAAGGAAATGGCAAACTACTCTAGTATCTTTGCTAAGAAAACTCCAAATGGGGTCAGAAAGAATGAGAGATGACTGAAAAATTACTAAATGACAAAAAAAGATTCAGAGAGCAGGGCTGGCTAGGCTGAGCAGAGAAAATGGAACTAGTTGGAGACTGGAGGAGGCTGGAGAAACAAGCTCTTGGGCAGCTGGCAGAGTAAGGGGGTCACAGCAGGTTGCTTCTCTTCTGGCTGTTTCTTCTGTTTCAGGCTCCTATTAGATTTATCCTAGAGTCTTTGGCTGCCTCTGACGTTTAACAAAAAAAAAAAAGATACATTATGATTTCATGCAGATGCTACCTTTCAAACACACCAACCAAACTGTACAAAGCAAAAATGAACTAGCTAGTTTGATTGTTAAGAGAAAGGAGAGATGTGTCCTTTAACACTGACAAATGTGGTGTTAATGTTTAGGAATTAAAAAAAAGCTGCACCCGTCAAACATCACCAAAAATGAATATTTCCATATATGAAGAACAGAAAAAGGAGAGATGGTATTTAAACTGCAAATTTCTTATGTATAGCTTGTTTTTTTTTTTTAGTTAAATTTTGCATGGTAGTACCAAATACTACCCTACTTGTCTGTGGCCCCATCTGAATTGCTGTTTTTATTTAAAAAAAATATTGCTGGGGCATCTGAGTAGCTCAGTGGATTGAGAGCCAGGTTTAGAGACGGGAAGTCCTAGATTAAAATCTAGCCTCAGACACTTTCTAGCTGTCACCTTGACCCTCATTGCCTAGCCCTTACTGCTCTTCTGCTTTGGAACCAATACACAGTATTGATTCTAAGATGGAAGATAAGGGCTTAAAAAAATTATTGCACTGATGCTCTTTTCTTCCTAAAGTCACTATTATTATCTCCAACCCTATTCTCCATTGTTCACCCAAAATGAATGCATATCTCCTTCCCCCAAATAAGTAGGGGCATGCAACTTAAATTCAAATCTGAGAATATATGTTTCATTTTGTTCATCTTTCCACTCACTCTTCAAGTGAGAAACATACTTCATCATAATTTTTCTGGAGTCATGATTTATCTGTACTTTTCTTAGTGCTTTGGCTTTTCAAAGTTATCTTTTTTTAAGATATTGTAGACACCGTATGAATTGTTTTTCTGCTTGTGTTCACTCCATTCTGCATCAGTTCATGCAAATTTTCAATAGGTTTCCCTGAAATGGTTCCTTTTGTCATTTTTTACATTGTTTTTGCTAAATTGTATCTGACTGACTATATGGAGCTTTCTTTCTTTCTTTCTTTCTTTCTTTCTTTCTTTCTTTCTTTCTTTCTTTCTTTCTTTCTTTCTTTCTTTCTTTCTTTCTTTCTTTCTTTCTTTCTTTCTTTCTTTCTTTCTTTCTTTCTTTCTTTCTTTCTTTCTTTCTTTCTTTCTTTCTTTCTTTCTTTCTTTCTTTCTTTCTTTTTCTCTTTCTTTCTTTTTCTCTTTCTTTCTTTCTTTTTCTCTTTCTCTTTCTCTTCCTTCCTTCCTTCCTTCCTTCCTTCCTTCCTTCCTTCCTTCCTTCCTTCCTTCCTTCCTTCCTTCCTTCCTTCCTTCCTTTCATTAATGGTCTTTTATTAGGAAAAAAAGACTAGCATTTACAACTTGGAATGAATATAAATTGTAATATTTCGAACATCGATGTTGATAGCTGTGCTGAAAAGTCCACAGCCTACTCTGCTGGCTCCAAGTCAGGGGATAGAAGGTTTTAAAAATAAAGAGTCCAAAGATGCTCCGTTGGTGAAGGTTTCTTTTCAAAAATTTTGTGTGAACGGTAACAGCCTGACATCCGTTTCACTCTAATACAATGCAGACAATGCTAAGCCAATAGAAACACAGACATGCCATCCAGAGATTGAAATCATCATTAGGGTTTTTGGAGCACTCTTAAGTGCAGAAGAACCACCATAAGGGCTACATCATCTTGAAATTCTGCATCCTTCAACCATTTCGCTACATACCATCTTGAGGTAAACCAATTTTACTTTATTGTATTTACTTTTTTTTAAAAAAGTAAACCAGTGATGACAATTTATACTAACAAATTGAACTAGATAACCCAATGGGTACATTTATTTTATTTTTTAATACAAATGTCTGCCTGTGCTCAATTGTCAAACTACATACATGAAAAATTGGCCAGCCCAAACAGTGTAATAATCATTAGCAAATGGAACTTTAAGGAGTTCACTAAGTGCTTCTTTATCATTTAAGGTACAAGTACTTATATTGTAAAACTGATGTGTAACTTGATCTTTTGGGTACAGGATGACCAACGAATACATGCTTTTTTTTTTTTTGTAGACAGAAGGTACTTTTGACATTCAGTTTTGCTATACAGAAACAGAATGAATAAATAATCTTTTTTTTTTTTTTAAACCCTTACCTTCCGTCTTGGAATCAATACTGTGTATTGGCTCCAAGGCAGAAGAGTAGTAAGAGCTAGGCAATGGGGGTCAAGTGACTTGCCCAGAGTCACACAACTGGGAAGTGTCTGAGGTCAGATTTGAACCTAGGACCTCCCATCTCTAGGCCTGGCTCTCCATCCACTGAGCCACCCACTGCCCTTTATAATTTTTCTTACATTAATATTGTAACTTCTGTAGTCATTTCCCAATTGATAGGCACTCCTTTAGTTTCCAGCTTTTTTCTACAATAAAAAATGCTACTACAATTTTTTTGTGCGTATTTATGCTTTGCCTTTTTCTGTGATCTCTTGTGGGGAATTTCTAGGTCAAAGGGTAGACACAATTTAGTGTCTTTTTGGACATAGTTCTAAAGTGCTCTCCAGAATGGTTAGACCATTTCATAGCTCTGTCAAACAATACATCAACACGTCTATTTTCCCACAGTTCCTCCAACTTTTGGCATTTTCATTTTGTTATTCTTACCAATCTGAAGGACACGAGGTAGAATTTCAGAGTTTTTTAAATTTATATTTCTTTTATTCTTTGTGATCTAGAACTTTCCCCCCCCATATGGATGCTGATAGTTTGGGTTTCTTATTTCAAAGACTTGACAGTTCATCTGCTCTGACATATCATCAATTGGGGGAATGGCTCTTGTTCTCATATCTTTGTATCAGCTTGTATATATCTTGGATATCAGTCCTAATTAGAGAAATTTGCTGTAAGAGGCAGTTAAGTGGCAAAGGGGCTAGAATGCTGGCCCCGGGTCAAGAAGGCCTGAGATGAAATCCAGCCTCAGGCACTTAGCTTTTTGACCCTGGGCAAGTCACTTAACCTCTGTTTGCCTCAGTTTCCTTAACTGTAAAATGGAAATAATAACAACTCCCAGAATTGTAATGAGAATAAAAGCATTTGACATATAATGGTGCTTAGTAAATGCTTATTCCCTGTCCTTCTTTTCCATCTTTTAATTGCTTCCTTTCTAATCCTAACTGCATTTACTTGTCTTTGAAACAAATTTTCAATTTTGTCATCAAAATTGACCATTTTGTCTTATGACCAATCATTTCCTTCCTTTTGGCCAAATCCTCTCCCTTTCCTTTTCCTCTAATTTGTTATTATGCTATAAGCTTTTTAAAATCTAGGTTATGCATCCATTTGGAGCATAATATGGTATATGGTATAAGATTTTGATTTAAACCAAATTTCTTCCAAACTGCCTCTTTCCCTCACAGTTTTTGATGAATAGTCTATCTTTTTCCTAGTAGAAGATAGTTTTCTTGGGTTTATTTAACACTGTGCTACTGTATTATAATGCTTCTATGTCTTGTGGATTTAATGCCTTTTGTTGATCAACTTTTCTATTTTTTAACCAATATGAAATAATTTTGTTGGTTACTATTTTGCAATGGAATTTGATATCTTTTATTTTGAGGGCCCCTTTCTTGCTTTAAGATTCTTTACCTTTTATTTTTCCATATGAGTTTTCTTATTATTTTGTCTATTTCTACAAAATGATTCTTTGATAGTTTGATTGGAATGGCATTTCAATCAGTATATAAGTTTAGTTTAGTTTTATTTTTGTTATATTAGCACAGTTCAATCTTAAGAAATTAATATCTTTCCAATTAGTTGTTTTCATTTATTTCTGTAAAGAGTGTTTTGTAGATCTTTCCATATGATTCTTCTGTGTTTCTTAGTAAATGGACTATTAGATAGTTTGCAAATTCTATAGTTAATCTGAATGAAATTAATTTTCTGCCTCTTTCTGTAAGGCATTGTTGGCAATATACAGAAAAGTTAATATTTTAATGGGTTTATTTTCTGTATTTCTACTTTGCTGAAGTTATTAATTGTGTCAATTAAGTTTTTGGTTGATTTATAAGATTCTCTAAGTAAACAATCCTATCATTTGCAAAAGAAATTGTTTTCTTTTTGCCAATTTTTACTCTCTGATTTTTTTTTTAACTCTTAACATTTTGTCTTGAAATTGATGTGAATTATAGGCAATTGAGGTTAAGTGACTGGCCCAGGATCATACAGCTAAGAAATGTGTGAGGCCAGATTTGGTCTCAGGACTTCCTATCTCTAGGCCTGGCTATCTAGTTGCCTCCAAGTGTTCTAAAACACTATTAAAAATCTAACAAACAAATTCTTACCTTCTGTTTTGGAATCAACACTAAGCATTGGTTCCAAGGCAAAAGAACTGAAAGGGCCCAGCAATTGGAGTTAAGTCATTTGCCCAGGGTCACAAAGCTAGAAAATATTTGAGGCCAAATTTGAACCCATGATTTCCCATCTTTAGGCCTGATTCTCTGTCTTACAAGCCATCTATCTGCTCCCCCCACCAAATTTCTTTTAAAAAATCTTATTGCTCCAGCTACTTCCTAGCTATGTGGCCCTGGGTAAGTCACTTGACCCCCATTGCCTAGCCCTTACCACTCTTCTGCCATGGAGCCAATACACAGTATTGACTCCAAGATGGAAGGTAAGGGTTAAAAAAAAATCTTATTGCTGTAACTAGCATTTCTAGAATGATATAAAATAATAATTATAAGAGATACTCTTGTTTTACCCCTGATCTTATAGAAAAGATTATAGTATTTCTAACTTACAAATGTTGGGGTATATAGAGTGTTTTGGGAGGACTTTTACCTCTGGTGTGAGGGCTTGACAAGCCCTTTTCAGGGCTGATCATCCACTTCTGGGTCCACCTATCACCCAATTCTCACCTATAGATCCATGAAGCTTTAGCATGCACATTGGCCACACTATGTTGAAACCATTAAGGCAGGTGTGTTGAATCAGGTTGAGGGTAGCTGATGGGCCTCAAATCCCTTGATGATTTAGGGGGATGTCTACCCCAAGCATGTGAAGACTTCCCCTACTGGAATGGGCAAATGAGAACAATTTGTTCCAGTGGCCTTGAAGGTGGTGGAAGCAGGCATTGTAGAGGGCTTAGAGCTCTGTCAGACATTGAAGATGCCAAGGTTGTCCACTGCATCCTTGGCCATCACCATTTCTTCTGACTTTTGTCCTGTCACTGGACTTGGATGAGAGTGTGAAGCTGATGACTTTGTGTAATTCTGTCTCCCTTAAAACCAATTTACAAGTAATTTAAGATATCACCAAGTGATAACACTGGTCCTTTTAGAAAAGGACAAATAATGACTTTCAGATATGTTAGCCTTTAGGTATGCATATATCTTTGAAGATTTTTTGCTAATGTTTATTTAATTTTTTATATTAATGTTTATTAGAGATATTGGTCTATGGTTTTATTTCTCTGCTTTACCTCTTCCTGTTTTAGGAATCAGGACTATATTTGTCTCACCAGAGTTAATAAGATTTAATAAGATTTCCTTCCTCCTATTTTTGCAAATACTTTTTATGACATTGGAGTTAATTGTCTTTTTTTTTTTTAAATCTTACCTTCCGTAATTTGAAACTATGCTCAAAGGGCGCTAAAAGCCTGCCTGCCCTTTGATCCAGCCATAGCACTGCTGGGTTTATACCCCAAAGAGATAATAAGGAAAAATACTTGTACCAAAATATTCACAGCTACGCTCTTTGTGGTGGCAAAAAGTTGGAAAATGAGGGGATGCCCTTCAATTGGGGAATGGCTGAACAATTGTGGTATCTGTTGGTGATGGAATAGTATTGTGCCCAAATCAATAATGAACTGGAGGAATTCCATGTGAACTGGAACAACCTCCAGGAATTGATGCAGGGTGAAAAGAGAAGAACCAGGAGAACATTATAAACAAAGACTGATACACTGTAGTACAATCGAATGTACTAGCAGCAATGCAATGATTCAGGACAATTCTGAGAGACTTATGAGAAAGAACTCTATCCATATCCAGAGGAAGAACTGAGAGTAGAAACATAGAAGAAAAACAATTGCTTGATCACATGGGTCAATGGAGATATGTTTGGGGATGTAGACTCTAAATGATCATCCTAGTACAAATATTAATGATATGGAAATACGTCTTGATCAATGACATATGTAAAACCCAGTGGAATTGCTCATTGGCTATGGGATGGGGGTGGGGAGAGGGGAGGGAAAGAACATGAATCTTGTAAGCTTGGAAAAATATTCTAAATCAATTAAATAAATAAACAAAAACAAACAAACAAACAAAGAACCTTTTTCCTTTCATCTTAGAATCAATACTATATATTGGTTCCAAGGCAGAAGAGTGGTAAGGGCTAAGTAATGGGGGTTAAGTTGCTGGAGGACATCATACTCCTACTGGCTGACAAGGTCACAGTTTGGGCAATGGTGGCTGCAAGGCAGCCCCGAGAAAATGACGCCCCTACTGATCCCACTCTGTGACTTCTCTATCTTTACCTTCCCTTTATAATGGATGATTATTGTTCTCTCTCCAATATAAAAGGAATGATATAAGAGCAAAGACTAAACTATATCCCACCTTATAGACTAAACATATATCCCACCTTAATCCCCCCAGATTATTACCCTAAAAGATTACATTCACAGAATTAAAACCTAAAGATCACTACCCATTACCCCCCTCCTTTCCTTTTCCACAGAGTTACATTCATTCCCATTACAAGCCAGGCAAGCCAAGAACATCAATCACCTTCAAGACACACTCCACTGCAGAAGAAACCAGGCAACATTGCCTAGTGCTTTAAAGTAACACACAAAAAAAATAGAACTTGTAAATTGAGAAAAACCCCAAATCTGCTCTGTCTTAAATTACCTTCTAACCTTGTATCTAGCTATGAAATGTTTTGTTATCCATCTCCTAGGTAATTGTGATTGATTGTGAAAGCTGTCCAAAAGTAACAGTGATTCTCCCTGGGTCAAGAGGGACTAATCTCCAAATCACCATACTTATGTCATTTATCTCTATTTCTGTTGTAGCAGCAATGTTTTGTTGACTATTTCCTTAGACTTTGTGTCTGTTGTTAAGTTCCATAGAAACATGTATGTAGAAAATTGATTGTGTGCCAAAGAAGTATGTACTCACTAACCTATATAATAAATGAACCTCCGTGCCATGGCAGAATGCTGTGTGATGCCTATGCATGTGGGCCTGAGCACACAGTGTCTCTCACTCCATTATTCAACTGGACCATCACACTTAGACAGGTGATCCTCACCCTCTGAGAGACCATTGGCTTGGCTCTCAAAGTTAAGTGACTTGCTGTGGGTCATAGAACTGGGAAATGTCTGAGGCCAAATTTGAACCCAGGACCTCCTATCTCTGGGCCTGGCTCTCTATCCACTGAGTCACTCAGCTGCCCCCTCCCCATCTCCAGTCTTTTCTTGAAGATTTTTAATGAAGGAGAACTCACTGTATCTCATAGCTGTCTATTCAATTTGAGTTGTTTTATCATTGGCATCATGACCATCACTTCCTCTATTTTGGACACTGTGCTTCTTTTGATGAAGCCTACAATTGGGTTAGCTTTTCTGGTCATCACACCACATCAGATGTTTGACTTGTAACCATTTCTGTTCTATATTTCATACTCTGTGGTGTTTTTCACATTGATGTTTTCTAACCAGTTCTCTCTTGGCCTGTATTCTTACATTTGTCCCTATTAAATTTTATCTTGCTAGATTATGTTCCACTTTACGTATTCAGATTTATTAGAAGTTATTTCCCATCATACATCCTATGCTTCAGTTAAACAGGCAGTCTTGTTGTTTCTAACACACAGTATTCCATCTTCTACAAAACCCTAGAATTCTCCCCCTCCTCAAAAGCTTAGTTCTGGCACCATTTCTGATATGACATCTCTCTTGATTCTCCTGGCTGCCAGTGTTTCTCTTTTTATATCTTGTCTTTATATCCATTTTGAATTTATTTATATGTCTTTATATACCTATTTTGTTATACCATTTTTTCTTTTTACCTATTTTGTGCTATATCTATTATCTTTATATCTATTTTGTGTTTATATCTATTTTTGTATTTATTTGTATTTATATCTATTTTGTATCATGTCTTTACATCTATTTTTATCTGTTTCTTGAATTTATATCTATCTTGTCTTTATATCTCTTTTGTTTTTATTTATGTGTTTCCATATTGTTTCCCTTAGCAGAATGTAAGCTTTTTGAGGGAGGATGGTTTTGGGTTTGTTTTTGTTTTATTAGCATCTTTCAGGGTACCTTGCACATAATAAATGCTTGTTGATTCTGTTCTGGCTTGATAAGGTCTTTTTTGGATCTAAATTCCATCTCCCACTGTTTCAATTATCCCTTATAACTTTGGGCCATCTGCATATTTGACAAGCATGCCATCTATGCCTTTATTTAAATCACTGATAAAAATGTTGAACTCACCAGGGCAACAGGACACTCACTGGAGACCTCCCTCTAGCTTGACATCAGGATGTTAATGAGAATTTTTTGAGTTCATTATTCAACAAGTTTTGGACCTGCTTAGCTGTTCTATCCAATAGTTTTCATCTCTCTTATCTTATCCATAAGGAGATTGTGAGAGAGCATTGCTGAAATTCAGTTATACTATGTTTATGGCATTTCCCCAATCAACTAGTCTAGTAATCCTGTCAAAAATGGAAATTAGGCATGATGTGTTCTTTGTTTCTATGCTACATTTTTCAAATTACTTTTTATTGATGCCTTTTATTTTTATATTACATTCATTTCCGAATATATTCCTCCTCCACTCACCTTCCAGAAAGCTTTCCTTGGCAACAAAGCTTTTCAAAGAAAAAGAAAATAACCTAGTTCAACAAAAACAGCTGGCACATCTTTTCAAAGTTTTTGCAATGTTCTATACCCATAATACACTCTGCTGCCCTGAACCTTACCCTACAGGTAATGCAGGTTGTATTTTCTCAATTCTTCTCCAGGACCAAGATTGGTCAACATAATTAGCCAATGCTTTTTTGACTCTTATTATAGTTCTTTTTGTTTCTGAGCTTTGTAGTCATTATGCATATTGTTGTCCTGATACAGTTTATTTCATTCTGTATCAGCTCATATAAGTCTTCCAATGCTTTTCCGAATTCTTACCTTCCATCTTGGAATCAATACTGTGTATTGGTTCCAAGGTGGAAGAGCAGTAAGGGCTAAATAATGGGGGTCAAGTGATTTGCTTGGAGTCACCCAGCTAGGAAGTGTCTGAGACCAGATTTGAACCTAGGACCTCCTGTCTCTAGCCTGGCTCTCAATCCACTGAATCACCCAGCTGCCCCCTATCTTATTCTCATTTTTGAAGGTCAATATATGTTTTTTTCCATTCACTAGTATCTCTCTAATTCTCCATTGCTTCTCAGATATCACTGAGAACAGCCAAGCATTCAAACCCCCAACTTTTTTTTTAACCCATACCTTCTGGTTTAGAATTAACATGAGTATCAATTCCAAGGCAGAAAAATAGCAAGGAACAGTCAATTTGTGGTGTGACTTGTCCAGGGTTATACAAATACAAGTGTCTGCGGCCAGATTTGAACCCAGATTTTCCCGACTTTGGGCCTGACACTCTTCCACTGTGTTACCTTGTGCCCTACATCTTAAACTTTTAATATTAATAATAATAGCTAACATACAGCATTTATTATGTACCAGCTACTATGCTAAATTAAAAGCTTTATAATTATTATCTCATTTTATCCTCACAACAACCTTGGGAAGTAGATGCTGTTATTAACATCCCCATTTTATGGATGAAAAATCAGGCAAATGGAAATTAAGTGACTTTCTCTGAGCCGCAGTTAGGAAGTATCTGAGGCTGTATTTGAACTCAGGTCTTCCTGACTCCAGGCTCAGAAATAACTGATCACAGGAATAGAGACTTAGAGCTATAAGATGCCTCTAGCCCAACTAGTTCATTCCTCTTATTGGAAGAGACTTCCAGGTTTGGTAACTGAGGTCCTGAGAGTTTAAGTGATTGCCCAAAGTCACAGAGATGGTGTCAGAGGCTAGATTTTAACCCAGGTCCTCTGACTCCAAATTCACTCTTTTTTCCACTATTCTAGCCTTGGTGGAGAGAATAGAAGCCGATATTTGAAGATGATAATAGCGCCCTTTGGGTCCTGTCTTCTCCGGCTCTGATTCCTCCAACTTTTAGGCCATGGTGAATTTCCAGACGAATCTAGGTACCCTCCAGCTTATTATATTAAGCTGGGGATATTTTATTCATGACGATAAATGTGAACCATTTCCATGTTGCCATCCCTTCCCTGTGGTTCCCAGCGAACCACGAGGCCTTGTGATGGATGCGCGGGAGAATGACAGCCCCCTATAGAGGTGATATAGGGCTGGCACACACCCACATGCTGTCTGGAAAGGCAGAAATATTTTTTGTTTTGGAGGCAGTGCCAAAGAAGGACTTATCTAAGAAATATAAAGTCTAGATCAAGGTGTGAGAAGGTAATTTGTGGAAATTTTTACCAATTTTTTTACCAATTTTTACCAATTCAATTCAATAAATATTTATTAAGCACCTACTATGTGTTAGGTATTGTGCCAAGTGCTAGTGATGCAAAAGAGGCAAATGACAGTCCCTGCCCTCAAGAAGTTTACAATCTTTTTTTAT
Source organism: Monodelphis domestica (assembly GCF_027887165.1). Classification (NCBI taxonomy): domain Eukaryota; kingdom Metazoa; phylum Chordata; class Mammalia; order Didelphimorphia; family Didelphidae; genus Monodelphis; species Monodelphis domestica. Next base: position 397,724,007 of record NC_077227.1, read on the forward strand.
TTAAAAATTTTTTTCATAATTCCATGATTCATGTTTTCTTCCGCCCCTCCTGGAATTGACAAGCTTGGGATCGACAATTATCACTTGAACCCATTTTGATATTATTCTTTTTTTGTAAAAGAATAATCCCTTAAGCCAAAACCCCAAATCCTATACTCACACAAAGAAGTGATAAACCATGTTTTCAAGAAGTTTACCATCCAATGGGGATTTCTTTTTTTTTTTAACCCTTATTTTCTGTCTTAGAATCAATATTAAGTATTGGTTCCAAGGCAACCAATACTTAATTCTTTACCAAGAATGGTAAAGGCTAGGCAATGGGTCACCCAGCTAGGGGATTTCTAATATTAGAAGAATTCTACAGATGACATTATAAATTGACAGAGACCTAATCCCAGTCACAGCCTCAGGACGGATGCCTAATCCCCGAGCACATCACAGCTCAGGGCATGTTCCTGGAATGGCCCTTGCCCAACTCCCCTCCATTCCTTGGAATCCTGAGCTTACTTCAGGGCCCACTTCAAATGTCTCTTCCTACACAAAGCTTGGCTGACTCCCTCCTGCTCAGTTTGGAGATCCCATGTCTGGAGGTGGAAGGGACCTTAGAGTCCATCCTGTCCAACCTGCCAGTTTACAGGTAAAGAAATGGAACTGCAGGGAATTTCAAAGACTCTCCCCAGGCCACAGATGTAATAAGGTCTAGCGTTTGTGACTTTTCCTAATACTGATTGCATTTACTTTGTAAATATGTCGTAATTGTGTAATTAGAAAAATTTGTACCCTTGGACTTCATCTCCCAGCATCCCTTTCCCTTCATCTTCATGTTTACATTTGTTATGTGTGTATATAGTTGGATGTTTTTCTCTGCCCTTGTTTTTTTCCCCCCTCGTGCGTGGCTGGGTGAGCTCTCTCTTGTTTCTCTAGCCTTTTATTTTCCTTTTTTGCTTCAAGCTATTATTTAATAAATCTTATTAAATAAAATACTTGGAGTATTTTAGATATAAATTTTTAATCTACATATTATCTAAGAATGTGCTGCTTCTCCTCAGTAGAATGCAAGCCCCTTAAGGCCAGGGATCGATATTTTTTCATCTTTTTATCCACAGTGCCTCGTACTTGAAAGAAAGAATGTATGAATAAATGAAAGCATTCCCTTGTGCCCAGAACCTGGGTTGGGCTAGTGTACGGGTAGCGGCTCCGACCTCAGGATTCATTTTCACATTAGTGGACGTCCCAGTCCCAAGGAGGGACAAAGGGCTGGCATTGTCAGCAGAAGGGACTATCTAAGTAGTTCGTCACCGAAAACACATTTCATATTTTTCTCTGAAATTCGCTTCTTTCTTAATGTCTTGTTGAAGGAATGGATGAATTGATCAACAAGCATTTATTAAACATTTGATCACGTCTTTGTTCTAGGACTGGAAGAAGGTGCTTCCTAGGATGTCTGGGGAAAGAGAGCGACCTCAGCATCGCCTGCCATTACCTAGAAGCAAGGGTCTCCACCATGTCCTCTCCTTGATTTCAGGCAGAGGTTTGTTGTTGTGTGGAATGTTAATGAAACATGTACCCTCCAGGAGGAACTTAGTCCATATCCTAAATTTCTTTCTTTTTTAAGCCTTTACCTCTGTCTTAGAATCAATATTGATTTATTTGAACCCTTCCCTTCCCTCTTAGAATAAATACTGTGTATTGGTTCCAAGGCAGAAGAGTGGTGAGGCCTAGGCAATGGGGGTCAAGTGACTTACCCACATTTCCTAAATTTCTAAAGGGGTTTCTGCTCTCTTCTTTTCCAACTTTCCTCTACATAGCTGCTGGATTGGCATACTAAAGCGCAAGTATGGCCATATTACTATCCAGCTCAAGAAGTTTCACTGACTCCCCGTTCCTTTTAGAATGAAATATATCCAGCTTCCACTGGAATTTAAAGCTATTGGCAGTCTGCCTTCGTTCTATCTTTCTGGACTGAACACATTATTCTGTTTTACCCATTCTGTGGATTCTAGTCAAACTGGCCTGTTGTTGTTCAGTTGTTTTTCAATCGATTTCCAACTCTTTGTGGCTCCATTTGGGGTTTCCTTGGCAAAGATATTGGAGTGGTTTGCCATTTCCTTCTCCCGCTTATTTTCCAAATGAGGAAACTGAGGCCAACAGGGTTCGGTGACTTCTCCAGAGTCACACATCTACTCAGTGTCTAAGGCTGAATTTGAACTTATTTCCTCTTGACTTGATAGAGTGCAGGTCCAGCACTCTATCCCCTGTGCCATCTAACTGCTCCTAGGCAAACTGGCCTACTAGCTTTTTTTTTTAAACCTTTACCTTTTGTTTTAGAATCAATACTAAGTATTGGTTCCAGGACAGAAGAGCAGTGAGGGTTAGATAACTAGAGTCAAGTGACTTGTCCAGAGTCACCCAGCTAGGGAGTATCTGAGGCCATATTTGAACCCAGGACTTCCCATCTCCAGGCCTCTATCTACTGTACTACCTAGTTGTTCCTAGGCAAACTGGCCTGCTCACTGTTTTTTGCATAGATTGTCCTCTGTGTTTGGAATTTACTCCCTTTTCATCTCGCTCCTAGCTCTGTGAAAGCCTATTACAGGTGACCCTGTGGGAAGCTTTTCTGGAACCATTCTCTCTGCAATTTATTATTAATGTTATTATTATTTTTGTTTTCCCCAGTAGGCTAGAAACTCCTTGTGAGGAAAGAGATAGTTTCTGCTTTTGGATCTCCATCCCTCACTCATCTTGTTGAGTTGAATTATGTAAAGAGGCTGCTGAGATTCAGAGCTGAAAGGGAGCTCAGAGGCCATCTGGTCCAGGCATTCATTTTACAGATGAGAAATCTGAGGCCCAGGAGGTTAAATCATTTGCCCAATGTCACCTCACTAGTAAGGGTCAAAGGTGGGATTTGAACCCAGGTCCCCTGACTCAGTCCTGTGTTCTTTCTACTGTACTGCTCCTGGAAGGCTTGGGCCGGCTGTTCCCTTGTCTAGTCATCTTTATGGCATCTGGCACCTGGGAGCCTCTGTAAGTGGCTCTCGGCCCCTTTCTGTTCATTAGCAGGCAGAGAGGCCCGAGTTTATAGGGCCATGTATTAGCCAAATAGAAGACGTCAAGGGAACTTAAAGGTGTATCCAGCTGTTTGCAAATTTACAGCACAGACACTAAACTTTCATTAAATGTTCTTTTATAAAGTGGGACTTTATTTTGCCAATTTGTCTTCCTCTTATGGCAGGGAGTGAGGTTTTCAAATGTGCTGGTTAAGAGAGAGAGTGGGACAATGAAAGGTTTATTGGCCCATCATGTTTACAAAGCAAGGCCCCCTGGGTATCTCTGCAAACAGCATTCTGGGTCTGCCTCACATATTTCTTGTGACTGAAGTTATTAGAAAGCCAACAAGCCTGAGAAGAGCACTTCCATCAGACTTATTTCAGCAGGAAAGGGAGTGAGGAAGGGGCTGCTTCTGATCCTTGCCTCCGACATTGAGCCAAACTGTCTTACAGGGGCCAGCTCTACATCATTGGCTAAAACAGCATCTTGGAAGAACATGCATCATGTAACCATGGGAAAACATTCTAAATTAATTAATTTAATAAATAAAAATTTTAATGAACAGCATCTTGGTTTATCCTCACAACAACCCTGGGAGGACCAAAGGGAGTGCCATATTATTTATCCCCATTTTACAGATGAGGAGAAACAGAGCTAGCTAGCCTGGGCTTCAGACGTAGGTCTCCCGATGTCCTGTTTAATGCTCTGGTGTCTATACCAAGTTATTTCCCACTGGGATTAGACTGACAATAGCTAGTCCCAGGGTTAGACATCATGGACCTCCCCAAGTGAAGGCTTCGAAAAAAGGCTCCTTGTTCTTGCATTTACTGCCAGACATATCTTCTTTTTGGGCTTCTTCTTGTCGTTCTAGAGGGCCCAGTAGGATTTCCTATATCCCATTCCTTGAGAAGATATTTCCATGGAAATCTGCCCAGTGTATGAATGAATGAATGAATGAGTTAAGCATTCTTCCAATGCCTTCTACTATGTGCCAATCACCGTACCAAGTGCAGAGGAGGCTGTTAAAAAAGAAAGAATTCTCATACTTTCCAGGAACTTATACTATCCTCTCTACAAGTTCTTTAGCAAGGGTCTTCCTAGATTACATGTAAAATTAACTACAGTGCTTTGGGGCTTTGGGGTGGTGTGGGGTCAAAAGCCCTTCTAAATAGCTTTCTTCATCTTCCTTCTATTTGCTCATTTCACTCAACTATACAATAATACCACCAAAGGCAGCAAGAGCAAAAACTCCTATAGCCTCCTTCTGGTCCAGGCTCCTATCTCTTGCTGCATTTCTGAAATACCCTCCTCCCCTGAGTCTTTCCAGGTCCAGTATTTCATTGCCACCACCCATCCTTCAGAGTAATTTTTTTCTTAAGAAACCCTTACTTTCTATCTTAGAATCAATACTATACATTGGTTCCAAGGCAGAAGAGCAGTAAGAACTAGGCAATGGGGGTTAAGTGATTTGCCCAGAGTTACACAGCTAGGAAGTGTCTGAGGCCAGATTTCAACCCAGGATCTCCCATTTCTAGATCTTGCTCTCAATCCACTGAGCCACTCAGCTGCCCCCTCCCCACCCCCCCCCAGTAATTTTTCTAATGTACAGTTTTGATCTAGGATGGTGGTTAATTGAGTAGAGAGGAGAGGGTTGGGAGACATTTTAAGGTAAAATTAACAGGACTTGGCAACTTCTAGGATTATAGGATTAGGTTTCTAGAGCTCAGAATCTATCTGGTCCAGCCTTTTCTTTTTATAGATTTATAGAAGACTGACCCCAGCGTTAAGTGACTTACCTAAGGTAAGTGATAGAGCCTGGATTTGAATACACAAGGTTTAGGGAGAGAGAAGAATCAAAGATGGCTGTTCATGAGCCTTAGTGACTGGGAGGATGGAGCTATCATTCACTGAAAGAGGGTAGTTGGAAGAGAGGCAGTTTTTAAGGAGAAAATCACAAGTTTACTAGGTGCCCAGTTGGAATATTATAAAACAGTAACTTCCTGGTCAAATTTTTCCCTTCTATCTTTGATTCTTTTACCTCCTACTCTGGAGCCTAGTAGCCTTTATTCATGTGACATGGAGCCTATCTGCAGTCTGGCAAAGCCTATGGATTTCTTTTTAGTATTAAAAAAAAAACCCACATAGTTGGAAGAATTACTAAATTCCATTTAGAAGCTAGTGAAAATAAAGGTTTTTTTTTCCCTCTCCAAGTTTACATTTTCCCTGAAATTTATTCATGGATTCTTTGGGGTTCCATGGACTCCTGTGACTGAGCAGACACAGACACAGGAGATGAACCTCCTACACTAGTAGAATATAATTTTCTCACAGGCAAGGACTACAGTTCATTTTGTCTATGTTTCCCCAGTCCCTAGTACAGTGCCTTGCACATAGTGCATGTTTAATAAGTTTTTGGTGGATTAAATTGTTGAGGCATTATTCTTCCTACAATCCTTGATGAGATCTTGCTTCATTCTCTTGCTTCCTCTTTCACAATTAAGGATCCATGTCAATCTCCCCAAATCAATCTTCCTTCCTTCCTTCCTTCCTTCCTTCCTTCCTTCCTTCCTTCCTTCCTTCCTTCCTTCCTTCCTTCCTTCCTTCCTTCCTTCCTTCCTTCCTTCCTCCCTCCCTCCCTCTTTCTTTGTTTCTTTCTTTGTTTGTTTGTTTCTTTGTTTGTTTGTTTCTTCCTTCCTTCCTTCCTTCCTTCCTTCCTTCCTTCCTTCCTTCCTTCCTTTCTTTCTTTCTTTCTTTCTTTCTTTCTTTCTTTCTTTCTTTCTTTCTTTCTTTCTTTCTTTCTTTCTTTCTTTCTTTCTTTCTTTCTTTCTTTCTTTCTTTCTTTCTTTCTTTCTTTCTTTCTTTCTTTCTTTCTTTCTTTCTTTCTTTCTTTCTTTCTTTCTTTCTTTCTTTCTTTCTTTCTCTCTCTCTTTCTTTCTTTCTCTCTTTCTCTCTCTCTTTCTTTCTCTCTCTCTTTCTCTCTCTCTTTCTTTCTCTCTTTCTCTCTCTCTCTCTCTCTCTCTCTCTCTCTCTCTCTCTTTCTTTCTCTCTCTCTCTCTCTCTCTCTCTCTCTCTCTCTCTCTCTCTTTTTCTTTCTTTCCTTCCTTTGATCTTAGAATGAATATTAAGGATTGGATCCAAGACTAGGCAATTGGGGTTAAATGATTTGCCCAGGGTCACACAACTATGATTTGAATGCAGGACCTCCTGTCTGCAGGCCTCACTCTCAATCCATTAAGCCATATAATTGGTCCTCTTTTATTATGTCTAATAATCTATCTTCCTCTGTTCTGATCATTGGGTAATTATGAGCAAACATTGGGTTATGATGAGGGATCTAATGTAGACAAACTAGACCATAATATATTTTTCCTCATGAGCAACTTCTCTGAGAATGAACATTTCTGGGTGGCAGCCCAGTGGTGCAAAGCAAAGGTAGAATGCTTGAAGGTCATCAGTCCAGGGTCTGCTTCCAGCTCTAGTCAGAAGCACCAGACCAAAACTGAAGTCTGGGTAGGGCTGAGATGTTGTGTTGTGCCTCCTGACTGGTTCCTATTGGTATTGAAGCAGCTGTTCTCAGAACTTGGACAGCTTAGCTTTATTTTCTATCTCATAAACAAAGCCTTTAAACATCTTGTTTCCAAGAATGTGTCAATATGGAGAGAAGCAAAGACCAGTCTGGTCTAACCCCCCCCCCCCCAAAAAAAAATCCTAACTAGGCCAATCCTGGGGCCAGGGAGGAGTCTTTTGCTTTGGAAAGCAAGGGTGTTTGGCTTAATTAGGGAAATAGTGCATCAAAGATGTTGAGGTAAAGATAACCTTGATGCATCACTTAAGGAACTCTCAACCTCAATGGACCATTCTTCTAACAGAAGCTTTCCTTATATCACAAAGGCTTTTGGAAGTTTCATTTCTGGCAAAGGACCAATTTACATGTTATTATTATATTATATTATTTATCATGTATTTATATTATTATATAATATAAATAACATGTATTTATATTATTACATAATATAAATAAAATAATAATTATTATTTATTAAGCAGGAGCTTAACCAAGGTGTCTGTTGAATTTTGGAGGAATAAATGCTGTAATTCTATTTGCTACAACTGCATTTCCCATGTAGAATATTGGGAAAAGTGTTGGTCTGGAAACCAGAAGCTTTGGGTTTAAATTGGAATGCTAATACTCACAGTCCATGTGGACTTCCATTGGCAGCCTTCTTTGATGCCTTATCTAGTGTGTGTACCAGAACAGGAGTTTTTAACCTTTTTATTGTCATAGGCCCCCTTGGCTGTCTGGAGAAGCTTAGGAACCCCTTCTCAGAGTAATGTTTTTAAATGCATAAAATAAAATATATAGTATTACAAAGCAAACCAATTATGATGAAATCTTTTTTTTGTTGTTTAGTCATTTCAGTCATTTCAGTAGTCATGTTCAGCTCTTCATGACCCCATTTGGGGTTTTGTTGGTAAAGATACTGGGATGGTTTGTCATTTTCTTCTCCAGTTCATTTTACTGATGAGGAAACAGAGGCCAACAAGGTTAAGTGATTTGACTGGGGTCACACAGCCAGTGAATGTCTGAGGCTACATTCAGATTCATGAAGATGAGACTTCCAAGCCCAGTGGTCTATCCACTGTGCCACCTAGTTGCCTAAAATATAAAAATTAAGGCTTCATAGACCCAGGGTTAAATACCTTTAGGATTAGATTGATTTTGAGATCTCTTGCAGCTCTCAATTGAGGATCCTGTCATCAGATTGGGTAGAAGTAGGCTCTCGAGAGTTAGACAGACAGACAGATAGATACAAAGATATAGATAGATAACACATTTACTAATCCTGTACTGTGTCAGGTAGTGCACTAAGTGCTGGGGATACCAACACAAGCAAATGGGACAGTCCTTGCCTTCATGGAGCTTGCATTCTAAAGGGGGAAGATAACCCATACTGAGGAGTTGGAGAGCTGAGGAGGAAGGAGGAGAGGGAAGGGGGGAGAGAATGTTAGCTATGCTAAAAGACACAAAAGCCCTGGAAATTCCTAACTATCTGAAAAAGCATCAGGTGCAGGCCCAGGAGAGGGCTGTCTGTGTCTAAAGGCCAACCCAGCTGAATTCAGAGACTCCTCCATCATCAGATCGGTTATGGGTGATGTAGTTTTTGGTCATAGCAACAGTCCTCAAAGACCATCTACTAAGAGACAGGAGGCAGCCTGGGATGTGTGGGTAAAGGGGGCATCCAGTGATGGAATTACAGCTTTTTAAAAGTATTGAAATAACCTTGAACAAGTCATTTCTGAACAAACCTTTCTGAAATGGCCTTTCTGAACTGAGTTTTTTTCTTAGAAGTAGGGATAGTATTCTGTGTCCTGCCCACTTCATTGGAATATTGGAACATTGGATGAGATCAATGATGTGAAAATCACTAGAGCCTGGGCACCAGCAGCTCCAGCTGGCTGCACACCTATGATGAGAATGCTTTGGGACCTTGTGGAGAAAGGTCACTTATTGAAAGTATCCACAGCAAAAAGAAGACCGGGTGACTGTCCTAAAGGAGCGTAGAGATCAGCAAGGACATAAGGTATAAACATACAGCCCTCAAATGACCAACAATAATTGTCAACATTTGTATAGGGCATCAAGGTTTGCAAAGTGCACATAGCCATGCTCCCCCTCCTACCTTTTCCTATCTCTTGTTCTGAAACAGCAATCACATCAATACAACCATTGCTTCTGGAAAAGCTGCCTCTGCTCACCACCATTCCCATGGTGGCCCAAACCAGTGCAAGTTGGCCTTTGATCTCTTCCTGGTCCCACTCTGGCTTCTGGACCTCAAAACCAAGTCTATGGGACTGTCTCATTCTGGAACTTTTTTTTCAGTGCTTGGGGCCAATTCACCCTGAAACATCCAACTATCCCAGCTGCCTCCTCAAACCTGGAATGTCCCTTTGTTAAGACCTGCTCTCTTTCCCACAGGTGAGTTCCTATTAGAGGCTCCATTTTGTGGAGGAGCTCATGCTGGCCTTCATTCCCTTTCTGGCCCTATTTTTGATTTCCCATTTCCACACATGCCCCTATGCCAGGTACCTTAATGTCCCACACCCTAGCTCACTCTGCTCCTCACTTTTCACCTACTTTTCTGTCCTCTCCCATTAGAATATAAGCTGCTCAAGGGTAGAGATAGGCTTCTTCCCTCCCTCTATTTGCTTTCCTAGCATTTAGCACAGAGCCCAGCACATAGTAATGGCTTAATAAATGTTTTGCTTTTCCTACTCCTCTCCTTCCTTCCTTCCTTCCTTCCTTCCTTCCTTCCTTCCTTCCTTCCTTCCTTCCTTCCTTCCTTCCTTCCTTCCTTCCTTCCTTCCTGCCTTCCTGCCTTCCTGCCTTCCTGCCTTCCTGCCTTCCTGCCTTCCTTCCTGCCTTCCTGCCTTCCTTCCTGCCTTCCTTCCTTACTTCCCTCCACCTTTCCCTTCTTCCTTCCATCAAAGAGAACAACTCTCTTGTGCAGATGCAATACAATGGGCACAAACTCTCACATTCTCAGGACCACCTCCCCACCCCCTTTCCCAATCTGTACAGAGCAATGCTGAATTTCTCCAGCTGTGCTTGCTTTGAGAGCAGTACCAGCCGTCCTTATTGAACATAATGGAGTTTTAACATATTGCTCTATGCCTGAGTTATTATCTTCACTATGCTCCAAGAAATCAATTACAACAGTGCCTTTCTTCTGTGACCTGTGACATCAATACACGCCCTGGCCAGATTCCAAAAGCTGATGGGCTGTGGTTAAAACGTAGGCCTATTAAATTAGAGTGGGACCCAGGCCTCCTTAGGAATGAACAATACTCTCTGAGCTCTGACCCTTTTCTACAGCAATTCACAGAGAAACTGGCAGATAGGAAATGCTGATCAAAATTCAGTTACTTAACTTGCCAGGATGCCCTTTTTGGGGGAGAAAAATAATAGGAAGTTTCCATGAAAAAAAGAGACCTGGGTTCAAATTCTGTAAGTTCCATTGCTATGTGTCCTTATCTAGGCTACTCTTCATCTATTAGGGGGGAAATACCTAACCCCCTGCCCAAATCTAAGAGGAGTGTTTAAAGATCAAATGAAATATTTGTACCATGTCTGGCACATAGTAGGCACTTAATAAATGCTTATTCTATGCCATGTTTATTTATTTATTTTTAAAAAACCCTTACCTTCCATCTTGGAGTCAATACTGTGTATTGGCTCCAAGGCAGAAGAGTGGTAAGGGCTAGGCAATGGGGGTCAAGTGACTTGCCCAGGGTCACCTAGCTGGGAAGTATCTGAGGCCAGATTTGAACCCAGGACCTCCCATCTCTAGGCCTGGCTCTCAATCCACTGAACTACCCAGCTGCCCCCTTTATGCCATGTTTATTGACTCAATTTCTCCACTTTTTGTGCTTCAGTTTCCTCATCTGTAAATTATAGATGACTGGATTAGGAGAGGGACTGGACATGTGATTTCATGTGATGAATTGCTGTTGGTGTGGAACCATCTCCACCAATGTGGATAGCTCGAAAGGAGTAGCCAGAGGGGACTGAAAAGATGAATGACTTGCCTAGGGTGCCCTGGCTAGGGTGTCAGAGGCAGGTCTTGACTTAAGTCTTTTTTGACTCCAAGACTGACTTCATGCTACTTAAAAATTTGAATGTTAGGAGCCATTGTTAATAGGGATAGGCATGTGGCACAGCAGATAGGACTGTGGACCTGGAGTCAGGAGGACCAGAGTTCAAATCTGGTCCCATTTACTTACTAGATGTGTGATAATGGGCAAGTCACTTAACTTCTGTTTGCCTCAATTTCCTCAACTATAAAATGGGAATAAAAATAGCACCTACTTCTCAGGCTTGTTGTAAGGCTCAAATTAGATAATATTTATAAAGCACTTAGCAAGTGGCACATGGTAAATGCTTATTCCCTTCCCCCAGCATAGAAAATTCCCAGGTGAGGGAACTTGCTCTTCCAATTAGCTTAGCACCTTCTCTTTCAGTTATTGCCTTAGAATTGCCCAGAACACCAATAGGTGGCACAGTGGATAGAGCACTGGGGCTGATGTCAGAAAGTCTCATCTTCCTGAGTTCAAATCTGGTCTCACATACTTCTTAGTTGTTTGACTCTGCACAAGTCACCTCACCCTGTTTGCCTCAGTTTCCTCATCTGTAAAATGAACTGAGGAAGGAAACAGCAGATCACTCCAGTATCTCTGCCAAGAAAACCCCATGGGCAGCCCTGGTCCGTGGGGTCTTGAAGATTCAGACATGACTGAAACGACTGAACCACAACAACAACTAGAGCACTGATAGACAACTTCTTGGCTTTGAGGCCCCTCTCTATCCATTAAAAAACAAACAAACAAACAAACCCTTACCTTCTGATTCCAAGGCAGAAGAGTGGCAAGGGCTAGGCAATGGGGGTTAAGAGACTTGCCCAGGGTCACCCAGCCAGGAAGTGTCTGAGGCCAAATTTAAATCCAGGACCTCCTGTTTCTGGGTCTGGCTCTCAGTCCACTGAGCTACCCCTTCTCTATCCATTTTTAAAAAATCCTCACTTCCTGTCCTTCTAATGACTCTAAGACCAAAAGGCAAAGGCTAGGCAAATAGAGGTTAAGTGACTTGACTAGGGTTGCACAACTAGGAAGCACCAGAGAGTCAGATTTGAACTCAGGTTCTTCCCACTGCAGATTGAATGCTCTATCCACTATACTACTGATCAGTGGTTTCTATCCATTTTCCAGTCTTTCTTGGTGAATTAAATCAGGTATTCTTAACCTGAGCTCCCTGAAATTGCTTTAAAAAAGATTTGGATGAATGTGTTTCAGTATCATTGGTTTCCTTTGTAATTCTGGGTACTTGGTTTTATGCATTGAAAAATGTTCATCTGGAAAGGAGACTAGTGCTCAGAGATGGCCAAAGAAGGGAGAGGGAATCAGGAAAAAAAAAGCTTAAAGAGCTCAGATGTTGCTCATCCAAGTCTCTTCTAGCTCAGATTCTAACAACAGCAACAACCACCTAGTTGCCAGTGTGTTCTGGCTACCTTAGGCAATGAAGCACATCGCCACTGTCCTTGGTCCTTATGGCAGCACACTGGGGCAGGAGAAGGTAGATATGGTCTCCATTTTACCATGGTGGAGGGGGAATAGCATTTTATCTGAGTTTCAGAGAGCTGGCTTGTCCAGGGTCAGTAGCTGGTAAAGGAGAAATGCTGTGATTTTAACTCAGATTTGTCAAAACATTGTGTTGTAGAGTGATAGAAGGGATTATGCTTCTAATTTGTCATGTCTTGAGATTTTATTGGTGTGGGGAACTATCCTCACCAATGTAGCTAGCCTGAAAGGAGTAGCCAGAGGGGACTGAGAAGACAATGACTTTCCTAGGGTCACCTGGCTAAGGTGTCAGAGGCAGGACTTGACCTTGAGATTTTTCGATTCCAAGGCTGGAATCTTCTCATGCTTCTTACATTTTTTAATGTTAGAAGCAGTTAGTAATAGGGGTAGCCAGGTGGCATAGTGGATAGAATGCTAGACTTGGAGTCAAGAAGACTTGAATTCAACTATAACCTTATACTAGCTGTGTGTCCTTGCACAAGTCACTTTTAACCTTTGCCTCAGTTTTCTCATCTGTAAAATGGGGATAAATATGGCATCTGTCTTGTGGGGTTGTTGAGATGATCAAAGTGAGATAATTGTAAAGTGTTTAGTACAGTGCCTGGTATGCAGTAAGTGCTATAAGAATTTCAGTTATGTAAATATTAATATTACCATGTTGCTGTTGTTGTTTAGTCATGGCCAACTCTTTGTGATCCAGTGGACCTTGGCAAGCCAGTCTCTTCTATCCTCCACTTTCCTTTGAAGTCTGTCCAAGCTCATGTTCATTGCTTCCATGACCCTACTTTTCCATTTCAGCTACCACAGGCTCTTTCCTAATGAGTCCTGTCTTCTCATTACGTGGCCAAAGTATTTAAGTTTCAGCTTCGGCATTTGGCTTTCCAGTGAATAGTCTAAATGTATCACTTTAAGTATTGACTGATTTGATCACTTTACTGTCCAACGGACTCTCAAAAGTCTTCTTCAGAACACAATTCAAAAGAATCAGTTCTGTGGTGCTCAGTTTTCCTTAATGTCCAATTCTCACAGTCGTACATCTTTGTTGGCAAGGTGATCTCCCTGCTTTTTAGTATGTGGTCCAGAGCCTCCTAGCTGCCTCTGCCCAAGGCCACTCAGTTAGTTAGTGTCTGAGGTCAGATTTGAACCCAGATCTTCCTCTGCTCCATCCCCTTAGCTGTATAGGGGATGATCAGGAGAGTTTCCTAATCAATTCCTCTTACACATTCTCATGGTACTTTAAGTGTTCCAAACCTATGACACCAGAGCACAAGCCTTAGCAGATCCACATGAAGGTAGATTTATCAGTTTCTTTTTTCCTGGAAGACAAGTCTATCTCATATTAGCTCCCTGAGGGGCAGGGACTAGCTTTTTTATCTTTTGCTTCTTTTGAAACCCTGGTGCCTGGCACAGAGTAGGTGCTTAATAAATCTTTATTCATTGATTGGGTTGAGTTCAGTGTAGAGGGTCTCAGCACCAAAGGGCTGGCTACTAGGTGGTTGTTATCTTGGTCACAGCACTGTGACCAAGTGAAATGGTTAATGGTGAATAATAGTGAAATGGTTAATAATAATAGTAATAATAGCTAGCATTTAAAAAGAACTTTAAAGTTTGCAAAGCACTTTGCAAATATTTTCCCATTTTATCTTTACAACAATCCAAGAGACAGGTGTTATTATTATCCTCATTTAGCAGAGGAGGAAACTGAGGCAAAGAGTAAGATTAAAGGTTAGGTTAAAGTAACTTGCCCAGGGTCATACAGCTGGTTAAGTATCAGAGGCTGGATTTGGTACAGAGGGTTTATGTCAGTGAAAGGAATAGCCTTATCAATGGAACCACAAAATATCAAACTATGAAAATTATAGGATTTAATTTAGCAGTTGAATTTTGAAACACTATACCAGTGATGGTGAAAATATGGCATGTGTGGCAAAGATGACATGCAGAGTGCTTTCTGTGGGCATGTGACCATTCTCTTCCCCCCCCCCCAAGTTTGTTACTAGAAAGCCAGAGGGACTTGGGGGGAACTGCTCCCTTCTCTCTCTCCACCATATCTGATGACATTTTTCACATCCCCTGTCCCTCTACCCAGTAGCCAATGGGAATACACAGGGTGTAAGGTGGGTGGCTCACAGGAGGCAGAGCTGGAGGGGAGCAGAGTGCTTGGGGCCCCTCCCCTCCCCCTCTCTATACTCACTGAGAACATTCCTTACTTTATCAGCCCTTCCATCCAGCAGCCCAATGGGAGAGCTTCTTCCATTGTGTGGGATAAGGGGGCAGGGCACCCCTGCACTTGGGGGGGGGCATGGAATGTGGTCTGAGGGGTAGGAGTGGGGCCTAGCACTCTGTCTCTAAAAGGTTCACTATCACTGCACTGTATCATCCACAATAATAAACTAACAAATAAATAAAACTGAACTACTTTAGGGACTGGTAGGTGGTACAGTGATTAGAGTACCAGGTCTAGAGTCAGGAAGATCTGAGTTCAAATCTGGATTCAGACACTTACTAGCTGAGTTACTCTGGGTAAGTCACTTAGCTCTGCTTGATTCAGTTTCCTCATATGTAAAATGAGTGGGAGAAGGAAATGGCAAACTGCTCCAGTATCTTTGCCAAGAAAATTGCAAATGGGGTCACAAAGAGTCAGACATGACTGAATGATGATAACAAGGACTGTTTTGGCCTTTTGGAGCAGAAGCCAGACTCCTTATAACCTCCAGATGTGTCCATCTTCAGTCAGAAAGTGTGAGGCAATAAAGTGGTTTCAAGCTTGCAAAAGGGAGCTTTCCTTGCATCAATTAAGATGAGGCTGCTGCCCACTTCATCTGCTTTGGTTTTTGCCATTCTTTTGTGCTAATTAGACAATGGGCAAATGTTTTCAACCATGACACTACTTGGGGGATGCTCAGTAGTGTTCTAAGGATAATATTTGATATCCTATAAGCTTTTTCCTGTTGTCCTTCTGATATTGGTCCCAAACGATCATTCCTTGACCCACTAGAACCCATTACCCTCAGGTATCTTAAGTAAACAATTATTACAGCCTACTATTTCAGAAGAGGCTCCAATCTGGGGCCAGGGACTGGAGTGGGCAGAGATACAGGATTCGCTTTCCCCCCTTTTTTGCTGACTGCCTTGCCCTCTTCTGATCTCTACAGCCCTCTTTGCCCTCACAATTACTTTTCCTCTGTTCACACAGTACAGTCACTCCCTGACAGCTCCCAATCACAAGGGTAATTAGACAGGAGAAGGAAGACAGATCTGGGAAATGAAGAAAATGTTCTGGGTCTGTCCTCGGCTGTACAAGGGGAGCATCCAGGCACTGGTGACATTTCTGCTCCGAAATATGACTGGTTTCAAGCCTCACAGCAAATCCCACCTTGTTCCGAGGTCTTTGTTTGGATTCAATTCACACTAAGAAGGAGAGAGACATGCTGGGGGCTGTTTGAGATTGCTCTAGAAGCTAATGAGTCCGGTGTCTGCCATACCCTCCCCACATGGGCATCAGGCATTTGACTAATGGTAAACACAGCCACATGGAAGTAGTGATGAGTGAAAGCTAGGCCCAGGGCAGGGCTCAGAGATAGGGGAGGAGAGAGAAGACAAATACAGTGCTCCAATGGCAGGGGGCAAGGGGACTTGGCGTCCAGGTGAGATGTGTTTGCATTGTTCCACGGTGGAGAAGAAGAAACCTTGAGGGATCAGGGCCAGACGGAGCCAGACGCTGGTCATCTGGTTTGACTTCTTGTTTCTGTGTTGGCAAGGCAGATTATTTTTTAAAAATCAACTTAATTTTATTGATATGTTTTGTTTTTATGTTACATGCATTTTTTAAAAAACCCATTACCTTCTGTCTTAGAATTAATACTGTGCATTGGTTCCCAGGCAGAAGAACTGTTAAGAGCTAGGCAATGGGGGTTAAGTGACTTGCCCAGGGTCACACAGCTAGGTTGTATCTGAAGCTACATTTGAACCCAGGACCTCTCTCTAGGCCTAGCTCTTAGTCTTCTGAGCCACCTGGCTGCCCCTGCCCATTTCTAAATGTAGCCTTTCCCCTTCCTTTACTCAAAAGGGTAGCCTTTTTTTTAAACCCTTACCTCCTCTTTTAGTAACAACTTTAAGACAAGAGGTCCCAATGGCTAGGAAGTATATGAGGTCAAATTTAAACTCAAGTCTTCCTGACTCCAGGCCTGATGTTCTATGCACCGTGCCACCTAGCTGCTCCATGAGGGACATCTTTGTAAAAGGGATTTTTTTTTAATAGTTACATTTACATCTTTGTAAAAAGAAGAAGATAAAAGTTAAGAATCAGTTCAACAAATAGACCACCATATCAGCCATGTCTGACACACTCAGTGGTTAGTGCCAAGCCTGGGGTCAGGAAGACATCTGAATTCAAATCCAGCCTGGAGACTTACTGGCCATGTGACCCTGGGAAAGTCACTTAACCTCTGTTTACCTGGGTTTCCTCTTCTGCTAAATGAACTAGAAAGAAAAATGGCAAAGCACTGCAGTATCTTTGCCAAGTGAAGAGCCGGACACGGCTCAGCAACAACAATAACAACAGTTTTGGGTGAGATTCAGAATGCAGAGAAGACATAGACCCTTCCAGAGGGAGGGCATATGGAGCAGGCAGAACAGCTGTGGGCAATGTTGGAGAGGTGGGAAATTTGCGTAATACAATTTGGGTCGTGGTAAATAGACCCATGTGATCGAAGTGGAAGAGATGTGTGAATTCGTTAATTGGAGAAATGGGATAGCAGCTTAGAGAAGTACTTGGCACCTGGTTGTAAAGGGGTTTGGATGCTAGGCTAAAGGATTTGGACTTTTTTTTTTTTTGGCAATAGGGGAACTATTGAAGCAGGGATGTCCTGGTAAATGTTTAACAACCAGCTTTCCAAAAATAACAGCTGGGCCAATACAATTAGCAATTTAATTTGTATTATTAACATTTTCCCCTTCACTTTCTTAACGTTAGACGGTCATCCAAACAATAAATCAAGCCCTGATTTGTAGCATTTCCTGATTTCCAAGGCATAAATATGCACACAGAAAATGTAACACTCAGCTCTTTTGAGCCAATTTGACGTGGTTCCAGCATACCACAGCATGGTTGACTTTGTAGCAAAGGCTCAGTGGGTACAAAGTGGTGCTGTAGGAAGACTACTCTGGAATCATGGGTGGGATGGAAACTTTGGAAGCAGAGATCAGTGAAGGAGGATACTCTAAGAACTGAGGTGAGAGGTAATGGATGTCTAAACTAGGGCACAGGAAATAGAGACAGGAAGAAAGGGACAAATGGGAGAGAGAATGCGAAGAACTGGCAGGATTTAGAGACAGCTTGGACGTGGAGGAAGAAGAAAAAGGGTGAAATAAAGGACGAGACCAAAGTTTTAAGCCCGAGTAACTAGAATGACTAATGGTGGTGCCATCATCTCGGAATGTGTGTGTAGCTGATTCTGTGTCATCTTTAAGGGGAATATTGCTTCTCTGGGGAACTTTTCTGGAAACAGGTCTCATTATTGTAATTTAATTGTAATGTTAGATTTTTTCCCTCCCTGGCCAGGTCAATTTCATTAAGCATTCGATCAACAGGCAGTCTATGTTATTTATTATTTGATGGCCTCCTTGGATAATTTTTACAAATCTGGGCTCAAGATGATTTCCTTTCGTACCTCCTCATTTATATCAGTTTTGCTGAAGTAATATTGTAGATGAACTGCGGACTGACCTTTTGATATTGTACAGACTACAACTTAAGAATTAAATTAGAGCTGTCCAGAAGTGAAATGGACTGCATTGGGGGGCAATGGGTTATTCCTCACTGGAGGTTTCTAAGCAAAGGTTAGATGGTCACTGACAGTGGTTGGAAGCTTCAAAGAGGTAGAATTTAGCTCAAGGGGAAACAACCAACAAACCTCTGACAGTTAGAGCTGTGCTCAAATAGAATGGGGACCCTGGGAGGTAGTGAGTTTCTGATTACTAGAGGTGTTTGAGTAGAGTCTGGATGATCATTGGACAGGGGAGTAGAGGGTATTTTATTTAACCCTTACCCCCTGTCTTAGAATTGATACTATATATTGATTCTAAGGCAGAAGAGCAATAAGGGATAGGCGATTGGGGTTAACAATTTGCTAGGGTCACACAGCTAAGAAGCACCTGAGGTCAAATTTGAACCCAGGACCTCCTATCATCAGGCTTGGCTCTCTATCCACTGAACCACCTAGCGGCTTCTTGTAGAGGGTATTCTTGGGAGCTTCAAGATAGCCTTGAAGGTCCCTTCCAATTTTGAGATTTTATGATTCTTGTTCATCATTGGTCACTGTTTACTTGATTATTAAGATATTTTGACATACATAATATGTATGATTTGAAAAAAATTGATATTGGAAAAGCAAATTCTTTTTCTTATTTAATATGATAAGCATTTTTTATTTTTTAATTTTATTTGGTCAATTTTGAACATTATTCCTTGGTTAAAAAATCATATTATTTCCCTCCTTCCCCTGTCCCCACTCTTCCTGCAGTCAATACACAATTTCACTTTGCATGTGTCCTTGATCAGAACCTATTTCATGTTGTTGGTGTTTGCATTAGGATGTTCATTTAGAGTCTACATCCCCAGCCATATCTCCTTAACCCATGTAATCAAGCAGTTGTTTTTCTTCTATGTTTCTGCTCCCACAGTTCTTCCTCTGGATGTGGAATGTGGATAGTGTTCTTTCTCATAAGTCCCTCAAGATTGTCCTGGATCACTGCATTGCTGCTAGTAGAGAAGTCCATTACCTTCGATTGTACCACAGTGTATGATGTTTTCCTGGTTCTGCTCCTTTCACTCTGCATCACTTCCTGGAGGTTGTTCCAGTCTCCATGGAATTCCCCCACTTTATCATTCCTTTGAGCACAATAGTATTCCATCACCAACATATACCACAATTTGCTCAGCCATTCCCCAATTGATGGGCATCCCCTCATTTTCCAATTTTTGGCCACCACAAAGAGCGCAGCTACGAATATTTTTGTATATGTCTTTTTCCTTATTATTTCTTTGGGGTATAAACCCAGCAGTGCTATGGCTGGATCAAAGGGCAGACAGTCTTTTAGCGCCCTTTGGGCATAGTTCCAAATTGCCCTCCAGAATGGCTGGATCAATTCACAACTCCACCAGCAATGCATTAATGTCCCAACTTTGCCACATCCCCTCCAGCATTCATTACTTTCCTTTGCTGTCATGTTAGCCAATCTGCTAGGTGTGAGGTGATACCTCAGAGTTGTTTTGATTTGCATCTCTCTAATTATAAGACTTTTTCTTGTTTGAACCATGAAAATGAAAACAAAATACTTAATAACTTACATTTGTTCATAACTTGTAGGCTGACAATAATCTTACAGCTGACTATGATGGAAGCAGTGTGATATAAGCAATGACCGGAGTTAGAGGAGCGAGGTTCAAGTCCTAACTTTGATACTTATTTTCTGCGTGACTTTGGGCAAAGACATTCCAAGTGCTTCATTGTTCTTATCTGTAAAATAAGAAGACTGAATCAGGTGACTTCAGAAGTTCCCTCTAGAACCATGATTCACATTTTATGGATGAAGAAATTGAGGCTCAGAAAGGTTGTTCCTGATCCAGCATTTAAGAACTAGAGCTGCGTTTCAAATCTGCATCTTCTTGATTCTAGGTCCAATGGTCTTTCCAATGAACCCATCAGCTCCTTGGATAGCTCCAGGGAAGTTATTCTTGGTCCTCTTGTGGGGAGAAGTCTATTCCTTTAGGGGGCTTTACAGCACAGTCTCTATAAATCAAAAGCTCATTGATTAAACATTTGTTAAGGGCTCACCTCCAGGTCGTTGGAAATGTATGTAGTACATACTTGTTAGGCCTCATTAAATTGTCCTCATTTGGTTTTTAACATGCAGTAATGATTCAGGAAAATCAGAGCTAAATGGGCCTCTGAGTGTATTTAGAGGAGGGAGCTGATTTTAGTTAAGAGCCCCCTTCTAGGCCACCCGGTGGCTGTTCACAGCTCAGGCACTTAAAATTAATTGTAGGTACGAAAGTGGTGTAACTGGTAAGTTTGTCAACACTGTTTATTGAACCAATTTATTGAGTCCTTATTTTGTGCTGAGGGAGGTGCTCACTAGAAGTCCGAGGTGCAAGTGTGGGTGTGCGTGTGTGATGCCACTATGGAAAGAACCCCAAATTTCTCATCTTCTAGACTTGTGTTCCAGCCATGGCTCTGCCATTTAATACCTGCCCAGGTTTAGGCAGCCTTTCTTTCCCCTGCCTTGGACTTCATTTTTTCTTTTGTAAACGAGTAGGCGAATGGCCACTTGTTGTCTGGGGGCCCCTCCAGATCCTACCTTCTTAGGACCGTTCCCTCCCAGGACCCATTGACCCTCAGTCTAATCTTCCCTGAGGTGAGAGGGAGATTCCTAGTACTTTGGGCTGCTTGTCTCCAGCTTAGGGTATGAGGCCAGGCCACAGGAAGCACTTGCGAGGCTTCCAAGTGAAACGGCACCTCGGGTACAATGAAAAGAAAACTGAACGAGAGCCTGGAGATCTGGGCTCTCATCTGTGTCTTGCTTTGAACTTGCTCTGGGGTCTTGGAATAGCATCCTGGGAACGTGCATTTAGGGATGGCAGGGACATCTGCAGTCATCCAGGCTGCTGCCTTCATTCTACAGACAGGGAAACTGAGCCCCTAGAAAGTGACTTGCTCAGTTAGGCAGTTAGTAAATGATTGGCAGAAACGAGATTAAAAAAAAAAAGTTCTCACTTTTTGTCTTAGAATCCATACTAAGAAGGGCAAGACCTAGGCAAATGAGGATAAGTGACTTGCCCAGGGTTACACAACTAGGAAGTAGAACTGAGATTTGAATTCAGACCCTCTGACTCTAAATCCAGTGTACTTTATACTCTTTTGACATGTTTATTCTGAGTTTAACAAACACTCAATAAAATGAGCATTTCTATATATATTGTATGAAAGAAAAACAAGCTTTTGTATGGAACTGTAGCTACTATTTATGTACAGTTTGCTAAAAAAAAAAACCATATGCAAAAATTTAACATGTTTTTAAGCTGTCCTGTTTGTTGGCGATTCTTTGTGGTCTTTCTCTTGGAGGGAAGAGAACAAGCATTTGTTAGCCACTACTATGTGCCAGACATTGTGCTAAGTACTTTATAAATGTTACCTCATTTGAGCTTCAAAACAACCCTGACAAGTAAGAGCTACTATGATCCCTGTTTAACAGCTGAGGAAATCGAGGCAACCGGAGATGGGGTATCTTGCCCTGCGTCACTGAGCTAGTGAGGGTCTGAGGCTGGATTTGATCTCAGTGTTCCTGACTCCAGGCCCAGCACTCTATCCGATGTGCCAACGAGTGGTCTCTGTTCTCTTTCAGGCATTTCTACCACACTGGGTCACAATGTCTCCAAGTTGCTTCCTCCTCTGTGGGCCATGGAGCAGCCAGGCAGTTAGCAGCCAGGCCTAAAGGCAGGAAGACTCCTCTTCCTGGTTCAAATCTGGCCTCAGACACTTACCAGCTGTGTGACCCTGGGCAAGTTACTTAACCCCCATGGCCTAGTTCTTACCACTCTTCTGCCTTGGAACCAATACACAGTAGTGATCCTAAGATGGAAGGTAAAGGTTTAAAAAAAATAAAAATAAATAAAAAGGAAATGTTTGAGGTCAAATTTGAACCCAGGACCTCCCATCTCTAGGCCTGGCTCTGGATCCACTGAGCCACTCAGCTGTTCCCTAAGACCATAAAAAGATTTGGAAGGGAAGGGACCCCAGAGATCATCTGGTCATCCACTATAAAATGATGCATTTGCCCTTAGCTGACCCGAGCCCCTTCCAGCCCCCAGATGGAGGTAATCATTCATGGTGTTTCTGGGAGGAAAGTGCATTTTAAACCCATCAGTCTTATAGCAATGAGAACGATTATCCTCTGGAGCAGGAACAGAGAAAGTCAGTGGGATACTGCGCCCAGAGAGGTCAGCACCCCCCCCCCCCAAGTTTCTGCTTGATGCAGGTGGGGGTCGGACTAGATGACCCTGTGGGCCTTTGTAAATCTGTTCCTAGGATCCCGTGGCTCTGCCTAGAGTGGGCTCGGCACTGCACCCTGTCTTTAGGACCGTGAACAATTCATTTCAGTGGTTTTCTTTTTTTGCTTAAAAAACGACCTTTTTGAACAGAAATGACTAGCCGGATCCACCATCCTGGTGTTAGGAAAGTCTGTCTTCAGACAATTGGTCCTTTCCCCGCTGTTCTGAAGCGAGGCTGACCCTTGTGGAGGAACAGGAGCCCGCGCTTTGTAGCTATTGGTGCTCAGAGCCCGCGCTTTGTAGCTATTGGTGCTCAGAGCCCGCGCTTTGTAGCTATTGGTGCTCAGATCCCTCCAGCCAGGCGCTGCTTCAAAGCGTAAACTTTGCATCTCCCTCATCCAGCAGGGAACTCCCCGCACAAGCGGGCGCTTAATAAACAGCTCTTGAATGAGACTGATAATCTTATTACATATGACGTCTCTTCATTCAGTTTATGAGCCAGTCCTTCGGGCCTTTTGACTATTCCTCAGACGTGGGGCCTCCTTTCCCATCTCTGTGCTCTGCCGTGGCTGGTCCCTCCGGCTCTGTCTTCCTACCTCCACGTTTTGGAATCTCTGGGTGGTGCAGTGGAGAGAACGCTCGTTCTGCAGCTTGCCTCAATTTCTCATCTCTAAAGTGCGCTGGAGAAGGAAAGTGCAAACCATTGTGCTATTTTTGCCAAGAAAACCCAAATGGGGCCATGAAGGGATGGATGTGACTGAAAAGTGACTGAACAAGTCTCCTCCTACATGAGAGAGGCCTCCCAGTTGCTAGTGTCCCAACCCCTATCATCGGTCCAGACCCACGAAACCACCATGTATCTCTGTTATGTATACATATATAAGCATATGTAAAAAAAAAAAATGTCTTGCCTCAGTTTCCCTATCTGTAAAATGAGCTGGATAAGGAAATGGCAAACCACTTTGCTGTGAAAACCCCAAATGGGGTCACAAAGAGTCAGACACGATTGAAAAACAACTGAACAAAAAATCTGCCCCTCTTGCATGTGAACAACTTTGGTTGCTGAAAGGAGAAGAAAAAGAACATTTATGTGAGGAAACGAAAGAAAATAAGGTTGGGAAGAAATAGGATCTCTCAGATAAAATGCTGAGGAGAGATACAGACCGTTCTGGAGACTTAAAAGAGAATTCCCCCCAGATAAATGTCCTGAGAGGACTCCTTTGAAGGTAGCGCAGTGACTGAGGTGATCCCCTCTGCGTGGCATTGTGATCCATTAGCTCGTTTGCACATTACTGGTTTCAGAGGCTTGAAGGTTATAATTTATAAATTGTAAATTGAAAAAGTATTTGGGGGGCACCTGGGTGGTTCAGTGGATTGAGAGACAGGCTTAGAAATAGGAGGTCCTGGGTTCAAATCTAGCCTCACACTTTCTAGCTGTGTGATCCTGGGCAAGTCACTGAACCCCCATTGGCTAGCCTTTACTGCTCTTCTGCCTTGGAACCAATACACGGTATCAGTCCTAAGAAAAATGGTAAGGGTTTAAAAAAAAGAAAAAGAAAAAAGTATTTGGAGACTATGCAATGACTATGTAAGGACTGCTGGGATTACACTTGACAGACAGGTGGATCTTCTGAACTTTATTTTGTAAGTTAGAGACTGAGTCACTGCTTATGGGGAAGTCCTGGTTTGAGTCATTAAAAGCTACAGATGAACAAGATAATAGAAGCTAATAGGCCAGCTTTAGGAGAGTAAGAGATCATTAGATGAAGATAGAAATAAGAAATAAAGTTAAATGCAGGAGTAGTGAAGGACAGAAGGTACAGGGGGTAATGAGAGGAGCTATTTACTGAAAGCAGAATATAGCAAACTAACAGGGGCTGAGTCAGCTGAGAGCTGACTGAAGCCTGCTGGAAGGCTCTGTAGCTGCTGGAAACTAATTGGAAGGAAGCAAGTCTTGCTGCTGTGTGGAGAGCTATCCAGGTTCGTGCTATCCAGGTTTGTTGCGTCCAAACAGTTTAAGAGATGGGAAATCTCTCAAGGTTTCCTGATTACACTTTATTGCCCTCTGGTTTGATAGAGAGAAACAAAGGGAGACAGACTTTTTGCTTTGCTGAAAGAAGAGGCTTGGCTTCTCTAAGAACTGAATAGATAAAACAAATCCCTTGCTATTTGAAGAACTGACTGAGGAAAGACTGCATGGCTCTCTTGCTATCTATAGCTTGAGAGGGAAAAACTCCTGAGATTCCCAGAGTACATCAGGGAACTGCTCATTCTTGAAAAAGTGTAACACTTTCTTAGCACCTGACTAAGGGTGGCTGTATGTGAAAAGAGTTTGTCACTGCTTCAAAGGTCTGGAAGGAGTTGAAATGTAAGTTTGCCAAACATGAAAATTATGAGTACTCAGAGAGGAACAGACAGATGAGAAACAATTTAGCATAGCCAGAGTGTGATGTGTGGTATAGTTTATGTGGGTCATCTATATCAATATTTACAATGGTAGAAATTTAAATGTCTTAGTGTAATTATAAAAATAATTTTTATCCATTGAAAGAACCCTGTAGGAACCTCCAGACAACATTTACTCTAGGGATACTCAGCACCTCATGCCCTGAGATTAAGAATCATGTTATCCCAAGATTATGGGTTAACATACTCATATGCTAGGTTTCTATAAGTTTATACAATTATTAGGTCTGTTTCTTAAGGTAATCAGGGAAAAAGGAAAAGAACCTACATGTTCTGAAATATTTTATAGTGTTCTAAATAATTTATAATCATTATGAAAGGTAATGATTAAAAAAAAGAAACAACGAGCTGGTTAACTTTCTTTAAACCCTTACCTTCCCACTGTAGAACCAATATTGCATATTGGTTCTAAGGCAGATGAGCAGTACAGACAAGGCAATGGGGATTAAGTGACTTGCCCAGGGTCACAGAGCTAGGAAAATCTGAGGCTAGATTTGAATTTAGGACCTCCTGTCTAGGCTTGACTCTCAATCCACTGAGCAACCCAGCTACCCCTGTGAGCAGGTTAATTCTAAGAAAACATGGAAAGACTTTCAGGAAATTAAGAAGAATGAAATGAGCAGTTCCAAGAGAATGTTATATACAGCAAAAGAAATATTTTTTATCAGAATAACTCATGAATGACCATCTCCAGAGAAAGAACTAATAAAAAGAAATAGGCAAGACACAGCTTTTATATATACCTATATATATTTTGTCAAATGATGCCTTCTTTCATGCGGGGAAGGGAAGAAGGGAGGAATATCTGGAGACTTTAATGTAACAAATAAACAAATAAAGAAAAAAGTTTATCTGTCAATATCCACACTGTGTACAATGGGGGAAGAATATGGCCCAGGGTTACCGATAGACTGTTATATTTGGATTATTCTTGTTTTTGCCTTCCATTGAATAAATGTTATGATTATTCCTGCTTTTGTTTCCTGTGAAGGAAATGTTCTGAATATTTGGCCTTTTTGCCTTTCATTGACTAAATACATTGCCTTAATGTTAAGTAAATGTTTCATGTAAGAGCCAGTGGTGTCATGGTAACTAATTTGGGATGAATGGAGAGCACACCAGTAGATGCTGTGGAGATGTAGGGAAGAATAGTATCTCTACTCCTCCACCTCCATCCCTTCATTTCATAGTTTCGCATAGTGAGCCACCACAGAGAGGAAGAAGAAAGGTGAGAGTGCTCCGTTAGATGCCACATGCACTGACCAGTACTACTGTGCTCATAGATGGCTCAATGGATAGAGCTAGAGCACCAGACTAGGAGTCAGAAAGGTCTGAATTCAAATCCAGTCTCAGATACTTGCTAGCTATGTGAGCTTGGGCAATTCACTTAACTCTGTCTTAATCTGCTGGAGAAGGAAATGGCAAACCAGTCTAGTATCTTTGCCAGAAACCTCATGGATACTATATTCCACAGCGTTGCAAAGAATCAGACACAAGTGAATGACTGAACAACAACAAGAAGTGGGCTGGTAC
This sequence comes from Monodelphis domestica, assembly GCF_027887165.1. Lineage (NCBI taxonomy): Eukaryota > Metazoa > Chordata > Mammalia > Didelphimorphia > Didelphidae > Monodelphis > Monodelphis domestica. The sequence continues at coordinate 397,750,237 of NC_077227.1, forward strand.
CATGCTTGGGCTACCTGTGTATGTTTCTTTCCCCATCTCCCCCTAGCATGGAAGCTCCTTGAAGGCAGGGACTGTTCAACTTGTGTCTTTGTATCCTCAGAGCCTAGCACAGTGCCTGGCACATTGTGAAAACTTAATGAATATCTGTTGAGGGATGGGGGAGGGAAGCTCACTGTCTGCTCTTGGTTCTAGGTCTTATCGAAATGAGCCAGCAGGTGATCCATCCTCCTGCAGAGACTATCTCCCCCCAACTTGCCTGAGTCCCCCAAGGGACTTGTTTACAGTTTTCTTTGCAATCACAAAGGATGCTCTACCATTTCCTGCTTTGATTGACAGCCTTTCCCATGATTTAGGAGGCCACTGGGGAGAGTGACAGGCAGGTCAAATATTGTGACAGCCCTGTCTTTGGCAAGTGACTGGGGCAGCCATGTCAGACAAGTTATTCCTCACTAAGGCTTCTGGGGGCCAGCCCTGCTCCCCAGACCCAACTTGTGCCAGGAGATTCACATTGCCTTCATGCTTGACCAGACACTGACCCTTCCCTATCTGCATCCATTAACAAGTCCTTTCATTGGTCAAGTCCATCATTCTAGCATAGAGAGCAGGTACTGTTCCTCCTGGTCTTTCCCATAAGTCAGGCCAAAGTCAAGACTGAACAGGATAGAACTTAAGCTCAGAACCCTCTACAGCCAGGGCAAATGAGCAGAAAGTCTGAATAAGTAGTGTGGGACCTGAAGCAAGTAGGAGTGGTATGTGGCAAAGATGTCTTTTTTTTCTTTTAAACCCTTTCTTTCTCTCTTGGTATCAGTTATAAAACACAAGAGGGGCAGGAACTGGACAATTAGTTAAATGACTTGCCCAGGGTCATACAGCTTAGAAGTGTTGGAGGCCAAATTTGAACCCAGGTCCTTCCGACTCCAGGACTGCTGCTCTATTCACTGTGCCACCCAGCTGCCCACAAGGAGGTCTGACAAGCTAACCTAGGAGGATTTGGATTTATGACTTGCCTTGCCTCTGATATATATTAGCTGAATTAATCTTTCAGTGCCTTAGGCAAGTCTCTAAGACTCTACTTTGTACAGAAGGTGCCATTTTATATTGTTAGAGGGCATTTCCTCATCTGGAAGTTCCCTATATCATTGACCATGAGAGATCTAGTCCCCTTCCCTAGCATAACAGCTAAGGAGAGATTACCAGTAGGCAAGGACCTGAAGGAAGCAGGGTTGCCCCAGATTATAATAACAAAAATTCACATTTCTCTTTAAGGTTTACAGAATACATTTTCCACAATAACTCTGTATGGTAGTTTGGGAAAGATGAGGGGGCTGAGGTCAAAAGAGGGAGAGTGAATTGGCTTTGGCCACACAGCAAGTAAATGTTAAGAGCTGGGACTGAGATCGAAGACTCTGGCTTCTAAACCCTTTCTATGTCTTTCTATGGTGCTGGAATACCTCTATACACCACATCTAGATAGATGGATCAAGAGTTTCAAGTATCAGGAACCAAGAGGTGAAATGTTGCTTGTCCTTCATTTTTGAAGAGGTCTTTGCAGGGTGATATCTTGACGTGCATGTGAGTTGGATTTTAAGTGAGGCAAAGTTGTCCAGTTATTGGCCTCACTCCCTCTAAGACAAAAGCCAGGATGACTGGAGATGGTCCTGGATGCGGCGATGACTTTGGCATCTTTGATATCTGACCAAGCTCTAAGCACTCCACAGCCCCTGCTTCAGTGACCTTTGTGGCCCCTGGAATGAATTATTCTGTCATCCATTCTGCCAGGGGAAATCTTCCGATGTTTGACATAGACATCTCTCTAACTCACCAGTGGGTCTGAGGTCTGTCAGTTGAGCTCAGGAATCAAGAAGTAAGGTAGGAAAATGGTTAAAGATAAGCAAGCATTTGAGAAACCAGGGTCCAAGTAGATTGGAGCTTATGTAAAGAGGCTTATTTTGAATCTGATTTACTCAGTGGGATGACTCTGCTGGTATCCTTTCTGAGTTAGAACTAAACCCACTTTTTTGTTCTTATGAAAACTTTCAACTATGGACAGCTCCTGATCAGGAATCACTTTCTCCTCTCCCCCCCCCCCCCCCATATAAATTTTGAATGTTTTTAGTTACATGAGGAAATTTTTGATTTTGATTTAGGATTCAGATTTTCTCTTTCCTGTCCTTTCTCCTACCTTCCTGAGGTGGTAAATAGTCTGACATAGTTTATACAAGTGTCTGTATACAATACATATTTCCATATTGCTCATGCTGTAGCAGAAGACATACAATGAAAAAACTCATGAAGGAAATAAAGCGAAAGATGACATTCTTTGATCTGTGATCAGACTCCAACAGACCCTTCTTTGGCAGTGGACAGAGTTTTTCAGCATGAGTCCTTGTGATTATCTTGGAAACTTATTTTGCTGATAATAGTTTAGCTCTTCACAGTTGGTCATCCTATAGTATTTCTGTTACTGTATACATTGTTCCCCTGGTTCTGCTCACTTCACTTTGCATTGGTTCATACGAGTCTTTTCAGGTTTTTCTGAACTCATCCTGTTTGTCATTTTTTATGGTATTCCATTATAAGCATATGCTATCATTTGTTTATCCATTCCCCAAGTGATGGAAAACCCCTCAATTTCCAATTCTTTGCTGCTACAAAAAGAGCTGCTCAAAATATTTTTGTACAAATAGGACCTTATTCTTTATTTCTGATCTCTTTGGGCTATAGACCTGGTAGTGGTATTACTGCACCAAAGGGTAGGTATAGTTTTATGGCCCTTTGGGCATGACTCCAGATTGCTCCCCAGAATGGCTTTACCAGTTCACAATTCTTCCAACATTTTATTAGAGAAGGATCACTTCTCTCAAAGAAGACGAGTATTTATGAAGAGATAGACAAAGAGAGTCAACACTTTCCTGCTTGATTTTCTTTCTATGCATTCATTGAATAAATGTTCAGTATATGCCTAATGTAAGCACCAAACCTACTCCAGTCTATAACCTCAGGGTGCTCTTGGTCTAGTAGAGGGTGAGATATCAATTCAGACAATGGTAATGCCCACAAGGAGGGCATTAGCTTGGCCACTAGAGAGCTAGGAAGACCCAGGTGGAAGTCCTACTTCTGACGAAGGCTGATTTCCTCTCTGTGTGTCCCTAGGCAGCTAGCTCTCTAAGACTTGTAAGGGGCAGAATGACTCCCTGTTGGTGCTGGCAGAGGAAACATCTTCACCAACGTCTACGCCAATGAAACCACAAGTCCGTACCCAACACAATGGCAGACCAGAAAGGTACAAACTACCTACTAGAGAAGGGTGGGTAGTTATAGAGGAGGAAGGATCCTGATCTGCTGGAAGAAGAAGAATCCAGAGCCTCACTCAGACTGGGGCTGGAGGGATGGGGTGGTGGTGGAGGCAGAGAGTAAGGGTGGGAATGAGTGGTATGGGCTGGATGGCAAGGAGGGGCTGGGAGAGGTCCTTTGTTCAACTAACACTGATATAGTCCTAAGTGTAGTGAAGATGAATCTGATCAGGCTCCTGCTTTCCCTGGGAGTTTATAGCATAATGGAGGAGATAAGGCATAGATGTAAATAATCACACTGTAAGGTAGAATATGACAAATGACATTTGAAATGACCCAAATGACATAAATAAAATACTGTGAATACATAGAGGGAGTTCAGCTGATGTAGCCGAGGATAAAGAAGTATCTGTAGACAAAGATGCATCTGTAGTTTGACCAAACATGAATACTTTCCTCTGATTCATTTGGAAGGAGTGCTTGACATTTGTTGCCAGGAGACTGGCCCCTCCTTAGAAGCTCTCCTTTAAAAATCTGAGCCTGGAGCAGCTGGGTGGCTCAGGGGATTGAGAGCCAGGCCTAGAGATGAGAGGTCCTGGGTTCAAATGTGGCCTCAGATACTTCCTAGCTGTGTGACTCTGGACAAGTCACTTAACTCCATTTGTCTGGTCCTTACCTCTCTTTTGCCTTAGAACTGATACTTAGTACTCATTCTAAGATGGAGATGAGGGTTTTTAAAAAATTTAAGACTGACATGCTCCAGAGGCAGTTTGAAAGAGGAACAGAACATTCTTGTAGAGTATGAGTGATATCCCCTGTTCCCACTTCTCCACCCTCTTAGCCTCATTTTGTTCCAGGCATATGGATTAATCCATTGGTCCTGGCTGGTCTTTTGTCCCCAAAGAGGAAATCAGTTCAATTTATCCCCATCATATGTGAGAGATCTGGCTTTGGATGCAGGAAGACATGGGTTCAAATCATACCTTTGGCACATACTAGCTGGATGACCTTAGACCAGTCACTTTTCTGTGCTCTAGGGCAGAGGTATCAAACATGATGCCTGCAGATCTCTTACCATTAACACTCTCAAGTACATCCAGAACAAAATTTAAGTGTAATTTGGAAATATTTAACAAAACAAATAAAAATTCAACAAAACATGGTTAACATTACATTTTAAAACTAAGTCAATACACTGTCTACTAGGATCTTTATATACAGATTAGTGGCCCCCATGCCTATTAAAGTTTGACACTTCTACTCTAGGCAACTCTCTTAAGACTGAAACTTGCAGAGCAAATGCTTAAAACCTGCGCTAACAGAAGGAATTTCCTTGGCCCGGAGTTGTCTATGCCAACCAGTCTTCATCCCTGTTCCTGGGCTGGGACCAGAAGGTGGGTGACTGGGAGGCTTTTCCAGTGACTGTCTTTGGGGCAGGGCAGGACTGTCTTTTTTATTTCTAATGGAAAGACTCAGCCAGAGAGAGTTCAAGGTTTTCTTAGACTGTTAGTTAAGTCAACAAGCATTTATCAAGTGCTTACTGTGCTGGGGATGCCGGGGAAAGGCAAAAACAGTCTCTACCCTCAAGGGACAACCTAATGAGAGAAGCAACATGCAAACAGCTCTGTCCAAACATGATATATACAGGATAAATTGGAGATAATCACAGAGAGAAGGCACTGGCATGAAGGAGGAACGGAAAAGGCTTTTTACGGTTGTGGAACTTTAGTTGAGACTCAAAGGAAGCCAGAGCAGCCAGGAAGTACAGAGGAGCAGGGAGAGACGTCCAGGTCTGGGGAACAGCCAGACGATGCCCAGAAGTGGTCATGGGCAAGGATGCCAGTGCCACTGGGCTGTAGAGAGCGTGGAAGGGAATAAAGTATGAGACCGAAAAAGATAGGAAGGAGCCAGGATAGGAAGAGCTTTAAAAGACAAACATTTAAAAGCTGGCTGGCTCAGGGATAGAGTGCCAGGTCTGGAGACAGGGTTCAAATCTGGCCTCTGACGCGTCCTAGCTGTGTGACCCTGGGCAAGTCACTTAATGCTAATTGCCCAGCCCTTACTGTTCTGGAACTGATATTTAATATTGATTCCAAGACAGGAGGTAAGGGTTAAAAAAAAATAACAACTAAATATAGCATCTCATATTTGAACATAAAGGCAATAGGGAGTCACTGGAATTTATTGAAAGGGGGAAGGGAGACATGGTCAGACCTGGGTTTTACTGCAGTGGGGAATGAATCAAGGCAGGGAGACCAGGCAGCAAGCTATTTCAATAATCAAAGTATGGGGCAGCTAGGTAGCAGGCCTGGAGTTGGGATGATCTGAGTTCAAATGTGACCTCAGATACTTCCTAGCTGTGTGATCCTGGGGAATCACCTAACTGTATTTGCCCAGCTCTTGACCTTCTGTCTTAGTGTTGTTACTAAGACAGAAATTAAGAGTTTTTAAAAAATAGTCAAGATATGAGATATAATAAGAATTTGTAAAAGGGTGGTAGTGGCATCATAGGAGGGAAGATGGCATATATAAGGGACATTATAAAGGTAGAATAGATAGGACATAGGTTGGAAATAAATCTAGGAGTTAATTAATCCTGCTTTTAACTTTACAGAAGAAGAAACTGAGACCTATAGAGGAAAAGAGACCTGATTGAGGTCACAGAGGTAGTAAGCGATGTAAAAGGGTATAAAAAGCTGGAACTGGACCATTTTTGGACTTTCACTCCACATTGTTTCTCCCAAGTTCAAAAATGTATTTCAAGAAAAGTTAGAAGGTTGTAAAATATTTAGAGGTATCAGGTCACAGGAGAATTTTTGAAATCTTTTATGGTTTATTCTGGTTGAAGTGGGTTTGCACACTCTGAACATTTCTTTGAACTTCAAGCCTGCACCAGGCCAAAGGCTCAGGGGAACACTTGAATTGACCTGCTAGATTTGACTTGGCTTAGAAAAGTCTTGCAGGTTGCATCTTAAATATCCTTCAATAAAATCTCAAAATACAGTAACATGATGAAGTTTTACTTCTATGGTAAAGCGCTGTTAGCTGACACAGAAATCAACCTTTGTGATCCTGGGGGAAGTGGCTTTTCTTCTCCAGGCCTCAGTTTCCTCCTGTTAGATGAGCTGATTCATCTCTAAGGTCCTTCCCATCCAGACTCACTCTAGGACTCGAGAAGTTTTAGAATCTCTCAATACAAAAAACTCAAATATGGCAGCTAATCAGCTATATTGTCAACACACTTTGAAGAGAGCTAATAGGAAAGCCAAGTTACCACTGACTCTGATTCGTTTACCTAAGCAGGATTAACCTAGGAAGAAATTTAGGGCTTTTTTTCCACCTAAACCTTCACACAGGTGGAAGGTAGAATAGCTTCCAAAGTCTGTGAGTTTATTTCATAAATAAAGTTTGATTTAGAAGTGTAAGGTGAGTCTCAAAAACAGTGAGGCAATGAAAAGGTATTTTAAAGTAATCAGCCTTATGGAGGGAGGGATAGAAATGCAAATCGGAATTTTCTTCAGGATCATTTAGCCACTAGAATCAACATAGGCTGGGAGCTATATCAATTTCCCTCTCATAGAATCATGGATCTTAGAAGTCAATTTAATTCAATTCAACAAACATGAAGTGCTTGCTCTCTTGCAGAGACCTATGTTAGGCAATGGGCATGGGACATAGATTAGAGAAAGATAGTGATAATATGTCTATAATAAAATATGTCCACATAAGAAAAGGGCAATACCTTACACAGGCTCCAAGGTTTACAGAGTTTGGGACATGGTGTGTTTGAGACAATGAGGGGAAATCCACGAGGAGATATCCAGGCAATTAATGTTATAATGACTAAAGTTCAAGAGAAAGACTTAAACTAGCCATATAGATTTGGGAGTCATCTGTAGAAAGTTGACTATCGAAGCCTGGCAATCTGGTAAATTCATCAAGGAAGAAGGCATAGAAGGAGAAGAAACTAGGACTCACTTGGTTGATTGTCATCCTTCATAATTGAAGAGGTCCAAAATGACATCCCTATGAAGAGGTCCAGGTCAACGTACAGGACATCTGACTGTGGCTGATTGGCTGATGAGACCAATCAATATGAGCTTGGGAGGCTCTACCACAGGTTGGTAAAAAATAGCCCGAATGAACATTTGGGATGGAGGGCTCAGTACAGAGCCTTGAAATATGCCAGCAGTCAGGTAAATGCATGATAAACTAACAAAGGAATGGTCAGACTGGTGAGAAAAGAGAGGTAGAGACAGAGAGAAAAAGGAGGTAGAGGGAGCAAGAGAGAGTACGAGAGAGAAAGACAGACACACAGAGAGAGAAAACAAGGAGAGAAGAGAGAAAAGAGAAGAGAAAGAGAAAGAAAAGAGAGAAGAGAGAGAGGAGAGAGAAAAGAGAGAAAGAGAGTGAGACAGAGACACAGAGAGAGAGAAAACAAGGAGAGAAGAGAGAAAAGAGAAGAGAAAGAGAAAGAAAAGAGAGAAGAGAGAGAGGAGAGAGAAAAGAGAGAAAGCGAGAGAGACAGAGAGTGCACAAGTGAGAGAGAGCAGTATAAAGAAAGCTGAGGGAGAAGAGAGTATACTTAGGAGGAGTGGATATCCAGGCTATCCAGGGGGCAGTGTGGCCAAGTGGCTAGAGGGCTGAACTTGGCATGTAACACCTGGGCTTGAATACCACCTGACAATTACCACTATGGGGAAGTTGCCTAGCCTCTCTCACATTCCTTATCTATAACAAGAGATAGTATTGACTGTACTCACATTAATCTATATTCAGAATTGGTTGTTGTAAGGCTCAAAGATGGCAATGAATGTAGGTAGAGCAGATGTTAAAGCTCTCTATAAATGTTGGCTATTATCAATCAACAGTGCTGAAAGCCTTAGAGACCTCAAGAGAGGCAGGTGCTGTGAAAAGGCTTTTGAATGAGAGTTGGGCACAACTGAAAAAACGACCAGATGATATCAACCTGCAACCTAGTCTTAGAGAGTTGCCTGGGACGTATGACACAAGACTTGAAGCCAAGTCTTGTTGCCTTTGGGGCCAACTTTGGATTTACAAGCCATGTTGCCTTTTATCTAAAATTAACCTCTCAAATTCTGACGGCTGCTTTTATTAAGCTTCATTATTGATGCCTTTTGTTTTCATAATGCCAACATTTTTGACCTCCTGCTCTATTGAAATCTCCCTTGTACCATGGGAGAAAAACAATTAAGCAAAAACAACCAATAAGGTGATCTTGTCTGACAGAGTAGACAACATTCTATGATTGTAGTCTCCCATTTTTCTCCCCAAAGGAGGGAAATAAGTTCCATCACTTTGGGACCAAGATAATTGAACTCTTTTACAAATATCTTTCTAGACTCTAGGTTAGTCCATGTGTGATGACCTCTGACTGCAGTCATACTGCGACCAGAACTGTGACCCCAGATTGAACCATGAACCCAGGGCAGATCAAGCCCCAAGTTTCATATACAAATTAACCCAAATAGTAGGACTATCTCACAAGTAGGGAATGGTGAGAGAAACCAGCCAACTATTTTGCAAATAAAAGTAGAGAATTGACAAATGTTTATTTAAACTGACTTTTGCCTCTCCTGCTCTCCATCGGTCAAAAGGGAACAACTTCCCTGACTTTCCTGAGGATTAAATGAAATAATTTATAAGAGAACACTTTGAAAAATACAAAGTAAAGTGATATTTTCTGGGAAAAGAAATCTCTTGAGCCAAGGAAGGTCAGGCATGTCTATTTCTTAACCAGTTTGAATATTACATTATGCCATATGCAGACAGTCTGGAATTTCAGAGAAATCTTTTCATATATTCTGATATCCACATGCATTTACCATAAGTACATATTATATGTGACATTATATATATACATACACACATATATATGTATATATAAGATATATACACATGTATTTCATAGACATGTATATATCTATTATATATCTATTTTATATATATATGCTTAAGTATATAGACAGGCAGCTTTGTGGTGCAGTGGATAGGGTGCCAGGCAAGACTCATCTTCCCAAGTTCAATATGGTGACAGACTCTTACTAGCTGGGGACCCTGGGCAAGTCACTTAACCTTGTTTGCCTCAGTTTCCCTCATCTGTCAAATGAGCTGGAGAAGGAAGTGCTGATCCACTCTAGGATCTTTGGCAAGAAAATCCCAAATGGGGTCATAAAGAATCAGACATGGTTGAAAGTACTGAACAACAGTAACGGCGATATATAAGAACACATCACACATTCAAGCATATAATGTGCACAAATTGTGTTGGTGTGATGTTATCCCCCAGGCTGAGAGGTCATAGCCTGGGGTGGCTCTGACCTCTGCCTAATGATGATATCATGGCTGTACAATTTGCACAATGTCTGGAACATAATTCAGTACAATTGTCCAGTGAGATTATCTTTATTAAGAAGATGGCAAGAACATCTTAAGGATGTCCTTCTTTATAAGGAAGGTTTATAATTGTTGATTAGAGTCTCTCTAGCAAGAGAGAGTTCTTAACATTCCATTTTTCTTTTGAAGTAGCCAATCGCTGCCTCCCCCAATTGGCCCAGGAGTGATTGAGTCAGCTTTGAAGATGACTTCTGTCTGAAGTGGATCATCTGTAGCTTCTGCTGTGGAGAGGGACCTGCTTTTCAAGGACCTTCTCCCACTTCTTTTTTCCCTAGGAGGGAGGGTATGTGTGTGGGGTAGTTCTTCAAGGATCAGAGCCTTTAGCATAGGTCCTAACACAAGATGGATGTCCTGCAAATGTTGCAAATGATCCTTGGTATTTACAGAGTACTTTCAAATTTGTGCAGTGTAACAAATGTAGAAGGTCTGAATCCTAATTCAGCCCCAGACACCGACTTCTATCTGGATGACCCTTGACTTCATCTCTGTCAGCCTCAGTTTCCTTATCTGTTAAATGAAAGGTTTTGACTCTGTGGTCTCTAAGATTCCTTCTAGCTCTAAATCTTGCCTGAGTTAATGGCAGAGGAGGGAAAAGAACCCAGATCCCCTGACTCCTAATCTAGCTCTCTTTTCATTCTACACATAAAACTTCCTCTTACCTAGAGGTGCTCAACAAGCATCTGTTACTTGCTTGATCATGGGGCTGTGATGTGTATTCATGGAGTGAGTGTCCGCACTAATATCATCATGGATTGTTGAAATATTGATCAAATCCATTCCCAGTCCTCAGCCTCGCTTAATGTTTCCACAACACTCCATCAGCTTAGCAGTCACTCCTTGGCAGGAGTCTCTCTGTGTCTGCATTTCCATCCAAGGCTCAGGGGGGAGCCTGACCAGCCCTCGCAGGGAACATGCATGGAGCCTTATGGAAAGTGATGTTTCAAACACAAAGTGTCACTGGGCCTCAGACCTCTCAGAGTCCTGCTGTGGCTCTCTAAGGCCCAGGCCCAACTCTGGCTTCTTGAAAAGATTCCATCTCAGTGCCTTCCTCCACTCCCTGGACCCCTCTGGCGGAGCCCTCAGGCACACCTGCAGTGATCAGATGGTTAGTGATGAAGCTTCTAGTCTTAAGGGGAGCAGCCACAGCTCCTCCACTCTAGAGCCCCTGAGGCTGTGCCCTGGGGTTTGCCAGTAGTTGCCATAATTCAGCATATAGCCAACCTTTCCTCATTCCTTCCCAGCCTTGCCCTAGGAATCCTTTCCTTGAGTCTTCCTGTGCCAAAGTCTCCACATGTCTGACATTTTGTGAACTGCTGTCTGACTTCTCTTTTGATCATTGTTATAAACCGATAATAATAGCTTCCATTTCTAGGGCTCTTTATAATATACTCCCTTTCTAGAGTGTTCTTTTTTTCTGGCTTAGAAATTTATTTGTCTATAAATAGACAAGCTTTTGGATAGAGAGCCAGGTCTAGAGATGGGTTCAAATCTGGCCCCAGACACTTTCTATCTATGTGATCCTGGACAAGTCACTTAACCCTCATTGCCTAGCCCTTACCACTTTCTGATTTAAAATCAATACACAGATCTGATTCTAAGATAGAAGGTAAGAATTAAAAAAAAAAAAGATAGGCTTTGGTTCAGAGATAGACTTCAGAAGGCGCCCTTAAATCATTTTCAGTGGAATGTTCTCTTGATGAATCTTGACACATACACATAGCCTTATTTCAAAATGTATCTGAGTGGTTCAGTTCTTTCCTTCTTCCCTTCCTCCCAGCCTTCCTTCTTCCTCTCCTTTCTCTTTCTCTTCCTCCCACTTTCCTCATCCCTCCTTCCCTTCCTCCCTTCAGTAAACAGTGAGGATAGAAGCAGTCCAGCACCATGGCCAGCAGCAAAGGCATTGGAGCCAGCACAGCCCCTGATTATTGTGGAACTGCTGCAGACTGGAAGTACTTTGACCTTATGTGGGGTTTGGGAGATAGTATTTCTGAGAAATATTTTAAAATTTAAATCTATTTTATTTTTACTTAACAGGCTTTAAGCAGAAAATGACAAATATCTCTATCCCTATGACCCTTTTTCCCACAGGAGAAAGAACAAAAGAAAAATAAAACCTTTATAACATGATGAAAGAGATAGTTTCAGAGAAACTTGGGTAGACTTGTATGAATTAAGGCAGAATAAAGTGAGCAGAACCAGGAGTACAATTCAATTTGCACACTAACAACAATATTGTAAAGACAAAACACTCAAAGAGTCCCAGCTGTGTGACCCTGGGCAAGTCACTTAACCCCCATTGCCTAGCCCTTACCACTCTTCTGCCTTGGATCCAATACACAGTATTGACTCCAAGACGGAAGGTAAGGGTTTAAAAAAACACTCAAAGATTTAATTATTGGGGAAAATTTAAGGAGGAGGAAGAGATGTTATCAGTGTTGTTAGATTTAATTAGACAAGCTGACATTTGTGCCTTTTGGTGGTTTGGATTACTCATAAAGAGACTAAAAACTAAATGAGCTTCTAGGGTATGGCAGTAATGCCTAAATCCTAACTGTCACTGACTCATTGGGTGATCTTAAACAGGATTCTCCACATTTCTGGACCTCAGTTTCCTCCTTTGTAAAATAAAAGGTTTGGATTGTAGGATCTCTAAGGTCCCTTCTGACTTTGATATTCTATGATTCTGTGAGTTTCAGGTTTCCCCAGTATTTCCATCTTGTCTTATCAGGATTCTTGTGCTTCTGGGTGACCAAGTTGTCAGATTGAGTTCATGAACTTGATGCTACCTTTGTGTATTTCATGAGTGGACACCAGTTGGTTTGCCTTCATCCCAGATTTTCTATTTGGAAATCCAACCAATCTATTTCTATTCCCACAATAGGGAAATTCACTTAAAGCAATAAAATCGACCTGAAAAATTTATAAAGGGAGAAAGCTTCTATGTATCCCCCATTGAGATCCCCAATGGCAGCATTTCCTGGGCCCTGGTGTTTTCAAAGGGAATCTAAGAGCATTTGTACAGAGGCTAAGTGCTTATTAGAGCTGGGTTTTTTTCCAATGGGAGCTTAGAGATCATCTAGTTCAACACCCTTATTGTAAAAGATAAGGAAACTGAGGCTCAGAAATGGAGGAGACATGCCAAAACCAAGAAGAAAATTTATGGTTGAGCTAGGAATAGAGCCCACCTAACTCCCAGGCCAGGGTTCCTGACTAGACATCTTTAGGTTATAGAGAAGGTGAACTCCTTGAGAAGCTCTAGCTTTGTCTCCAATCAAGTTAGACTTATCCTGACACTGTTCTATTGAGAAGCTGGACAATTTGAAAAACCTATGTGAGTGATTTCTTCTCTGAGGTGAAGAACTGTTTTAATGAGAACCAATGTTAAATACATTGTTGAAATTCAGATATACTGTAAATATACCATTGAATTAATTGCCTAGAAAAATGACATTGCACCAAAGAAAGTCCAGATCCCTCTATTTGACATATAAGAACTTTCACTATCTCACCATAATATATTTCTTTAACCTTACCCCTCTTCTATATTTTACATAGGACTTCAACTCAGCCACATTGTTGGCTCACCAACCCCTGACACTTGTACGTTTGGGGGCCTCTACATCTTTGTTTACATCATGGCTACCACCTGGAATGCATGCTTTTTTCTTCTCTGCTTCTCTAAGTTCTATTCATGTTCCAAAGCTCACCTCTAATTCTATCTTATCCATCCAACCAATAGGTAAAGAATACCTATTATGTACAGAAGAACCCCGTGCTTATTCTGGGTACTGGAGATATAAGAATAAGTAAGATATGGGACCTCCTTTCAAGTGAATTATCTAGTTTAGTTGCAGAGGGAGGTATATGGCATAGAGCAGTGGGAGATAATCCTAATAAGATAGGTAAAAAATAGGTTGTGTAGGGTTTTGAATGCAAGGCTGAGGAGTCTCAATATGGTGGACAATGGGGAACCCTTAGAAATGATGCAGCCAGAATGATAAAGTAAGAAGACTGACTTGGAAGCGTGTATGGGTTGACCTAGAGGGGTTAATCTGGAGGCCAGAAGACTAGTTAAGATATTGTTATAATAATCTGTTATAGTCTAAAACAAAAGTTGCAGCAGAGGGACTGCAGAGGATTCTGAGTTCTCAAAGGCTGTGTCTGAAAGATGTAAATTCTGGCATTAAAAAAGCAAACTAACCTGCAAAGCCTTTGAGTGAGAGTCTAATGATAGACCACATATCTGTTATCTGGAGGCCTAGTCTAGTGAAGTTCAGGCATGCTTAGCACCAAAATGCTGTCTACTGCAGATAATTGTTTTTGGGTTGCCTCAAACACTCGGATTTATCATCTCAGCATGGCACAGGGAAAAGAGCCGTGGATTTGGGAGTAGGACTTGTGTTTGAACCCTAGCACTGTCATCTACTACCTCTATGACCTTTGGAAAATCATTTAACCCTACATGATTCAAGTTTCCTCATATGTAAAATGAGGAGTTTGAATGCAATGATCACCAGGGGGACTTTTTAGCCCTAAATCTATTATCCTATGATCTGTCAGTACATGGTGAGTGGAGCTAATTGGTTTGGATCTACATTAGTGGAAGGAATATCCATACAAATGCAATAAGAATCAGATAGACAGTGATACAGTTCCAGTGTTTTCCCTTCACCCCCAAATACTACCAGGAAAACAGAATACAGTGATCAGCAACCTCAGGAATGGTGATGATAAATTTGGAGGTAACATAGAAAATTATTAGGAACCTAAGACCTAGAGGTGGTGGGAGTGACTTGGATTTAAATCCTAGCTCTGTGCCTCAGCTATGGGACGATGGGGAAATATCACTTCATTTTTCTGAGGCTCAGTTTCTTCATCTGTATGATGGGGTTCATAACACTCTTCCTGCCCACAGGGTTGCTGTGAGGAAAGCATTTTGCCCAAGCACTATGAAATGTAGACTATTAATTATTATAAACTTTGCATATTTATAAACTTTCCAAGTTGGTTTGGGATTCAGCAATCATTTTTGAGCCTGCCTTGCATTGATTCCAGACCATCTCAGGATTCATTTAGTCACTTAATCTCAAGCACTATTCTGCTATATTTATTTTGCGGTCATGTCCAATTTCTGACAATTAGTTTCCTGATCATTAAACTCCATGGTAGCAGAAATACTTTAGTGCCTTTATTTATGTTTTACTGGTTACATAAATCTGCCTGTAAGTAAATTCTAAGACCCAGAGGAGGTCTACATGCAAAATCCAACTGGCACATCAATTTATTTCCCCCTTGAGGGTCAATCTTAAAGCAAACTAAGTGCATTTCACCACAAATCCCTTGGCACTTCTAATCCCTGGCCCATTTCCTGATGATAAAGAACTTAGAAGTTAGAATCACAGACTGAGAATCTTCCAACCTTAGAGTTAGAAGCTCTCCCCGTTCCAAAGGATTTAGGGACCATCTGGTGTGACCTCATACTCCATACAGGAAGCCCCTTTACCACATTCCCTGAATTTAGTTAGATATTCCACTTGAATGCCTTCAGGGATGGAAGAACTCAGTTACCCCATAAAACAGGCCAGTCCATTGTGGGACAGTTTTAGCATGTTGGGCAGTTTTGTGATTCGGAAATGATCTGCATAATCTGGTGTGGTGGATTAGAATCTTGCCTTCAATTTTCACTATGAGAGTCCATGAACAAGTCATGGGATCTTGGGTCTAGAGTTGGAAGGGGCCTCTGAAGCCATCTAGTGCCATCATTTTACAAATGAGAAAACTGAAAACCAGAAAGGTTAGGTGATTTGTCCAAAGTCACACAGTAGAGCAGAGGTGGGATATAAACCCAGGAAGGAGGATCCCTAAATCCAAGACTTTTCCTATTACATGTGCATGTGTCCGAGTCTCAGTTTCCACTTTTGTAAAATAGAGATAATAAAACCTATAATAACTACCTAGCAGAGTTATTGTGAGGCTTAGAGGAAATAATTCATGTAAAGCATTTTGCAACCTTTAAAGATCTATTTACAAAATTTATTGGTATTATCTTGCTTGTTAGCTCAGTAGTTTATTCTCAGGCCATTTTCATGTTAAAGACCATTGATAGATTTCCTTAAGGTGATTTAAAATTTCTTTTTTTATCTTCATTCATTCTCATCTAGCTCCTGTTCTACATCAGGGAAGCTCAGAACCTTTTCTATCAAGGGATAATTAGCCATGGAAAAAGTCAGTTTGAGACAGAGAGAGATGTTGGTCACAAATAAAAAACTAAACAGGTTTTTAAAAAATTGACAAATAAGAAACATTCTGCTTTCTTTTCCAGGGTGATGACTGAGACTATATCCCCTTGGTAACCTTGCTCAATACAATCCAGCTTCTACCACACCTATATCTGTCAGTCTATCATGCATATGCTTTTTTGTAAGAGAGAGGGCTTTGAAGAATTTTTAGTATGCGTGCATGTGTGTGTGTGTGTGTGTGTGTGTGTGTGTGTGTATGTGTGTGTGTGCCTACTCAAGTCTATACCAAATCTCACATGGAATTCAAGTGAAGTTGGCATGAAGATTCTTATTGCTTTGAAGGTACATGACTTCAGAGAATCCTTGATCCTAAGAACTGGATGGGACCTTAGAGATACCCAACACCTGGAAGTTTTGAATGGTTACTAAATGGTCCTCCACATCTAGACAGAGTTGGCCAATCCATGAATAGTTGGGCCTATCTATTTGAAAATGGGCCAGAGAAGTACTATAGTATAATAAAAAGTGCAGTGTAGGGGATAGAGCCAAGATGGAGGAGATAGCAGCCCTGAGTCATGGTCTAAGGGTGAGGAGGAACACTAGCATACACCAGTATTTATAGCCACAGGGGAGCAAGGGACCCTGGTTACAGTTCCAAGGTAGAAAAGAGTGCTTGCGCTTACTCACAGATGTGAATTTTAGATTTACTCCACCCTGCTTAGTCTTTAGAATTTTTGCAACCAGGAATGTATACACCCCCCACTTAAGGATTAAATGTGGGGGAGGAAGGTCCATGACCCATGTGTGCTAGCAAGTGATAAATCAGAAACAATTGACTGACCCCCTGGGCTGTCCAAAGTCAAGTTTAAGCCACCACTGGTACATGTGAGACACAGGAAGTGATGGAAAGAACTGCCTTTATATTTCATGTGACTTCATGTGAGAGGGACTTTGGGTGGTGGAACTGGACTTGGAGGAGCTCCAGCATAAGATCTCAGACTGCTTCCCTGAGACAATAATGTGGTGAGTGTTAAGGCTAACTTCCCTTTTCCTTGACCTTTGTGGAGGTATCAGTCTCCAAGGAGGCTCCTCATCTTGGAGGAGGCCTCGTGGCTGGAAGCTGAGCTAGATTTAATCTTCTGGGAAGGCCCCTTGGCTGAGGCCTCTGAACCTCCCCCTGGCTCAGACCAGGCCAGAGAAAGATCTTTTTCCCTTTTCCCTCTCTCTCTCTCATTCCTAATTTCTTCCTTCTATTGTAAATAAACCACCATAAAATTCCATTCTGACTTGAGTATTTCATTGGGATTTAGAATTTAAATCCTTGGAGACCAACTAAAAATATATTCAGTCTCAACCCTAAATTTTACCCTTAACACAGACCAGAACACAGTCTGGGAGAGTATTAAATATACCTCTCCTTACATCTTACCACCTTGGAAGAACTGAAAGCTTAAAGATCCTGAGAGCTACCTCTGAAGGCAGCTACACAAAGAACATGAAACTTAGGACAATGCTCCTTTCACTCCAGTTACAGAGCCCAACTTTAAGTTTTTTAAGTTAAAAGAAAAAGTCTGGAAAACAAGTAAACAACAAAAAATAAACTGGATATAAAAAGTTATTTTGGTGACAGGGAAAACCAAAACAAACTCAGAAGAAAATAGCAAAGTCAATACTGCTGCATCCAAAGCTTCCAAGAAAAATATGAATTGGTCTTAAGCCCCACAAGAATTAATGGAGAAGTTAAAAAAGGACTTTAAAAACTAAAGAAGAAAGGTAGAAGAAAAATTGAGAAAAGAAATGAGAATGATATGGAAAATTATGAAAAAAGATTCAACAGTTTGGTAAAGGAGGTACCAAAAAATACAGAAAAAACCCAATTCCTTAAAAAAAGAATAAACTAATTGATAAAAGAGGCACAAAATCCACTGAAGAGAAGAACTTCTTAAAAGGCAGAAATAGCTATATGGAAAAAGAGTCACTGAAATTCACTGAGGAAAAAAAAAAACTCCTTAAAAAGTAGAAACTGGACAAATGGAAAAGGAGGTACAAAAGCTCACTCAAGAAAATAATTTCTTAAAAAATTAGATTTGGGCAAGTGGAAGCTAATGACTTCAGGAGACACCAAGAAACAAATAAAGTCAAAAGAATTAAAAAAATTAGAAGAATGTGAAATATTTTATTGGAAAAACAACTGAATTGGAAAATAAATCAAGGAGAAAGCTCTCTATAATCATACAAAAATGCTCAAAATAGCTATTAATCAGGGAAATGGAAATTAGAACACTCTGAGGTATTAACCAACATCTATCAGATTGGCTATTAAGACAGAAAAGAAAAATGACAAAACTTGGAGGGGATATGGGAATATGGGAAAATTGGTGGAGTTGTGAACTGATTCATTCTGGAGAGCAATTTGGACCTATGCCCAATGGGCTATAGAAAGTACCTACTCTTTGATCCAGCAATACCATTACTAGGTTTGTATCCCCAAAAGATGAAAAATCAAAAAGGGGAAGGATCTCTATGTACAAAAATATTTAAAGCAGCTCTTTTTGTGGGAGCAAATATTTGGAAAGTGAGGGGATACTTATCAATTGGGGAGTGGATAAGTAAGTTATAGTATATGATTATAATGGAAAACTAATATCCTGTAAGAAATGACAAGCAAGAGGAGCTCAGAAAAATCTGAAAAGACTTACCCAAACTGAAGCAGAGTGAAATAAGCAGAACAAGGAGAATGTTGTACAGTGGCAGGAATACAACAAACACCTGTGAATAACAGCTACTCTCAGCAATGCAATGACCCAAAACGATATCAAAGGAATTGTCATAAAAAATGTCATGTGTTTCCAGAAAAAGAACTGATAGAGTCTGAATCCAGACTAAAGCAAACTTTTTTCATTTTCTTTCTTAAAACTTTTTGAGTTTCCTTCTATAAGGATTAACATAGAAAAATATTTTATATGATCGCACATGTAAATCTAGATCAGATGTCTTAATATCTCAGCTTGGAGTGGGGGGAGAAGGAAGGGATAGAATTTGAGACTCAAAATTCTTTTTAAAATGCTGAAAACTGTTTTTACATGTAATTGGGGAAAGTAAAATTAAAAAATTATAGTGTAGTATAGAATAATAGAAATATGGACTATACATAGAAATATTCACTAAAGTATGATAGAAAGAAGCAGCACAGTGTATTAGAAAGCAGTGTAGAATAATAGAAAGAGTGTTAGAGGTGCAGTTAGGTGGCTCAGTGAATGGAGAGTCAGGACTGGAGATAGGAAATTATGGGTTCAATCTAGCCTCAGACAAGTCCTAGCTGCGTGACCCTGGACAAGTCACAATCTCCATCATTGAGTCCTGACTTCTCTTCTGTCTACAGAAGATATGAATTTTTAAAAAGTATTAGAGATCTGGGTTTGTATCCTCCTTCTGTTACTTATTAGTTATGTATCTATGAGAAAGTTACTGAACTTCTATGAACCTCAACTTCCTTACCTGTAAAATGGGAATAGTAATGCCTTTAAAGTATCTATTTTTTTTTAAATTTTAATATTATTTTATTTGGTCGTTTTCATACATTATTCACTGGAAACAAAGATCGTTTTCTTTTCCTCCCCTCCCCTTCCCCCCCCCCCCCCGCCTTTCCCTCTCCCATAGCCGACGCATGATTCCACTGGTTATCACATGTGTTCTTGACTCGAACCCATTTCCCTGTTGTTGGAGTTTGCATTATAGTGTTCATTTAGAGTCTCTCCTCAGTCTTATCTCCTCCAACCCTGTAGTCAAGCAGTTGCTTTTCAGCGGTGTTTTTACTCCCACAGTTTATCCTCTGCTTGTGGGTAGTATTTTTTTTTAGATCCCTGCAGATTGTTCAGGGATTGCATTGATACTAATGGAGAAGTCCATCACCTTCGATTGTACCACAATGTATCAGTCTCTGTGTATAATGTTTTCCTGGTTCTGCTCCTCTCGCTCTGCATTACTTCCTGGAGGTTGTTCCAGTCTCCATGGAACTTCTCCACTTTATTATTCCTTTTAGCACAATAGTATTCCATCACCAACATATACCACAATTTGTTCAGCCATTCCCCAATTGAAGGGCATCCCCTCATTTTCCAATTTTTGGCCACCACAAAGAGCGCAGCTATGAATATTTTTGTACAAGTCTTTTTGTCCATTATCTCTTTGGGGTACAAGCCCAGCAGTGCTATGGCTGGATCAAAGGGCAGACAGTCTTTTATCGCCCTTTGGACATAGTTCCAAATTGCCCTCCAGAATGGTTGGATCAATTCACAACTCCACCAGCAATGAATTAATGTCCCCACTTTGCCACATCCCCTCCAGCATTCATTACTTTGCATAGCTGTCATGTTAGCCAATCTGCTAGGTGTGAGATGATACCTCAGAGTTGTTTTGATTTGCATCTCTCTGATTATAAGAGATGTAGAGCACTTTTTCATGTGCTTATTAATAGTTTTGATTTCTTTGGCTGAGAATTGCCTGTTCATGTCCCTTGCCCATTTGTCAATTGGAGAATGGCTTGATTTTTTGTACAATTGATTTAGTTCTTTATAAATTTTAGTAATTAAACCTTTGTCAGAGGTTTTTATGAAGATTGTTTCCCAATTTGTTGCTACCCTTCTGATTTTGGTTACATTGGTTTTGTTTGTACAAAAACTTTTTAATTTGATGTAATCCAGATTATTTATTTTGCATTTTGTAATTCTTTCTAATTCTTGCTTGGTTTTGAAGTATTTCCCTTCCCAAAGGTCTGACATGTATACTATTCTGTGTTCGCCTAATTTTCTTATAGTTTCCTTCTTTATGTTCAAGTCATTCACCCATTTTGAATTTATCTTGGTGTAGGGTGTGAGGTGTTGATCTAAACCTAATCTTTCCCACACTGTCCTCCAATTTTCCCAGCAGTTTTTATGAAATAGTGGATTTTTGTCCCAAAAGCTGGGATCTTTGGGTTTGTCATATACTGTCTTGCTGAGGTTGCTTGCCCCCAGTCTATTCCACTGATCCTCCTTTCTGTCTCTTAGCCAGTACCAAATTGTTTTGATGACCGCTGCTTTATAATATAGTCTGAGATCTGGGACTGCAAGACCCCCTTCCTTTGTATTTTTTTTCATTAATTCCCTGGATATCCTTGATCTTTTGTTCTTCCAAATGAACTTTGTTATGTTTTTTTCTAAATCAGTAAAAAAAATTTTTGGAAGTTCCATGGGTATGGCACTAAATAGATAGATGAGTTTGGGTAGGATGGTCATTTTTATTATATTGGCTCGTCCTACCCATGAGCAGTTAATGTTCTTCCAATTGTTCAAGTCTAGTTTTAGTTGTGTGGAAAGTGTTTTGTAGTTGTGTTCATATAGATCCTGTGTTTGTCTCGGGAGATAGATTCCTAAGTATTTTATTTTGTCTTGGGTAATTTTGAATGGGATTTCTCTTTCTAGTTCTTGCTGCTGAGCTGTGTTGGAATTATATAGAAATGCTGATGACTTATGTGGGTTTATTTTGTATCCTGCAACTTTGCTAAAGTTGTTGATTATTTCAATTAGCTTTTTGGTTGAGTCTCTAGGATTCTTTAAGTAGACCATCATGTCATCTGCAAAGAGTGATAATTTGGTCTCCTCCTTGCCTATTTTGATGCCTTCAATTTCTTCTTCTTCTCTAATTGCTACTGCTAGTGTTTCTAATACAATGTCAAATAATAGAGGTGATAATGGGCATCCTTGTTTCACTCCTGATCTTAATGGGAATGGATTTAGTTTATCCCCATTGCAGATGATATTAGCTGATGGTTTTAGATATATACTGTTTATTATTTTTAGGAATGACCCTTCTATTCCTATGCTTTCTAGTGTTTTTAGTAGGAATGGGTGTTGTATTTTATCAAAGGCTTTTTCTGCATCTATTGAGATAATCATGTGGTTCTTGTTGGTTTGCTTGTTGATGTGGTCAATTATGTGGATAATTTTCCTAATGTTGAACCAGCCCTGCATCCCTGGTATGAATCCTACTTGATCATGGTGGATGACCCTTCTAATCACTTGCTGGAGTCTTTTTGCTAGTATCCTATTTAAGATTTTTGCATCTATATTCATTAGGGAGATTGGCCTATAGTTTTCTTTCTCTGTTTTTGGCCTGCCTGGCTTTGGAATTAGTACCATGCTTGTGTCATAAAAGGAGTTTGGTAGGACTCCCTCTTTGCTTATTATGTCAAATAGTTTGTATAGTATTGGGGTTAACTGTTCTCTGAATGTTTGATAGAATTCACTGGTGAATCCATCAGGCCCTGGGAATTTTTTCTTAGGCAGTTCTTTGATGGCTTGATGGATTTCAATTTCTGATATGGGATTATTTAAGAAAACTATTTCTTCTTCTGTTAGTCTAGGCAATTTATATTTTTGTAAATATTCATCCATATCACCTAGGTTGGTATATTTATTGCCATATAGTTGGGCAAAGTAGTTTTTAATGATTGCCTTAATTTCCTCTTCATTTGAGGTGAGATCCCCCTTTTCATCCTTGATGCTATTAATTTGCCTTTCTTCTTTCCTTTTTTTAATTAAATTAACCAGTACTTTGTCTATTTTGTCTGTTTTTTCAAAGTACCAGCTTCTAGTCTTGTTTATTAGCTCAATAGTTCTGTCACTTTCTATTTTATTAATTTCTCCCTTAATTTTTAGGATCTCTAGTATGGTTTTCTTCTGGGGGTTTTTAATTTGTTCATTCTCAAGTTTTTTTATTTGCATTTCCAATTCCTTGGTCTCTGTCCTCCCTAATTTGTTAATATATGCACTCAGGGATATGAATTTTCCTCTAAGTACTGCCTTGGCTGCATCCCATAAGGTTTGAAAGGATGTTTCGCCGTTGTCATTTTCTTCAACGAAATTGTTAATTGTTTCTATGATTTCTTCTCTAACTATCCGATTTTGGAGTATCATGTTATTTAATTTCCAATTAATTTTTGATTTGGGTCTCCATGTACCCTTGCCGATCAATATTTTAATTGCCTTGTGATCTGAAAAGGCTGCAGTTAATATTTCTGCTTTTCTGCATTTAATTGCCATGTTTCTATGACTTAGTGTATGATCTATTTTTGTGAATGTGCCATGTGGTGCTGAAAAGAAGGTGTATTCTTTTTTGTCCCTATTTATTTTTCTCCATATGTCTATTAATTCTAATTTTTCTAAGATTTCATTCACCTCTTTTACCTCTTTCTTATTTATTTTTTGATTTGATTTATCTAAATTTGATAGTGGTTGGTTCAAGTCTCCCACTAATATGGTTTTACTGTCTATTTCCTCCTTCAATTCTCCTAGTTTCTCTATTAAAAATTTGGATGCTATACCATTTGGTGCATACATGTTGATTAGTGATATTTCCTCATTGTCTATACTTCCTTTTAGCAGAATATATTTACCTTCCCTGTCCCTTTTGATCAGGTCTATTTGTACTTTGGCTTTGTCAGATATCATGATTGCAACTCCTGCCTTCTTTCTATCGGTTGAGGCCCAAAAGGTCTTACTCCAACCTTTAATTCTAACCTTGTGAGTGTCAACCTGTCTCATATGTGTTTCTTGAAGACAACATATGGTAGGGTTTTGGGTTCTAATCCAATCTGCTATTTGTCTGCATTTTATGGGTGAGTTCATCCCATTCACGTTCAAAGTTATGATTGTTATTTGTGGATTCGCTGGCATTTTGATATCTTCCCCTAGTTCTGACCTTTCTTCTTTAGCTTTCTCCTTTTGAACCAGTGATTTACTTTAGGTCAGTCCCCCTAGTCCCCTCCCTTGAGATGCTTCCCTTTCTAGCCCCTCCCTTTTTATGCTCCCTTCCCCTCCCCCCTCTCCTTCCCTCCCTTTTTGTACTCCCTCCCCCCTCCCCCTCCTTAATTTTCCTTTCTTTCTTGCCCTAATGGATAAGATAGAATTCAGGATCCCACTGGATCTAGATGTTCTTCCCTCTCAGATTTGATTTCACTGAGAGTAAGGTTTAAGTAATTCCACTTCACTCTCTCTTCCTCTCCTTCTCATATGAGAGTTCTTCCCCTCCCCTTCCCATGTGTATCTTTATATGGGAAAGTTTATTCTATTGATTCCCCCCCTATTTCTTGAAGTTAATCTTAGTATTATCATGGTTCCCCCCTCCCTTTTCCTTTTTTTGCCCCAACTTTCCCCAAATCTTCTTAATTCCCCAATCTTTCCCTATGCATGTTTCTTCTAACTACTCTTATGATGATACAATTTATGAGAGTTACACAAAACATTTTCCCCACATATTAATATATATAATTTGATGTAAATGTAGTCCTTATAGAAGAGAGTTTGACTTAAAGAGAAAGATAAGATTTATCTCCTTTTCCCTTTCTTTCATATTTACCTTTTCATGTTTCTCTTGCTTTCTGTGCTTGGATATCGAACTTTCCACAGAGCTCTGGTCTTTTCTTAGCAAATGCTTGGAAATCTTCTATTTTGTTGAATGCCCATACTTTCCCCTGGAAGTATATAGTCAGTTTTGCTGGGTAGTTGATTCTTGGTTGGAGACCCAGCTCTCTTGCCTTTCTAAATATCATGTTCCATGCTTTGCGGTCTCTTAGTGTATTAGCCGCTAAGTCGTGTGTGATCCTTATGGGAGCCCCCTTATATCTGAAGCTCTTCTTCTTGGCTTCTTGTAGGATTTTCTCCTTTACTTGGAAGCTCTTGAATTTGGCAATTACATTCCTAGGCGTTGTCTTTTGGGGATTTAGTATAGAAGGTGTTCTATGAATCCTTTCTATTTCTATTTTGCCCCCTTGCTCCAGAACGTGGGGGCAATTTTCTTTTATAATCTCCTGTAGAATAATATCCAATTTGTTGTTTACCTCTGGTTTTTCTGGGAGACCGATGATACGGAGATTTTCTCGTCTTCCTCTGTTCTCCAGGTCCGTGACCTTCTCAGTGAGATATTTTATGTTTTCTTCCAATTCATTAATTATTTGGGTTTGCTTTATTGATTCTTGCTGTTTTATCATCTCACTTTCTTCGAGGTGCTTAATTCTGGTCATTAGGGACTGGTTTTGCTTTTCAGCCTTGTCTGCCCTTCTATTGGATGCTTCGAGTTCTTTTTCCAATTGAGCAGTCTTATCTGTCAGACAGCTTATCTCTTTCTCCCATTTTTCTTTCCAGAAGGTTTCCATCTTTTGGATAAGTTCCAGTTTGAGATCTTCCAGAGCTTGTTGATAGTTTCCATTTTGGGAGGCGTGTTCTGAATTTTTTTGGATTTCCTCCTCATTCTCCTCTTTTCCTTGGGTACTCCCACCATAAAAGTTTTCAATAGTCACTTTTTTCCCTTTCTTCCTGGAGGCTTGATTTTGGGCCATGTGAGCCATCCCTTTGGTGGTTTTATTTCCCTTTCCTTTTTGGTCTGGGGTCTGGGTTATAAGAGCGGTTTTTCTGTGAATTTAGGTTGCTTCAGACTAGTTCTTCCCAGCCTCCGAGCCCAGGTATTCAGCTCCGCCCAGATAATCAGCGCGCGTTGTTCAGCGCCCGCCCCAAGTCCAGGTCCGCTGGATTCTCCAGTGAAAGCGCCCTGAGATGTTTTTTCCTGGCAGTCCCCAGATCCCAAGGACCCTGGAGTGCCCCCCCAGACAGAGACGCTCCCCACTCACTCGCTGTCCCGGTGAGCGCTCAGGTAGCTCACTCTGGTTTAGTGGGGGAGGTGGGGTGGGGGAAGGGCGGCTCAGTTCACTTTTCTGTGCAAGCTTTTCCTTCTTATTTTAGTGTGGAAATGTTCAAGCCCCACGTACCTTTGCCTCTGTGGGGTACTGGGGAGTCCTTCTGTTCCTCCAAAGGTGATTTTATGCTCCTTTGATGTAGTCTATTTCGTTCGGTGCCGGGGAGAGGAAGCGTGCGGCGTCTAGATTGTAGCCATGATTATCCGGAAGTCTAAAGTATCTATTTTTAAAAGATGAGATGGATTTAATTAGAATAAATGTGAAGTCAGTATTTTGATCTGAAGTACAGATTGGGGGTACAGCAAGGCTAGCAGTTTGTCTGAAAAAGATTGGGGTGAGGGAAGGAGATAGTTCCCCTGCTAACATAAACTCAATATGAGTCGCCTGGAACATCTATTTCATAGGACTTGTGAGGATCAGACAACAATCCAACAAACATTTATTAAACATCTACATTATTAAGTGCTAGTTGAAAGGCAGCAGGATGCAAGGGAGAGAATACTGCCTCAGGGTCAGGAAGTCATGGGATCAAATTCTACCCCAGCACATACTGACTGTATGACCAAGTCACTTAACCTTTCAGCCTCCCAGGCAACTCTCCAATACTCTAAATTACACAGTGATTTTGGATTTACATTCATAAAGGGCATTTCTTTGCATCAGAGAAATCACAAATGTTTGTGGTGGTGGATGAGGGGACTACGTGAGGGATTTGGGATGAAATCTGAAATAATCCCCACCCTTGAAGAATTTATATTTTATTAGTGAGATACAAGATAACTTTCATAAAGAGCCTTGTAAGTCTTAAAGAACTACATAAATGACAGCCACTATTATAATTTTATATAATGGTTCCAGGACCGTCATGGAGATGAATGGGTTTATAGAAACTGACAGAGCTGGGGAGATGGAGTTGGAGTAGGTGTGAGGGCTACATTGAGTTATGTGTCTAACTCTCCATCCCTCTTTGCTATTTTCTGGTGTTTATCATCAGTTTATGCCCTCTGCAGTATGTGCCAAAGTTAATTGACATTTTAATATTAAGTTATTGTGACAAGAAGAATCTCTATTGTTAAGTAATTTGTTTCAGTCTGAGGAAAGTTGTAAGTTATGGAAAAATTGCATGGAAGATTAAGTTTGCAGCATAGCATAAAAATCATATTCATATATACACATACACATGCATATAGGTAATTAGTTGTTATTATTCAGTCATTTCAGTCGTGTCTGACTCTTCCTGACTCTCATTTGGGGCTTTCTTGGTAAAGACAATAGAGTGATTTGCCATTTCCTACTCCAGTTCATTTGACAGATGAAGAAATTGAGGCAAACAGGTTTAAGTGACTTGATCAGGGTTATAAAGCTATACGCGCACAGACAGACAGACAGACAGACACAAACACAGTTAGGCTTGATAGTCTACTTAATTCAATAAACATTCAGAAAGCATTCGTTAAGCACTTTTTGTATGTAGAGCTTTGCTCTTCGCATTAGAGGAGATTCAAAGTATAGACAAGAGACTTCCTTGCCCTTATAGAACTTACAGTTTGTTTTGAAGGGAGATAAGATATAAACAGCATTGTCTATAATCTCAATCTTTTTTTTATCCCCTTGAAATACTCTCTGGGTAGCAGTGTTCTTGGACTTGACATATCAATCAGTAATCTAGTTGTGCAAATAGTTAGTATCTGCTATCTATGTATGAGACAGTTATTTGTTGAATGCTTGTGGAGTTTTTAGACAGAACCAAAGCTCATTCCTGATAGCTATTCCTTCCCTCATGCTATCATAGTTTCCTCCACTAAAAGGAAAGAACTAGAAAAAAAATGATAGTCTCACTCAGTTTATTGATGGTTTTATCGTCTCCTGGGTGGCAGCCCCTGGGGATACAAGCAACAACAAGATGGTTCCTAACCTCAAGGAGCTTACATTCTACCACAGATAAAAAAGATGTACACAGATAAGTAAATATAAAATCTATATAAAGACAAATAATTTCATCTGGGAGAGAATGCAGTAGTAACAGCTTGGAAGGGAAGAATTAGGAAAGGCCTTGTCACAGGTAATCCTCGAACTGACCTTTGAATTTCGAGAGGTAGAGGTGAGGAGGGAGAACATTCTAGGCATGGGGTATAGACTGTCCAAAGTCATGGAGGCAGAAGATGCAATGTTAAGGATAGGGGGCTAGCAAGAGCCCTGGGTTGGGAGTCAGGAGACACAGGTTCTGATCTTAGTTTTGCCTCCAACTTGCTTTGGAATCTTTCTTTCATCTATACCTCAGGAGGGATTAGACTAGGCGATTTCTAAATTCTCTTCTGGTTCTAAAATTATATGATCTCTATTCTACTATGAAGCAAAATAATGTCCATGGTTCAGGAGAAAGGGAGCAAGGCTTGGTGCCAAAAGATCTAGATTTGATTCTTATTTTTCTCCCTTCTTAGCTATGAATAAATAATTGAAATAATGAATAAAAACTATTTTTCTATTCCCACAGTTCTTCCTCATAAGTCCCTCAGAATTGTCCTGGGTAATTGCATTGCTGATAGTAGAGAAGTCCATTACATTCGACTATACCACAGTCTCTGTGTACAATGTTCTCCTGGTTCTGCTCCTCTCGCTCTGCATCACTTCCTGGAGGTTGTTCCAGTCTCCATGTCATTCCTCCACTTTATTATTCCTTTGAGCACAATAGTATTCTCTCACCATCATATACCACAATTTGTTCAGTCATTCCCCAATTGATGGACACCCCCTCGCTATCCAATTTTTTTTTGCCACCACAAAGAGTGCGGCTATAAATATTTTTATACAAGTCTTTCCCCTTATTATCAAGGAGCTAATGTTCTAAATGGGGGAAGTAATATGTTTAGGAGAGTTCCCCTGCAGGATGAATAGGATGGGAGGACCTGGTGGTTGTAAGGGTGTAACCCAGGAGAATGGCAAAACCCCATGGGATCTGTTGGATAAACCAGCAGGGCAGATGAGCAGCCCTGGTGGTTTTCCACCTTCCTGGAAGGTCCATGGGTATTGGCTCCCTCTTAATTGTCCATTTCCATTTTCTGCGATTAATTTTTCTTATCTGGAAAATTAGAGAGGATTGGAATTCATCATCTCTAAGTTCCCTGACAACTTTAATAGTCTATGAGTTCACATTTCTGCAGTTTTACAGCTTTTAGATTTTTTTTTTTTATAAAAACCTCCTCAAACCAATCAACCAACCAAACTTGTGGAGTAGGTTATATAAGTGTTATATTCATTTTTATGGATGTGCAAATTGAGACCCAGAGAATTTAAAAAGCTTGTCCAAGCTCCCCCAGCTAGTCAGCAGAAGAGGTGGACCTGTCAATTCCAAGTCCAGTTCTCTTTCTCTTACCTCTGAAAGAGTTTGCAGAGATGAAACTATTGTTGCCTCCTTTGGGACTCACCAGAGTCTCACCTGCACAGACTTGTGACTCCTTTTTTTAAATAGTGGGTACTTTAGGGAGTCAGCTAGGTGACTCAGTGGATAGAGAGCCAGACTTGGAGATGGGAAATACTCAGTTAAAATCTGGCCTCAGACAGTCCTTAGCTGTGTGTCCCTGGGCAAGTGCCTTAACTCCCATTGCCTAGTCCTTACCACTCTTCTGCCTTGGACCCAATACTTGGTATTGATTCCAAGACAGAAGTTAAGGGTTTAAAAAAATAATGGGTATTTTACAAGAGGCCCCGGCATCTTTGAAGAATGTTTGCATTATCCTGCTCCAAAGTGAGGCAAGGATACCGCTCCCCAGAGCTTCAAGGAGGGGGCATACCTAAATATTGCTGCTAGAGAAAGACCAGCTTTGTATTTGACTTACACTCCTGCTGGGCTCCTGTCAATACCTGCAGTTAAAGCCATTATTTCTCTGCTTCTAGCTTGATAGGGGATGAGCAATTAGAAATAAGCTGTCTCTGGTAAATCAACATAAGCTTTCAAAAATGATGATTTAAATAAAAATTAAAGGTTGGGGGAGGAGAAGGAAGCAAGAGAAAACTGTTATTGGTTTCCAAAGGCAGTCAGAGCCTGCCAATATGAGAGGCAAGGTGATATAGTGTAGACTTGGAGACTAGAGATCTGGTTCAGGGATTGACTCTGCTCCTGACTAGCCCTGGGATCTTGGGTAGGAGATTTGGCATTTCTGGTCTTGGTTGCCTTCATTAGAAGTGAGAGTGCTGGATTGGCAGATCTGGCCCTTTTGAACTCTTATGGTCTATGGAATATATGGATCTAAAAAGTCTGCTTTGGTCCTAGTGGTTGGACCTTCCAGGTATAATCACAGCCACTTCTGTCATTGAACTCAACTTTATTGAAAGAATGCTGCTCAAGATCGAAGACTAATGAATGATACAGGCCTCCTCCATTTTGTGCTCATTTTTTGAACACCTCAGTGGGCTAGATGAATGGACCAAACTGAGAAAGATGAGATTTAACTGAGAAAAATGTCAGTTTAAATATTGAGTAAAAAAAACCATCTTCAAAAGTAGAGAATGGAGGAGCCAATGTAAAGATCCTGGCATTTGGGGGGCACTATAAGTTCAGTATGGATTTTTTTTACATCGTGTTTGACTCTTGACACTTTTTCTTGGCAAAGATACTGGAATGGTTTGCCATTTTCTTCTCTGGCTCATTATACAGATGAGGAAATTGAGGCAAACAGAGTTAAGTGACTCACCTAGGGCCACACAGCTAGTAAGTATCTGAAAATGGATTTGAATTCAGGTCTTTCTCACTTCAGGTTTGGCACTCTGTTCACTGATCCACCTACCTGCCCCTAAGTTCTTTATGTGTTTTTAAAAAATCCTTATTTTCTGTCTTAGAACCAGTATTAGTTCTAAAACAGAAGAGCAGTAAGGGCTAGGCAATGGAGAGCAAGTGACTTGCCCAGGATCACA
The DNA here is from genome assembly GCF_027887165.1 of Monodelphis domestica. Taxonomy (NCBI): domain Eukaryota; kingdom Metazoa; phylum Chordata; class Mammalia; order Didelphimorphia; family Didelphidae; genus Monodelphis; species Monodelphis domestica. The sequence continues at coordinate 397,780,827 of NC_077227.1, forward strand.
CAGCTAGGAAGTGTCTAAGTCTGGATTTGAAACCAGGTCCTCCCAACTCCAGGCTTGGTTCTCTATCCACTGAGCAACCCAGCTATCCTCCATTTTTAAAACCCTTCCCTTCAATCTTAGAACTGTGTATTGGTTCTGAGATAGTAGAGGTAAGGTAAGGTAAGGACTAGGCAGTAGGGATTAAGTGACTTGATCAGGGCCACACAGCTAGGAAGTGTCTGAGTCCAGTTTTAAACCCAGGACTTTCTGTCTCTAGACCTGGCTCTCGATCCACTGATCCTATTTGGAGGACCCACTGCCACATTTTAGGAAGAACAAAGAAAAGATGAATGTTGGAGGGAGCTGAAGAAGGTGAAAGGACTGGAAATCATTACAGGTAAAGATCGGCTGGAGACACTGGCAATCTTTATCTGGGAGAGGAGGGGAGAGGAGACATGACAGCACCATTCAACCATTTAAAAGGCTTTTCTATGGTTCTTGAACCATATCAAGAAAACCAGGGCAAAACTAGGAGCCATTGATAGAAACTGGAGGAGGCAGATTTAGTCTTAATCCAAGGAAGGGCTTCCTAACTGTTAGAATTATCTATTCATTAATAGAAAGACTTGCCTTAGGATGCAGTGGTTTTCCTTTCATTAGAAGTCTTTAAACAGAAGTTGGGGATGACCACTTGTTTGCACTAGAAAGCATTCTGGTTGAAATGTATGTTGGAATAGATTGCCTCAGAGGTCCCTTACATATCTGAGTGCCTAGGATTCTGTAAAGTTGATTAAAGAAACAGTGAAAGCCAAGGATTTTACATTTATCTCTATTGAATTCCATCTTTCTGGATCCGATTCATCATTCTAGTCTGTTGGATTCTGATTCTGTCACCTAGTATCCTTTCCAGTTTTGTGTCATTTGGAAATCTGACCAGCATGCTATCTATACCTTCATCTAAATCATTGACAAAAATGTTATACAGCCTAGGACCAAGGACAGACCCCATGGCAACTCCCCTACAGAAGATGGTGTCTGGTTTAACAATGACACATTTATGATGAGACCAGTCATTTGTTTATTCTGAAGATGCTCTTGCCTAGACCACATCTCTCCATCTTGTCCAAAGAATGACAGGTTGAGTCCCTGAGCTTAAAGATAGAAAACAGAGCAGAGAGTCTTTGTTAAATGGTTAGCTGAAATTTAGGTTAAATCACATCTACCATATTCCCCTCATCTAGAGTTTAGAAAGCCTGTCCAAAAAGGAAAGAAGGTCACTTTGCTGTGACCTGTTATTAATAAAGCCATAGCATTCTGTAATTATGAGGCTCTCTTTGAGATGTTCACTATCCACTGTTTTAATAATACATTCTAAAATTTTGACAGTAATCAAAGTCAAACTCATTAGTCTTTAGTTTGCAGACTGTATTCTCTTTCCTTTTTTGAAAATCAGGAAATTTGCCCTTCTATAGTCCTGCTGTAGCTCTTTTGTTCTCCACAATTTTTCAAAGATCCTTGACAATGGCTTAGCAGACACATACAAAAGATCTTACAGTATCTTGAGATGTAGTTTAGGACAGGTGACTTGAATTCATTTAGGACTGCTAGATCCCCTTTGACAATCTTTTTACTTATTTCGAGTATCAACTTCCTGTTATTAACTATTTTTATTCTGTTCTTGCAAAATATAAAGATCTTTCTCTTTGCCAGAGGAAACAGAAATGAAGCAATAACAAGTTGATTAGTTCTGCCTTTTCTCCATCATCCATTTTCATGGGGTGGGGGATGGGGGAAGGGTAAGGCATAAAGTATTTATATAGCACCTACTGTGTGCCAGGCACTACTCCAAGTGCTTTTTTTACACATATCATCATCTCATTTGATCCAGCTCAAGCAATAGTCTTAGCTTTTCTCTGATCCTACTTCCTCCTCTCCAATATATCTAAAAATGTCTCTTGCTTTCTGTTTAAGAAAGTTGCAGCTGAATGAAAGGATGACTCACAGGTTTTCCCTGGAGCCAGTGGCCTTGGTTTCATCCTGTGTCCAGAAGCAACAAGAAACATAATTTCATGAGATAGTTGGTGATTGTAGTGGTTATGATAAACATAAGCAAAAAGACCACCATGAAGATAATTGCGATTTATGCACCAACATCTGTTGCAGAGGATGACATAGAGGAATTATATGAAGAACTCGAAAAGACTCTCAGAATTAAATCAACATATACTTTAGTAATCAGTGACTTTCATGCAAAGGTTGTTCTTGAGAAGAGAGAGAAAAATATGATATGAGTTAAGAAACAAAAGTGACCAAAGGTGGGCAGACTTTATGGATCCTCAAGCCTTGAATCATTACTATTTTTTCCCCAGGAAAAATTCAAAGGTGTTGACCATGGGGAGCACTGAACAGCATCCCTCAAAAGGAACTTTCTGCTAGGTAGAACTCTGCTATTTTCATGGTCACTGCTAGAGACTGGAGTGCTGGCCATGTGGTCCCGAAACTTCTCTTTTGCTACCAGCTTCTGGCTTCAGCTGGAATCCCCAGCTGAGGTGCTATTTCTTCCCTATAAGAAGAGAAGTCGCTTCTACTATTTTTCTTTAGCTGTGAGTCCAGGGACTTAAGCTTCAGCTGTTTTAGCGACAGAAGCAGGCATTCCATGTGCTCAGTCATCTGGCTAGAAAGGGACAGTTAGCTGTTTTCTTTTGCCAAGAGAGAAATCGGACAATTTCCAGAGTCTTAGAGGGGTGTGTGTGTGTGTGTGTGTGTGTGTGTGTGTGTGTGTGTGTGTGTGTGTGTGTGGTTTCCCTTCTGGAGAGTCTTGTCTTCAGAGGCCAACTTATTTTGGAATGGAGAACATTCAAACTCTATGTATTTGGTCTGTCTTTGAACCTTGCCCTCCTGTTCAACAGGTACAGTATCTTTGTCCCATGTCTATATGACTTAGGGACAGCTAGGTGGTTCAGTGGATAGCATGTCAGGCCTGCAGTCAGGAAAACCTGAGTACCAATGTGGCTTCAGACACTTACTAACTGTGTGACCCTGGGCATATCACTTAACCCTGTTTGCCTCAGTTTCCTCATCTGTAAAATAAGCTGGAGCAGGAAATGGCAAACTAATATCTTTGCCAAGAAAATTCCAAATGGGATCCTGACTAGTCAGACACAACTGAAGTGACTGATCAGCAAAGCAACATCTATCTGACTTAGAATCATAGAATGGGAATCCTGTATCTTCAGACTCATTTTGGGGGTGCAATGTTTTGCTGATGAAAATACCTGGGAATTTTTCTTGAAGTCTAGCCACTTTAAATGGAAGGAATGATGGATAAATCCTCTGCCTCAATCCTTTGTTTCACAATCCCACCTATGTTATGTATGTGACTGGCAACAATCCTCATAGGCTTTGAGCTGTTGTCCACATAAAGGGAAGAGACATTCACATGAATTGTCCCTATTTCCTAAAGAAGTTTGACTGATGTAAAGTAATTGCAGCAAGGTGAGGCCAAAAGGACCTAGAAACTAGAAACTGCCTCTACCAACAAACATTGGATCTACTTGCTTAGTAGAGACGCATGGAAACCAAAGGCAATGTTGGTTTAGAAGAGGGCTTGGCAAATTATCTGTTTTTGTACAGTTCTTGAGCTAAGAAGGATTTTTACATTTTTGAACAAAGTTTTATTGTATTAAAAAAACTGTTCTTAGTTCAAGGCAGCAGGTTGGGTTTGGCTTTCATTCACCCTTTATCTAGAACATAAACCAATTTTCAAAATCTTTTAGAGGAAGTTGGTGGAAGATCATGGGCACTATTATCTCATACAAGAGTGTGAAGTGGTATAGGAAAATTTTGGAAAGCTTAGCTTGTTCTAGTGCAGTACTGCTTCAGGGCTTATCCTGGCAAGCCAGGTCTCCAGCAAAGGTGACAGTTTCCTGGGTCTTAGGTATGATACAAGATATACCAATTTAGACAGTTACTGAGGAAGGAAGGAAGGAAGGAAGGAAGGAAGGAAGGAAGGAAGGAAGGAAGAAGGAAGGAAGGAAGGAAGGAAGGAAGGAAGGAAGGAAGGAAGGAAGGAAGGAAGGAAGGAAGGAAGGAAGGAGAGAAATAAGCACCTGTTAAGTGCTAATTGTGTGCCTGGCATTATGCTAAATACTTTACAGATGTTAACTCATTTGATTCTTTCAACAACTCTGGGAAATAGGTGCTATTATTAAACTCATTTTATAGTTGAGGAAACTGCGACAGATACAGATTAAACGATTTGCTCAAGCTTAAACAGATAGTAAGTGTCTGAGACCAGATTTGTTGAAATGTTCTTTGCTTCAGGCCCAGTGCTCTATCCACTGCTCTACCTAGTTGCCTACAATGAAAGGCTTGGATTAGATGGTCCCTAAGGATTCTTTCAATTCCAAATCTTGTGTATACCTGGAAAAGAGAACAAGTTGACCATATATCAAGAATACTGGATAACACCTGGGTTTCCAGGGTGCTTTCCTAGTGCTCATATAATGTTAGAAGACCCCAGCACTTTGGCCTTCCTGGTAGAGTATTTATGGAAAGATATAGACAAGATTTACTTAGGTCCTAAGAAGGTGGGGATGGTTTATAAGTTGTATCTTTGTGGGGAATATCCACATTGGTGAACTCACAGACCCATTTTTGTCCTTTGTCCTTTCTATTCTATGATATTCTATATCTTTCTTTTGTATGATATAAGTGACCATAGGATTTAGAGCTAGAAAGGACCTCAGCAAATTCCTAGTCCATTTACCTCATTTTATAGGGAACTAATTTGGAACTCCTCAAAGTTCTCTGATGCCTCATCACGACATTGCTACTGCCTTTGATTTTTGAAAGCTATGCCCTTGGAGTGTAAGTTCTATAGCTTCTACCATAACTTCAAGTTTGAACCCAGCAATAAGCTATGTTAGCTTTTCTATGACCACTTAGCTAAGTATGAAGAAGCTTATCACCAATTCTGGTTGGCTTCTTGGATAGGAATGATTTGACTATTGTAACTCATGAAACAAAGAAGAGCACAGAACAGTTTGAGTCCTATGCTGATGGTATGAAGTCTTTGAGCATTACAGAACATTCTAATCCACAATCACTGAAGAGTTTGACCTAGCTGTTCACACAGGAAAAAGAAAGTAAATAAAGAATATTTATCATCCAGGCGGTGCTATGGAATTAGATGAAAAGACTCATTGAGATGTTCCATCTCTCTCTCTGTCTCTATTTCTATCTGTCTATCTGTCTGTCTGTCTCTCTCTTTCTCTCTCTGTCTCTGTCTCTCTCCCTCTCCCCCTCTCCATATATATGTATATACACACATATATGGCAGCTGGTAATGAATCTAAGATATGGAGTGCCACTTGTAATAGAGGGTAAAATGGGGAAGAGATTTGTGATAAGGGGGAAAGGGTAATAAAGGGAATGGTGTCTCCCCCCCCCCCCAGGCTGCCTTCAGCTTTGATTATTGGGTTCTATGAAGGATCTTGTTGAAGAGAATTATGGTGGTAAGTTTCTCTTCTTGGGAAGAGAAATGTCACCTTCTCTCCCCCTCACTCTCAAGTCTCCCTCTAGTAATGGTTTGAGCCAGTTCTCAAATTTTCTCAATTGAAATTTATTGAAGGGAAACAGAAAAGGGAACAGGGCAGATGAAGGGTAAGGAATTTAGTGTTCAGGAAGTAAGGAGGGAGAAGGGGTCCTTAACTAGTTAATATCCTTCCTCCCCCAAAGTCAAGGCAGATCAGGTTTGGTTCACCTGACCCTTTGGGGTCAGAATAAAGAGGACTCTGGTTCTTGACTACACAGTAAGTGTCCCAAGTTCAAATTCAAGGAGGTATATGGTAAATATTCCTTGTTGGACAGCTTATTTTTCAAAGTCCTGTCCAATTGGTTTGTCTTCTGATGAGATTTGGGTCAGGAACCGCAGGAAAAGATCACTGGATCAAGGAGCCAGCTGGAGCTACCTATCCCGTCTGTGGTACCAGACAGAAGTCAGTTTTCCAACTCTGGATCAGCTCAGCTCTCTTCCCTCTCCAAAATTCTGAATTCCTTTTTTTGCCCATCCCCCACTGCTGTAGGATTCTTCAGCCCTTTCCAATTCATTTCTCTTCAAGATGTCAAACCTTCTCTTACTATATATATATACAACAGACACCACAGATAGAGAATGAATTGGGAAGATTTGAATAGGAAGAGGAAAGCATTTCTGGATTGCCTTTGGGTAATTATGGACTTTTATTTGGAATGAGTTAAAACATTCTTATTGATTTTTACAGCATTCATTTTTTATTATATCTTTCCTTCTCTCTCCTTAACTCCCACCTCAGTGAACCTTTCTCTTCTTACAAAGAAAAAAAACCTCAGTTAAGTGCAACCATTGGTAACATTGGCCACAATAACAGTACATGCAAAATTCCACAGGTATCTTTTCCTGCCTCTCCAGGAAAATGAAGAAGGTGCATTCTTAATGTATCTCTTCTCTTGGGCTAAGATAGATCATTATAATTATATGGTAGTTCAGCTTTATTTTATTGCTGTAGTCACTTTGTATATTTTTGTCCTAGTTCTGCTTATTTCATTATGCATCAGTTCATACAAGTCTTTTCAGGATTCTCTGAATTCCTTATATTCATCACTTCCTTTGACATGATATAATATTACAATAATATGCCACAATTTATTTAATCATTTACCAATCAATGCACACATAATTTGTTTTAAATTCTTGCAAACTCTAAAAGGGCTTATGCATTTTTTAAAATGACCCCAAGTTTCTTCCTGGAACAAAGACCAATTTTTTTTTTAAACACTAATTTTTTTTGGTAAGGTCATATGTTTGTGGATCATAGAATACTCTGGGCTCTAAAAAAAAATCAGTAAGAAAGTAGGTTACCTAGAGGGCAATGGAGAGATGGTGAAAGGTGTGAGAAAGATATTTATAAATAAAGAACTAAGCAGGAGAAGTTGTATAAAGGTTGTCACTAAAGAAATATATAATTGGATGGGGGTTTCATCTAAAATATATAGAGAACTTTGTCAAATATAAATATGAGCTAATTCTACAGTTGATAGTCAAAACATATGAACAGTTTTTGGATGAAGAAATCAAAGCTATATATAACTATATGAAAAAATGCTCTAAATCATTATTGATTAGAGAAATACAAATCAAAGCAACTCTGAGATACCATCTCACATATATCAGATGGGCTTAAATGATAAAAGGGCAAAATGACAAGTTTTGGAGAGGATGTGGAAAAATAGGGACACTAATATATTGTTAGTGAAACTATGAACTGACCTAACCATTTTGGAGAGCAATCTGGAATCATACTTAGTTATAAAACTGTGTATACTTTTTGACTCAGTAATACCAACTACTAGATTTATTTCCTAAGGTGATCATGGAAAAAGGAAAAGAAACTATATGTTCTAAAATATTTATTGCAGTTTTCTTAGTGGTGGCAAAGAACTGGAAACTGAAGGGATGTCCATCATTTGGGGAATGACTGAACAAGTTGTTCATATTTTTTGTATATTTGTAACAGAATATTATTGCGTAATAAGAAATAACAAACTAGAGGATCACAAAAAAACTTGAAAAGACATATGTAGTGATGCAAAGTGAAGTGAACAGAACCAGGAGAACATTGTAAACAGTAACCACAATCATTAACGATAATCATCTTTGAGGACTTCCCTGTTATCAACAAGGCAAGGATCCTAGACAAAGATCCAAGGGACTCATGATGAAAAGGGACATCCACCACTATAGAAGGAACAAACTTCTAATGCAGATTGAAACATACCACTTGTCATTTTATTTCTTCCATGAATTTTTCTCTAGTGTAAGCAATATGTCTTGTTTCACATGATGAACAGGGAAATATTATATGATAATACATGTACAATCTATATCATATTACCTGCTTTTGGTAAAGGGAGAGGGGTGAGAGGGAGGGAAAACAGAATGAGACAGATTTTGGGACATAGCTAACGTAAGAATTTGTTTCTCTTGGATAAGCATATTTTTGATAATTTATTACATATTCATAACAAATTATATGCATTATATTATTGTTATGTTAAATATATTGCATTTTATATTATATAAAATAAAGAGCAGGAGGAAAAAAGAAATATATAATTGGAAAAAAGAGTGATTTGTTAGGGAGAGAAATTCAGGGAAAACAATGGTCAGCCTGGATGCTCCATCGATATCCATGTAATGTCGGAGGAGAGAAGGCCCCCCAGCATGTTGGGTGGACTCCCTAAGGGTGCATTTACAGGAGGGCATAGACAAGTATCACACAGCATGGATAGGCATGGATGACATGTGATCTGAATCAACAGAGAGAGTTTTCACAGGGATAAGATCACAGAATTATTGGAATATTGGAATCCTTTTCATTGTTTTATGATTATTGATAAGCTGGAAGACACTGTAGAAATCATCTCATCCAACTCCTCAGTTTATAGCCCAAGGTCCTTTGAATAGTAACTAGAAGAGCTGGAGTTTGAACCTCATTCTAATTCCATATATAATGTTTTTGGTTGAGTCGGGAAGGCAGAGCAGCCTTCTGCCAGTAGACTTCAGGAGGTTAGCATTTCTCTCACTTTGAGGCTGGCTAGTAGCTAAAGTCAGTGAGAGCCAATGTTCTAGCCTTTGTACTGTGACTGTGAAGCCTGGTACTCTGAAAGGAGAGAAAGCAAGAGAGTATGATGAGACTTTGGAAACAGCTAAGTGAGACAGTTGATAGAGCTGGGATTGGAATTGGGAAGACATGAATTCAAATTCAGCCTTAGGTAATTACCAACTGTATGATCCAAGGCAAGTCAATAACCTCTGTTTCCTCTACTATAAAAGGATGATAATAACAGCCTTGTAGGGTAGTTATGAAGATAAAATGACATGATATTTGTAAAGAGAACTTAGCACAGCACCTGGCACATGTTTAACTGTTTCAGTTGTGTCTAATTCTTCATGACCCTGTTGGATTTTTTTTTTTTTGCAGAGATATTAGAATGATTCACCATTTTCTTCTTGAGCTCATTTTATGGATGAGGAAATGGAGGCAAACAGGATTAAGTGACTTGCCCAGGGTCACACAGCTAGTAAATGGCTGAGGCCAATTCTGAAGTCAGATCTTCCTAATGCTGATCCAGTGCTCTAGCTTCTGTCTCATGTAGCTGCACTACTAAATACTTATTTTCTTCCTTCCTAGAGCCATATAGTTTGGAGGAGTCTGATCATTTGGGTGCTTTTCCCTGAGTCTGTTTTTGGGTCCCCTTATTTTGTGGGTATCCACAATATACTTGGGCAAAGTATGATGTAAGTGTTAAGGTGCCCACTGGAGGATTCGTTAGTGATGGTTATGTGTCACAAGATCAATATTAACTGTATCCGTGATAATACCTTCTGAATCCTCGTCCTATTCTCTTGGGTGTTAATGAGTCAGAAGTCATAAGGTCTGGGAAAGTAGAGGTCATCTCTGCCCTGGCCTCATTTTCTCCCATCATAATGTTGACCTCATAGTTAACAAGTTCAAGCTTGTGTCTACTATTGAATCCCTCGACATCTTGTCCTGTAGTGCCATTCATCTCTTTCTAAGCTCCATCCACTCCTGGATTTCCCTCACCATTTGTCTTCTCACCTCCAAATGTGCTGTGTGCCACTCTGCTGAGTCCACTACAACTTTATTGTTTCATCTCAATCACACCCACACTCAGTCATTTTTCAGTTGACTCTTCCTGATCCAATTTGGGATTTTCTTGGCAAAGATAGTAGAATTGCTTTTCATTTTTTTCTCCAGCTCATTTGACAGATGAGGAAACTAAGGCAAACAGGGTTAAATGGCTTGCTCAGGGTCATGCAGCTAGTAAGTATCTGAGACCAGATTTGAACTCAAGAAAATGAATCTTCCTGATATTCTACCCACTGTGCCACCTAGCTGCCCACACCCTCACTACAGCAAGTAAATCCTATTACTCTTGCCAGATTGAATCTCCATTGCACCATCCACAGTATCGATTTTAAGTCTTTTTTCTACTAAAGTCTTCTACACTAATAGTGTCAAACTCAAATGGAAATGGTCCCTAATTCATAATAAAGATCACTGAGGTGGATATTGACTTAGAAAAACTACATATTAATATTATGTTCTGTTGCATTTTGATTTATTTTGGTAATATTTCCCAATTATATTTTAATCTGGTTCAGGCCATGCCTAAGAGGTGCATGTGTGACAAGTTGGATTTACACTGCTACTCTGACTTCCTCAGCAGAGGACTTTGTCTTGCATTTTACTGAAAAATTTTAGGCTTTTTATTATGAGAATGTCCTTTATTCTAATTCTACCTCAGATCTTCTCAATACTCTCTCCCCCCATTCTTCCCTTTATTTTTAGTCTCAAAGAAAGAGGTGGTCCTTCTCCTCACCAACGCCATCTCTTTTATCTGTATTCCCTTGGTACCATTTCCTCCTATATTTTCTAGGAAGTTTCCCTTTCAGTCATCTCCCTCTTTTTCTGATTTTTCAGGTACATAGCTACATTTATTTTATGTTAGCCGGCTAGCCAAATTGGCTTAACCGCCTGTTACAAAACATTATATAAAACGTAGGCTGCTTTAACAAGTGAAGTAAAAGCAGTCTGCCATGAACTCTTTTTTCAAAAATCTATTCAGGTTTTCTCTCTGATTTAGATTCCCAAATGAATCCTTGAAAAGAAACTTAGATTATTTTTGATATGATTTTAATGCATTTTCAGATCTCTCTATCTAGGGCCATTTGATATTTATTTTGTCTTTTTAATGGACAAATATTTATTTTTTTTCCCTCCTAACTCTCTCCATTGAAAAAATAAAAACAAATACGGGTAGACTAACAAATAGTTTAAAAGATAATCTTATTTTTTAGTCTTTATTTAGCATGCAAAAAGCCAATGTGTAGAATTTTCATGAAGTTACTCATTTCTATGGGTTGTTAGATCTCTAAAACTGATAAAAATAGGAATGTTGAACAACATCAAGACAAATAGTAATCTTGCAGGAGAACTTAGAATTCCAACAACCACTCTGCAGGGTGCCAGAGATTAAAATAAAATATGGCCAAAGTAAAAGTTAAAACATAGTCTGTGGGAGAAATGAGAAAAGCTTAAATTTATTATATTGTTTTGATGACATACCTAGTCTTTATTTTAAATAAAATTTAACCTAATAATAAGTATAGCTAACAAATGTGAATTATTTTGAAAAATTATCACATATACTAGCGAGTAAAAATAACAATAGGACAACTAGATGATACAATGGATAGAGTGTCAGGACTGGAATCAGGAAGGCCTGAATTGAAATCCAGTTTCAGATACTTACTAGCTATCTAACTCTTTACTTAATTAACCCTTTTTGCCTCAGTTTTTTTTTTTATCTGTAAAATGAGTTGGAGAAGGAAATGGCAAACCACTCTAGTATCTTTGCCAAGAAAACCCCAAACAGGGTAATGAAGAGTTGGACATGACTGAAAATGACTAAACAACCACAACAAAGTACCAAAAATAATGAGTCATCATTCATTGGTTTGGTCCTGTTACTTTTCTGCCATTTTGTGTTTATGAATAATTTCTTATACTATTTGTTGTATTTTCCCTAACTTTTCAAGAGTCAGAGATTTTAATGGCAAGACTTTGAGTTTATTCAGTCCCACTGTGGCCTCATCTTCCATATAAAACTGCCCTAGTCTGAGATGGACTTTCTGGAACATTGATTTCACTGCTCTGATATCTGAAATGGTACTACATTTTGTTTTCCTTTAGGTCCCCTGCTTAGTTCTGGACACTCCCTAGTTGGCAGCAGCTCAGATCCTCCCTCCATTTTTCCTAAGCATAGATTTTTTTATTTTTTATATGTAATAAAATAACATAATATAGTTACAAATATTTAATTGTCACAAATGTGCTTATCTAAGAGAAATGAATTCATATATTAGCTATGTCCCAAAATCTATATCTCATTCTCCGACCCGCCTCTTCTGTACCTCCCCAAGAAGGCAGGTAATATGATTAGGTTGTACATATATTATCATATAATACATATTTCCTTTTGTCATGTTGTGAAACTAGATACATATTGCTTACACTGGAGAAATATTCATGGAGGATATAAAGTGAGGAAGAGTATGTTTCAATCTTCATTCAACTCCATCTGTTCCTTCTATGGTGGTAGATAGTCTTTTTTTGTCTTGAGTCCCTTGGAGTTGCCCTGGATTCTTGCCTTGTTGAAACCCAGTGTTCCATCTGGCTCCCAGAATTCCTTGATGACTTAATACACTCAACTTTGGGTCCAGGCTGTGTGGTCCTGATTGGTGAGTTGGCCAGTACAGATCCAAATAATCTAATGTTTAGCTGCTTCCTCTGGACCAGGACATCCTGAGATGATGGGGTTGTGATTGACCCTAATCCTAATCTCCTACCCTCCCAGTTTTCTACTTCTTGGTCAAATCAATACTATAATTATTTCTTGAAAAGAGACAGTCAATTGACTTCCCTTTAGCTCCACTCTCCATCTCTGTTCTCAAACCAAAACATCCTTTTCTGGTCACCACTTTCTCATCTACACAGTCTACTCCCACTAGAATGTAAGCTCCTTGAAGGCAGGACTGTCTTGATTTTGTGTTTGCTTCCTCTGTATTTAGCATAGTGCTAGTTACACAATCAGCTCTTAATATTAGTTTTTCAGATATTCATTCATTCTTTCTTTATATGCACTGACTTCTTCCCTGCTGCATATAAATGTATAGTGATTGTCCCCATCCTTAAAGTGAGAATAATGCCCTGATTAGTTATTACCTAGCCATCTTTTTAGTCTCTTGTTTTATTTCTTTCCTCCATTTAACAGACAAGCCTTTAGAAAAAATGCTACTTATACTCATTGCCTCTACTTCACATTCCACTCACTTCTCAATACTGTGAGACCTGATTTCTATCCCTATTACTTAAATGGAACTATTTTTTCCAAAGTTATCAACAATGTCTTAATTGTGAAATCTATGGTCTTTTCTCAATCCTCTTTATTTATTCAATAAATAATTGCTGATTGATTTCCAAGTGATAAGTGCTTGGATTTATTCAGGATCTTTCTTCTAATGAACTTCATTTGTAATACTATTTTTTCTTAAAGAAAGGGATGTTTATTTATTTTTCTTACTTTGAGGAAACATTTAAACTTAGTCTTCTAGCTCTCTCCCATTCCCCTCTGAGATTCTAGTCTCCTGTAGTATTTGCCAGGGCTAGATTCTTTCTTAGCCTTTCTACAACATCTGATTTTGTTGATCTCATTTTTGTCCTGGTTTCCCTCTCCTCCCTGACTATTGGTGACACCACCCTCTCTTGGCTCTCCTCTTACCTAGTTAAATTTTCCTCAGTTTCCTTTTCTATATATTTTCATCTATGACCTGCTCCATCTCTGGAGCCATATCCAACAGCTCTGTCTTAGGCTAACTCTTGAGCTGAACTTTGATAGAAAACAGGGATTTTAAGAGTTAGAGGTGAGAAGGAGTGTATTTCAGGTATGGGGAATGGCAATGCATGTGAGGAACAGCAAAAAGGCCACTTTGGCTTGACTGTATGGGGAATGAAGGAGAGTAATATAATAATAGACCTGGCAAAGTAGTTTGGGACCAGGTTATAAATGGCCTTAAGGATCAAACAGAGGAGTTTGCATTTGATCCTAGAGGTAATAGGGAGCCACTGAAGCTTGTTGAGTAAGAGAATGATATGGCTAGAATTGTACATGAGAAAAGTATTTTGGCAATTGTGAAGAGGATAGATTAAAAAGGAGAAAGTCTTGAAGCAGGGAGACCACTTAGTAGGTTTTTGTGATAATCCAAGTAAGAGATGATAAAGATGTAAACTAGGGTATTCTGGTGTGAGTGGAGAGAAGGGGATGGATTCAAGAGGTATTGTGGCAGAAATATCAAGACTTGGTTAGATACATGGATTGAGGAAGAATGAAGAGTGGAGGATGATTCTGAGGTTGTAAACTTTTCAGTTGGGAAGGATGATGGAATCCTCAAGAATAACAGATAAGAGAATTGTTTATATGTGTTTGTATGGGAAACATGAACAGTTCTGTTTTGGATTTGTTAAATCTGAGATGTTTATGGGACATTTATTTGTAATTTTCAATAGAGCATCAGTGATGTGGAACTAATAATAATTATTATATTAGCCAGCATCTCATTTGATACAATAGTTCTGTAACATTCTTGCTATTATTATCTCCATCTTACAGATGAGGAAACCAAGGTCAAAGGGTTAGGTCAGTGATGGCAAACCTTTTAGAGGGGCAAGTGATGTGAGAAATATCCTCAGGTGCATGTGGAGAGGGGGACAGAAGCAGCCCGCCCCATGTCCTTCTGCCTTTTTAGTAATAAACTCTAGCGAACTCTGCTGGGGTGATGGTGCGTGTACCCACAGAGAGGGCTCTGAGTGCCTCCTCTGGCACACATACCAGGTTCATCACCACAAAGTTAGCTGATTTGCTCAGGGTCACACACAAAGTAAGTAATTGAGGCAGGATGTAAACTCAAACTTTCTATCCCTCTCCCTGTCTACTACTCCAGTTCTTACATGGAGCTCCAACAAGAGGCTACATAGTTCTGGAAGTCATTTATAGAGAGACACTATTTAAATGCATGAGAATTGATTAGGGCTTGAGTCTCTTGGAGTCTTATGAGTTATCTTGATGAAGAAGCTGCAAGAACGTTTGGATTTATTGATAGCCAGAGCCCCTCCTGTCTCTACTTGGGCCAGGCTGTTTCCTCAAACTCAATCCACTGGGTTCTGCTGAGAAATGTAAGGCTGCTAAGATCCTACTGAGGAAAGGCACCAAAAATGTATCAAAAGCAAGACTTGTGACATCAGAAAAAGGATTCACTCCAGGGGAATTTATCCCGGCTCCTGAACCTAATGAAACAGACATTAGAAGGCATCGATGAGAACCAAATTAAAACAAGGGAGCTTTGGTTAATGCCCAGACACAGCTGCCTCATTTTTCCTGTTCAAATTCAGATGCACATAATTAATTGTTGTCTTTAATCGGCATTCTGCCTCCAGCTGCTGGCAGGCTGACCACCTTCTAATGGGACAATAGAAGGGATGGAATTTTTATGGGTCCCTGCTCTGTAGTGACAGCCATTCCCCCAGAAGCCTGCCCTCTGCCAGGGTTAGTAATTAAGGGACAATTGAAATGAAATTAATTGCAATAGGGGTATAATTAGCACAGCCATTGATTAGAAGCATTTGAAACCATTGCCTCTACCTGAGACATTAATGGCTGTTCCTTTCTGGTAAATGCTATGGTGATTCTAATTCGTGCCTCTACTCTCCTAGGATCATAAACTTCTCAGTCGTTTTGATATTCTCCCTTTCCTCACTCCCCTCATCCATCTCCCCCTTTATCTCCACCCCTCCACCCCTGTCCAATTTAGTTTCTAAGTCTTACTGCTTCTACTGCTCCAATCAATATCGTTCATTTTTTTCTTCATCACTAACTTTGTTTCTTGGATTGTTGTAATAGTTTCCTACTTCCTCTTCTTGTCTCTAGTGCAGAATCCCAGAATTTCAGCATCTGAAGAGATCATAGAGGGGGCAGCTGGGTGGCTCAGTGGATTGAGAGCCAGGCCTGGAGTCAGGAGACCTGGGTTCAAATGTGACCTCAGACACCTCCTAGCTGTGTGACCCTGGGCAAGTCACTTACTTCCCATTGCCTAGTCCTTATGGCTCTTCTTCCTTGGAACCAATACATGGTATTGATTCTAAAACAGAAGGTAAGGGTTTAATTTTTAGTTTTTGTTTTTAGTTAAAAAAAATTTTTTTTTGGAAGTCTTACCTTCTGTTTTAGAACCAATCCTGTGTATTGGTCCCTAGGTAGAAGAGCAGGAAGGGCTAGGCAATGGAGGTTAAATGACTTGCTCAGGGTCACACAGCTAGGAAGTGTCCAAGGCCACATTTGAACCCATCTCTAGGCCTGGTGATCTATCCCCTGAACCCCATATCCACCCTTCCCAACTCTTTTCTTCTATAGCTTAACCATCCCCAGTTCCTTCAGCTAATCCTCATATGTCATGGGCTCAAGACCTTTCACCATCCTGGTTACTTTCCTTTGGTTGCTCTTCACCTTATTGATGATCTTGAACTAAACACAAACTAAACATAGTATGACCAGGACAGGCTATAGAAGACTTTCACCTCCTTGCTCACGTAAGCAATGCCCCTCTTTTTGTAGCTTAAGACTGCTCCAGATTTCTTGGCCACCATTTTATACTGTTGACTCATATGGAGCTTGTAGTCGCTTAAAACACTGATATCCTTTTTCCGAATAAAATGCTATCTAATCATGCTTCTCCTATCTTGTACTTGTGAAGATAATTTTTTGAATCTGAGTGTAAGATTTTATATTTTTGCCTACTGAATTTCATCCTATTAGATTTAGCCCTATAGTCTAGCCTGCCAAGATCTTTTTGGATCCTGAATCTGTCATTCAGCGTGTTAGCTCTCTTTTCCAGCTATGTATCATCTGCAAATTTGATAAAGATACCATCCATATATTTATCAAATGCTCCTTTGTGCAATTTAGAAGGTCATTGTTAAAAAGATCTAGTAGCATGGAGTCAAGCATAGGCCCCTGACAGTTTGGGCCAAATTCATATTGGACTGTTGTGCTCAACATATACTCTTTGGGTACAACCATTTGACCAGTTCAAACAATCAATAATAAACATTTGTTCAGCATCTACTGTGTATTAGGCACTGTGCTAAGCATTAGAGATAAAAAAAACCTGGCAAAAAGATAATCTTCTGCCTTCAAGGAGTTTACAATATAATCCATCTAAAATAAAAATTTTAAATGTATTATGACATCTGAATTATATTATGACTCTGAATGCGTCTAATTTTATTATGTCTTCTAGTCTAAAGGTGTCAAACACCTGGTGTATGACCCACAAAACATTCAAGTAGAACCTGCACCAGATTAAAATGTAACTGGGAAATATTTAACAAGTTAAATAAAAATACAATGAAACATGGCTAAGTTTACATTCTAAAACTAAGTCAACATATCATCTGCAGGGGTCCTTAGAATGTATTAGTGGCCCTTTTCTAATTGAGTTTGACATTGCTGATCTAGTTTACCTCTTGCTATTTTTTCACAAGAATAGTATGAGATATTTTATCAAATTCTTTGATAAGATTCAAGTTAACTATATCTATAGTATTGTCTTGATCTACCATCTTGGGAACCCTATCAAAAAAGAAAACAAAGTTAGTATGGTTTAACCTGTTCTTGTTAAAACTAGGAGAGCTCAAGAAGGAATGCATTTTTAATTTGAGTTCTTTGTTGTACTTAGTCCATGGCAGGGACAATAGTCCTTGGTCAGTATATGTCTCCTTGTTTCATGCTTCATTTGACATTGATAATTAGATTATTATTTATTCAACTCTTTTACCATTTGTTGAGTTCCTACCATCTATAGACCTTTGCCCAAGGCCATAAGTGGCAGTCAGGATTTGAATTCAGATCTTGAGAATTATCTATGAAGGATCCAATGAAGGAGAGAACATTTCTAGATGTAGATGCATTCAAACTATCTTCAAGCTTGAAATATTTCCCAGTGATTGTAAAGGAGGTTGTTATAAGCAAAGTCTAAAAGGTCTGAAAAGAACAGGTCAAAATTAGTTTATAGTTTACCTGGGAGATAGAGTATATGGAAGAGAATAACATGAGATAATGCTGGGTGGGTGCTTTGGAATCACAGAGAACTTTGAAAATCAGTCTGGAATTTAAACCATCAGTCAATGGGGAGCTCCTGAAGTTTTTGAGTGATATGACCACAGTAACAAGATTACTCAGCAGTATATACAGAATAGGAGATGAGAGAAGAGCTAGGGAGAGACTTTCTCAACTTTCCTAGAACCCTGCACTTATTCCATGGATCCTTTATCATCTTGTACCATACCCTCAGGGTTTCAATAAAGCCTAGCCGAATTATTATTAAAACTCTCATATCATCAATTTCACTCCAGAATCTCATCAAGATGTTTTGTTTTATATTCTCCCTCTCCACTAACCCCTTGTCTATAAATGGCCTTCCTCATCTTAAAAAAACACCAGTTGCCTCTTTTGCTAATTATTAACAATAATGATGATGACAACAATGATGATGGAAGTAATACCTTTCAGTTAAAAAATTATTCTATTCCTACCATGTACTAGGCTCTGTGTTCTGCATTGAGGATATGTAGTTAGATAAGAAACATAGATACAATACACAGATAATTCAGATAGGAGGGTGAATCCCTAGGAGAAGTCCAGATAAAATACTCTCAGAGATTTGAGGAGGAAGAAGTCATTTCTTCCTAAGGAATAGGAAGGGTGAGATCATGAATGATACATTTATATCACTTTACAATTACAAAGCTTTGCCATCATTGTCTCACTTGATCCTCAAATCAACCCTATAAGGCAGGCAGAGCTACTAGTAGTATTATATTCATTTTTATAAATGATATTATATTGCTCTAGGATGAATGAAGACTAACTCCTGGCCCTGAGTTTGTTTTTTAAATGTTATGTTGAGGTGCTCTGGTCTGCAGAGGCTCTTTTCCATTGATACCAAGACGTAGAAAGTCAGTTAAGTATTTAAAAGTCAAGCAAAACACATTTGCCTCCATGTAGTAGGGGCAAACAGTATTTTTTGGTTCTTCCATTGGGTGAAATCTCTGCCTCAGCCACCAGAGGGCACTAGGTCACTAGCTACTCCAGCTCCATCCTTTTGTGTATGTGCAAAGGCATAAAAGGGACCTTGCTGCTCCAACTTGCAGGAGCATTCTTTCAGTCTCTCTGGACATACCCAAATGGGACTTGCTTGGGGATCCAGTGCCTCAGCCTAGGTTCAGTCTTAAATTCCCAATAAAATTTCATGATGTTTTGGGGTCATTTTACCATTATCTTATTTGAGATTTGGATCATCTCTCTAATTTCACATGACCCAAAATTATCTAGTCACATTACATATTAGAAGAGTACATTTACTGGATGGAACCACGTGAAAGATATAGCATTCAAATTCCTGGGTGTCTGAACCCAGCTGCTTCTCATAAAGTTAAAATTCTTAGCCCCCATCCCCACCCCACCCATTTCTGCAATTGGCCTACCTCTCAAGGATTATGGCTTCAAAGATAAGGAGTTCTGGGCATTTTGAGGCTCGCCTTATTCCTTTTGCCTCCTATAGTCTGACTGGACCCATTAAGATTGCCATTTGAACTCCTTCATGGCCTCTTCAGTGGCTTTCTAGTTGGCAGCTAGACAATGCCCTTAAAGGATGCAGATACAAATTTCAGACATGATTGAGCCTTACATTAAGGGCCTGGTGTATCTTTTCTCTAAGGCCATTGGATTGAGCCCTACCTTGAGGGCCTGGGGTGTCTTTTCTCTAGGGCCATTGGATTGAGCCCTACCTTGAGGGCCTGGTGTATCTTTTCTCTAAGGCCATTGGATTGAGCCCTACCTTGAGGGCCTGGGGTGTCTTTTCTCTAGGGCCATTGGGTTGAGCCTTACCTTGAGGGCCTGGTGTGTCTTTTCTCTAAGGCCATTGGATTGAGCCCTACCTTGAGGGCCTGGGGTATCTTTTCTCTAGGGCCATTGGATTGAGCCCTACCTTGAGGGCCTGGTGTATCTTTTCTCTAAGGCCATTGGATTGAGCCCTACCTTGAGGGCCTGGGGTATCTTTTCTCTAGGGCCATTGGATTGAGCCCTAACTTGAGGGCCTGGTGTATCTTTTCTCTAAGGCCATTGGATTGAGCCCTACCTTGAGGGCCTGGTGTGTCTTTTCTCTAAGGCCATTGGATTGAGCCCTACCTTGAGGGCCTGGGGTATCTTTTCTCTAGGGCCATTGGATTGAGCCCTACCTTGAGGGCCTGGTGTATCTTTTCTCTAAGGCCATTGGATTGAGCCCTACCTTGAGGGCCTGGGGTATCTTTTCTCTAGGGCCATTGGATTGAGCCCTAACTTGAGGGCCTGGTGTATCTTTTCTCTAAGGCCATTGGATTGAGCCCTGCCTTGAGGGCCTGGGGTGTCTTTTCTCTAGGGCCATTGGATTGAGCCCTACCTTGAGGGCCTGGTGTATCTTTTCTCTAAGGCCATTGGATTGAGCCCTACCTTGAGGGCCTGGGGTGTCTTTTCTCTAGGGCCATTGGGTTGAGCCCTACCTTGAGGGCCTGGTGTGTCTTTTCTCTAAGGCCATTGGATTGAGCCCTACCTTGAGGGCCTGGGGTATCTTTTCTCTAGGGCCATTGGATTGAGCCCTACCTTGAGGGCCTGGTGTATCTTTTCTCTAAGGCCATTGGATTGAGCCCTACCTTGAGGGCCTGGGGTATCTTTTCTCTAGGGCCATTGGATTGAGCCCTAACTTGAGGGCCTGGTGTATCTTTTCTCTAAGGCCATTGGATTGAGCCCTACCTTGAGGGCCTGGTGTGTCTTTTCTCTAAGGCCATTGGATTGAGCCCTACCTTGAGGGCCTGGTGTGTCTTTTCTCTAGGGCCATTGGATTGAGCCCTGCCTTGAGGGCCTGGTGTATCTTTTCTCTAAGGCCATTGGATTGAGACCTACCTTGAGGGCCTGGGGTATCTTTTCTCTAGGGCCATTGGATTGAGCCCTACCTTGAGGGCCTGGTGTGTCTTTTCTCTAGGGCCATTGGATTGAGCCTTACCTTGAGGGCCTGGTGTATCTTTTCTCTAAGGCCATTGGATTGAGCCCTACCTTGAGGGCCTGGGGTGTCTTTTCTCTAGGGCCATTGGATTGAGCCCTACCTTGAGGGCCTGGTGTATCTTTTCTCTAAGGCCATTGGATTGAGCCCTACCTTGAGGGCCTGGGGTATCTTTTCTCTAGGGCCATTGGATTGAGCCCTACCTTGAGGGCCTGGTGTATCTTTTCTCTAAGGCCATTGGATTGAGCCCTACCTTGAGGGCCTGGGGTATCTTTTCTCTAGGGCCATTGGATTGAGCCCTACCTTGAGGGCCTGGGGTATCTTTTCTCTAGGGCCATTGGATTGAGCCCTAACTTGAGGGCCTGGTGTATCTTTTCTCTAAGGCCATTGGATTGAGCCCTACCTTGAGGGCCTGGTGTGTCTTTTCTCTAAGGCCATTGGATTGAGCCCTACCTTGAGGGCCTGGGGTATCTTTTCTCTAGGGCCATTGGATTGAGCCCTACCTTGAGGGCCTGGTGTATCTTTTCTCTAAGGCCATTGGATTGAGCCCTACCTTGAGGGCCTGGGGTATCTTTTCTCTAGGGCCATTGGATTGAGCCCTAACTTGAGGGCCTGGTGTATCTTTTCTCTAAGGCCATTGGATTGAGCCCTGCCTTGAGGGCCTGGGGTGTCTTTTCTCTAGGGCCATTGGATTGAGCCCTACCTTGAGGGCCTGGTGTATCTTTTCTCTAAGGCCATTGGATTGAGCCCTACCTTGAGGGCCTGGGGTGTCTTTTCTCTAGGGCCATTGGGTTGAGCCCTACCTTGAGGGCCTGGTGTGTCTTTTCTCTAAGGCCATTGGATTGAGCCCTACCTTGAGGGCCTGGGGTATCTTTTCTCTAGGGCCATTGGATTGAGCCCTACCTTGAGGGCCTGGTGTATCTTTTCTCTAAGGCCATTGGATTGAGCCCTACCTTGAGGGCCTGGGGTATCTTTTCTCTAGGGCCATTGGATTGAGCCCTAACTTGAGGGCCTGGTGTATCTTTTCTCTAAGGCCATTGGATTGAGCCCTACCTTGAGGGCCTGGTGTGTCTTTTCTCTAAGGCCATTGGATTGAGCCCTACCTTGAGGGCCTGGTGTGTCTTTTCTCTAGGGCCATTGGATTGAGCCCTGCCTTGAGGGCCTGGTGTATCTTTTCTCTAAGGCCATTGGATTGAGACCTACCTTGAGGGCCTGGGGTATCTTTTCTCTAGGGCCATTGGATTGAGCCCTACCTTGAGGGCCTGGTGTGTCTTTTCTCTAGGGCCATTGGATTGAGCCTTACCTTGAGGGCCTGGTGTATCTTTTCTCTAAGGCCATTGGATTGAGCCCTACCTTGAGGGCCTGGGGTGTCTTTTCTCTAGGGCCATTGGATTGAGCCCTACCTTGAGGGCCTGGTGTATCTTTTCTCTAAGGCCATTGGATTGAGCCCTACCTTGAGGGCTTGGTGTGTTTTTTCTCTAAGGCCATTGGATTGAGACCTACCTTGAGGGCCTGGTGTATCTTTTCTCTAAGGCCATTGGATTGAGCTCCTACCACTTAACACCTACATGGTAATGTTGATCCATCATTTTCAGTTGTGTCTGATTCTTTGTGAATCTCATTTGGGAATTTCTTGGCAAAGATACTGGACTGGTTGGCCATTTCCTTCTCCAGCTCATTTTACAGACAGAGGCAAACAGTGATAAGTGACTTGCCCAAGGTCATACTAAGGGTCTGAGGCTGGATTTGAACTCTGGAAGAAGAGTCTTCCTGATTCAAAGTCCTGCTTTCCCACTGTGCCACCTAGCTGCCCTGGCTGTTGATAGCTTCTGCAAAGAGACATTTACTTCAAAGATAAAGCAAGAACAGACATTTCATCATTTTCCCTAGTGCCTTCAGGGCATAATTTCTCCTATATTGGCCTCATTCTCCTCTGGGGAAACAGGCTCACTGCTTAATTCAGTTCCTGTACAGCTTTGGTCCTATCAGATGAGGCATGACTGCAGGGAGAATCCTTCTGCTGGTCTGTGGATGTGGTGGTCGGTCCTGAGGAGCACTCATTGGGGCACTGATGTTGGCTGTAGTGCCCAGCCTACAGTCTCACACCCCAATTCAGTGATTTGCTCCCCTGTCCTTTGACTCCCAAGCTCAGCCTTCTTTGTGCAGAATGGAAAAGAAGGAACAAGAGATCAGTATCTCAGGGCTGTGGTCCCAGAGGGGGAAGAAGGATCTCCACCTTTTTTGCTACATGGTTTTTCACCGATGACCATGAGCAACGGAGTCACTGAACAACTTTCCTATTTGCAAATGAGACAAAGAAGCCACCACTGATGCTAAGTCTTTTTATTTTTTTAAACCCTTACCTTCCATCTTGGAGTCAATACTGTGTATTGGTTCCAAGGCAGAAGAGCAATGGGGGTCAAGTGACTTGCCCAGGGTCACCTAGTAAGTGTCTGAGGCCAGATTTGAACCCAGGACCTCCCATCTCTAGGCCTGACTCTCCATCCACTGAGCCACCCAGCCGTCCCTGCTGATAAGTCTTTTTGAATGACCTGTTATGGTTCACAACCAGAACAGAGACATGTAGCCGGCCTGACTCACTACATTCATGTATTTTCCTTTGTTACAGGGAAAAATCATGGCAGTGGAGGAGGGAAGAAGGGAGTCAGTTTTATCGAGAAGTGACCATAGCATGAAAAACTAAAACTTTTAAAAGAGAACCAAAGACACCCTCCCTCCCCCTTCATGGAATATCTAAGCATACTCCAGGTCATCAAAGCATTTTTCCTACCCATAATTCTTCCATAAGCAAACGCTCTCGTGTTCTCTATATGGAGAAGGTACATCAGCCATGGAAGGCAATGGGGTCTCTGTGTGCATCAGATGCCTGCGATATAAGCAAAACCAGCCCCTGAGCCACCATGTCTGATGGCACACGTAGCATTCCGCACCCATCGTCCCTTCCTTAAGCTAGAGGAAGAGCATATTTCCGGTCTGCCTTCTGCAACATGTTCTTGGATCTGCTTTGATTTGCTGAGGTCCCTGGGCACGGGGCACGTCGCTCTCAGGGTTCTACCTTCTTCACGATGCACTAGTTTATGCCAGGCTGCCCACGTTTTTCTGAATTCCTCATATCTGTCGTTTCCCGAGACATGATGATATCCATTACATTCATGTACTATCCTTTGCTCAGCCCTTCTCAAGAGATGAGCACCTATTTTTTGTTTCTAGGTTTTTGCTTCACTCAAAAGCGCTTCTCTGAATATTTTGGTAGGCGGCGAGCAGCGTCTTGCGCTGACCTGGAGTTTAAAGTTGTGAAGGTGTTGCATTCACCCTTTCCTCCTTCATCCTGCATGTTCCTAATTCATAAATTCCTCACTAAGCCCCTTGCCTCCTTTACCTCTGGAAGCACGGAACCCGCCAGGGCTGGCAGTCCCACTGGGCTCTGGGCCACACTCCCTAGGCACGCCTCTGACGATGCTCAGCCCGTACCCAAACCCTGGTTCATCTCAGAATATTTCCTTTCTGGAAAAAAAAAGAAAGAAACTTATTTTGGCAAAAAGAGTCATTCCGGCTGATTATATAATCCTCTACATTTAGAATGCCTCCTCGGTAACTATGGCAACTCACTGAGGGGAATGTGTTAAGTTCAAACTTTGTTCTAAATTTGCTGATGAGGGTGAAGACTCGGTTTCAGGATCTCTTCTCCCCCCAACCCCCCCAATTCCAAACAGCGTCTCCTCTGGCGTATTATTGCTGGCATTTCTAGTTCAGTGACATTTGGACAGGTGACATCCCGAGCAAGAGGGACTGTCTGTGCACTGAAGCTTTGGACCTGGTCCTGGTCCTCCCATTGACTAGTGGTGTGAAACCAGGAAAAATCTCTTCCCCTTTCTGAGCCTTAGTACCTTCACCTGTAAAGCAGGGCTAATAATACGCGCCCTGATTACCTCCTAGGACTGCTGTGAAACGCAAATGAGATCATGTATGTGAAAGCGCTCCAGCGATGAGCTGTTCCAAAATTGGCTAACCTGGGCCTTAACAGAAAGATGCACAGCCTAAGGAGAAACTGTGTGGTGTAGTGGAAAGAGGACTAGACTCGAAGTCCGGAGGGGCCCGAGTTCAAATCCTGTTTCAGACACTAATTTGTGAACACAGGCAATTCATAGTCTCAGTGTCTACACAGGCAATTCTTATAATCTCAGTGTCTACACAGGCAATTCTCAAAATTTCAGTGTCTACACAGGCAATTCATAGTCTCAGTGTCTACACAGGCAATTCTCATAGTCTCAGTGTCTACATAGGCAATTCTCAAAATTTCAGTGTCTACATAGGCAATTCTCAAAATTTCAGTGTCTACACAGGCAATTCATAGTCTCAGTGTCTACACAGGCAATTCATAGTCTCAGTGTCTACACAGGCAATTCTTATAATCTCAGTGTCTACACAGGCAATTCTTATAATCTCAGTGTCTACACAGGGAATTCATAATCTCAGTGTCTACACAGGCAATTCTCATAGTCTCAGTGTCTACATAGGCAATTCTCATAATTTCAGTGTCTACACAGGCAATTCTTATAATTTCAGTGTTTACACAGGCAATTCTCATAATCTCAGTGTCTACACAGGCAATTCTCATAATTTCAGTGTCTACATAGGCAATTCTTATAATCTCAGTGTCTACACAGGCAATTCATAGTCTCAGTGTCTACACAGGCAATTCTTATAATCTCAGTGTCTACACAGGCAATTCTCATAGTCTCAGTGTCTACACAGGCAATTCGTAGTCTCAGCATCTACACAGGCAATTCATAGTCTCAGTGACTTCAACTATAAAATTAGCATGTGTTGTACCTACCTCATAGGGTTGTTGTAAAGATCAGATGAAGTAATCTAAGCAGAATGCTTTGTAAACCTTAAATATCGGTATTGTTATTTTTTTAACCCATATTTTTTGTCTTCATAACAACTCTAAGACAGAAGGGCAAGGGCTGGGCAAATGGGAATTAAGTGGCTTTTTTAGGGTAAAATAGTTAGAAAGTATCTGAAGCCATATTTGAACCCAAATCCTTCTAACTCCAAGCCTGGGTCTCTATCCATTGAGCCACCTAGCTGTTCCCCCTTTCCCCCCATCTCATCTTATTTTTGATGGAATTCAGATAGAAATGATTCTAGGACAAGTTGCTATCCAATTACTATCCTTTTATGTCAAATATTCAGCAGATTATTCTGTAGCTAGATAAAATGATGACTTGAAACGGAATAAAATTATCGAGATGTTACATCGTTTTCTGTAATCTTACTGAAAATATCTTTGGGATAACTCTAGCGTTAGGCAGATCAGTGAGGTTAGTCTGTGCCTTTTCTCGTTCCCATGTGGTTTTGATTTATTCTGCATTTTCTTTATGTATCGAGTTTTTCATTCCATGTAATTTGGAAGTTAGTAATATTTATGATGACAATTCTATGGAAAACTATGTTTTTCAAGTTTTTGGGGGTCAGTGTTGTGTCCAGATGATTGTGGGTAAGAGTTTTTGTCTGTGATAATGCTCTGAATCTAGTATAGTTTATTAAATTTTCCAGAATATTTTTGGATATTTTTGAGGTTTGCATTTGTAGTATAGGAATTTGTCATTTGTCAGGTTATGAGGGGGTAAGTAGTGAACTTTTGGGTTATAATTTTCTTGTTTGGGACTTTCTAGTATTCTGTAGATACTAAATTTTTGTAGTCTGCAAAAATATGTCACATAGTTTTTACCATTTTCTTGCAAAATCACTAAGCATGGATTCCTTAAGGATGCCCTTTCTGTAATTTCTTGTGGCAATGACCTGGTCTTATATTGATCATAAACTCTTCCATTAAAAAAAATAACAAAATCCAAATCAGTCATTTGTTTGACACTTTTTTGGCCAACATATATATGTGTATATGTATATATGTGTGTGTATAAAATAAATCCTTACCTTGAGTCTTAATATCAGTTCTAAGACAGAAGAGAGGCAAGAACTAGGCATTTGGGGTTAAGTGACCTTCCCAGGGCCCCACAGCTAAGAAGTGTCTGACACTATATTCGAACCCAGGTCTTCCCAAATCTAGGCCTGGCACTCTATCCACTGTGCTACCTAGATGCTCCTATCAACATATTGTTCATTGAGTTCATGTGCCTATTGCCCATAGAGGGCCTTTTGGTTCCTCTCTTGGATATTAGCCATTTTATAGACTCACCCTAGAGGTAAACTAGTATCAGTTACATTCCATAATTTCAGAATGTGTTGGTTATTTTCAGCAGTTTATTATTCTTTCTGTGAAGTGATATCTTTTTGTTCTGGAAACATTTCTATAAATATTTAACCTGTTTTAAATGCTATTTGAGAATGTATATGAGTCATATGCTACCTTTTTGATGAGAAAGTTTTAATATTTCTATGGTTGCCAGGGTGGTTAGTCCTGGTTATTGGTTAATGTTGCATAGTTTTTGTTTAGATATCTTCTAGATTTATTGTCCATTTACTGTGCCCAAAGAATACATTTAGTGTGGTATTACATAGATACTAATGGTTCCAAATGTTTTTTTTTTCTTTAAGCTTTGACTTTAGGGTGCCAGTCAGTCTTTTAACAAGCATAGAATTATGCTCAATGTGTCTTACCTGGAGAAGTCCAATGTATTTGTAAGTATCACCTTCATTCACCGATTCAATTTGACTTCCCTGTCAAAGTTTTGGTCTTTATTCTTCCTTGGTGCACAGAATTAATTTTTACCTTTATTAGACCCAAGTGACATTTTGATCATGGTGGGAAAAAGCTTCTACAAGATGAAGTAGCTGTTTTAACATCCTACTTTTTTTTCTTAAGCCCTTACCTTCTGAATTGGAGTCAATTCTGTGTATTAGTTCCAAGGCAGAAGAGTGGTAAGGGCTAGGCAATGGGGGTGAAGTGACTTGCCCAGGGTCACCAGTCACCTCTTTTGGCATAATTGTTCTATCATTCATTATATTAATGGTAATAAATTCTTGTTTTGTAATTGTTTCATTATTTTTTGGCCATAGAATTGAACCAAAAATTTCTTTCTTGCTTCTTTAGAGGCTCCTTTTTCTAATTATTCTACTTTTCAAGCCTCTAAAATGTTTTTTTTTGATTGATGTTGAATTATTTTGTTCTTTTTGTTGCTTTGACTTCTTTGTATTGCCTTAACTTTTTGGCTTTCACTTTTCATGGATGGATAATGGATAAGCATATCAAGAATTGTTGATATGCTTATGTTTTTTCTGGTTTCCATTCTTCACATTTCATTACCTTTAGTCAGATAATATTGACATTCAAATTTACTAGTGTCTTTGCTAGCTAGGTGGTGTCACCTTCCTTCTCTTTCTGCAGGTCTTTGTTAGTTTTCTCAGGCCACTTAAGCCAGGGTGGTATTTGATGCCTATTCTTAGGGATATTTCTAGATAGTTCTACCTTTCCTCTGGTGATTCTTATGATGTCAATGACTATAGGAAGGAAGTAAGAAAGCATTTATTAAGCACCAACTATGTGCCAGGCACAGTATTAAGCACTTTTCATATTTTAGTTTATTTAATCCTCATAATAATCTTTGAAGATAATTACTATCATTATCCCTTATGGTATATTATGATATTAAACTATCATTTAGGGCTGAGGAAACCAAAGGAGATAGAGGCTAAGCAATTTTCCCAGGCTCACAAAGCTTATAAGTACCTGAGGTCACTTTGAACACAGGCCTTCCTGATTCCAGGTCCTGCACTCTATCTATCTACTATGCCACCTAGTTGTCTCTTCTTCTTTTTCTTCTTTTTTTTTTTTGCAGATCTTGGAGTGTTTTAAAACTTATCCAACATATGATGGAAGAATGCATTTGTTCATTGATTATATTAGCTTTTTGGGATTGCTCTGTTTTGATATAGTTGATTTATTGGTTGGATTCATGCCATCTCTCTCTAAAAGTCCTTTTCCATCCCAAGTATGCCAATCTCCCTTTGAAAATCACTCAAGGCTGTTTTTGTTTTGTTTTATATGAGTCTTCTTCCAAAACATGACCAATATGGAAATATGTTTTGCATGATCACACATGAATAACCTAGATCAAGTTGTTTAGGGAGAGGAACAGAACATTTGTAACTCAAAATCACAGAAAACAAATGTTAAGAAATTTTATTACATGTAATTGGAAAAAATAAAATTATATATATGTATATATAAAAGAAAGTCATTCAAGGCACTGGCATTATTTTTGCTGTTCACTTAATTGATCATTATACAATACCTTTGGATATTGTGTTAGATTTTCAATGCTTTTAGGTTCTTTAGCTTTTCTTTATTTATGTTAAATAGCTCCTCAAATTCTGATCTTATTTTGTCTAACCTAGGTTTAGGAACAAAGCCAATTTTTACAATTTCCTTACACTGATCTTATAAGATGCTCTTGTATAAGAGGACATGGTTGACAAAAAGGACTATGAAGACTAAAATGAACAAGATCTGTTTCCAATTTTGTTTTGAAATAGTACTAGTACATAATAAACACTCACATTTTTGGTTCATTTCCTGCACATTTGTGGTTTACCTATTTTAATAATTAGTGTTTCTAGCATTTCTGTTTTGTTCTGGTGTAGCTTGTCTTCCTGTGGAAGTTCTTGAATGTCTTGAAACTCTATGGAAAGTTGTGAAAGCCAGGTTTATGGTAGGGTCTCTCTGTTCTCAACAGTAGCTACCATAGTGGTCACAGAGCACCTAAAGTCCCTGCTGGCACATTATTCTGGTTGGCATTCTCTTGCTCTGTGGTTGTCCTCCAACCTTTCACATAATGTGGCTAATGTATGGTGCACTGTGGGTGTTGTTATTGTTGCTACTGCTATTGTTGTCCTCTTCCTTCCCTTCCTTATTTTCCTCCATTTCTTTCTCATCCCTCACTTTCTTTATTATTGTGGCAGCATGGTGAATTGGACAGAGAGCTTATCTTTCTTCTGATATGTCCTGACTATGTGATCTTGAGAAAGTCACTAAACCTCTCAGTGCTGTAGGAAACTTCATTAAAAAAAAATGAGTTTTTTTTTTGCATTTTCTTGTTTGAGATCATGATTGTTGCCTCTCCTTTTATTTTTTTAACCTCAGCTGAAACATATTAGATTCTGCTTCAGAACTTTATTTTAATTTTTGTATATCTTCTTATTTCAAGTGGGTCTCTTGTAAACAACATTGTTAGATTGAGTGTCTAATTCTGCTATCTGCTTCCATTTTATGGGTGAGCTCATTCCCTTTACCTTTACAGTTATGACTACTAACATTATATTTTCCCCTGTCCCATTTCCTTCTGTGCTCTTCTTCCCTGCCCACTGTCTGTCTCTCTCACTATTGTCATTTTGCAGATTAGAAAACCCATTACTGAAAGAGGTTATGAGACTTACCTGTAGTCATAAGCTGAACTCTGAACTTCTTGGCTTTCAGTGCAATCCTTAATCCCATAATACTCACTTTGTTGCCATTATCCATTAAGAATATCCTAGTTCCAACCAAGAAATTTATCCCTCCCTCCTTCCTTTCATTATCTAGGTCTCTAATATGAGTTGAATACTATTAATTTCCAATTAGGAAACATATAGCAAACCTTTCTTATTTGCCAGTCTTTAGGGATACAAAGACAAAAACAAGTAATAGGCAACTTTCCAAGACTACATGTTTCAAAGATGGTATTGATCCCCAGTGGTGAAGGGAGTTTCTTTACCTGGGAGTTCTCTATATTGATGAGATCACAGGTCACTCTCTATCCCAGTCCTGTCTCTCTCTCATTATTATGACCATAAAGCTCAGGAAATTGGCAAAGGGTGCCAGCTGAGACAGGATGAGCAAAGTGCATTGACCTAGGGGGAACAGTGTTTTGTACAATGTTTTACACATATAGTGAGTGATTAAGAAATACTTTTTTCATAAAAAAGGTAAGGATAAACTGAGTTGGTTGTTGTTAATCCTTGTTGTTGAGTCATGCCCACCTCTTCATGATTGCCCTTTCCTTCTCTCATTCTCTTTATAGTTGAGCAAACTGAGGCAAACAGAGTTAAGTGACTTGCTCAAGGTCATACAGTTAGGATTTGTCTGAGGATGGATTTGAACTTAGGAAGATGAGTCTCCCTGATTCCAAGTCTTCTATACACTGCACCATCTTGTTGCTGTGCTAGCCACTGGAAAAGGGAAGATTGAAACAATGTGGGACTGTGTCCTCTTTGGAGGGAGGAGTGAGAAGACCTACGTTCTGGTTGCAGATCTCTCATTAACTCCCTTTAACTTTGGAAAGTCACTCTTTTCTAGTCATTAGTTTTTATTATTTTTTCTTTTTAAAATGAGATTGGACTGGAGCTATGGTTCTCAAACTTTTCCCCAGTATTGGAAACTTTCAGTTTAAACAAAACTTTGTCAGAACCTTGTCAGTCAAATGCTCTAACATGAATATTTTAAATGTCTTTTAAGAAAGAATATGAAGTCTGTTAAAAAATGAATTTGGGCTCTTTGGGGCCTCTTGGCAAAACAGTTCAAGAAACATTTGACTCCAAGTTTTCTTTCAAATCTAAAGCTCTTTTACTAATAGGAAACTCTCCTTGACCTGAAGTAGTGGATAGACATTTCTTTCTTGGGAGACGTAGCCAAAGAGTGTTGATTTGATGGATGAGACTCATGTGTGGAGGTGATACTAAGCGGCCAGCAGAACAGTATTGAAATGGTGGAACATCTTTAAATCACAAAATTATCTGGAAGCATACTTTCACACTGGACTTCTCCCACCCTCCATCTTCACTTGTCTTGTCACTTTTGTTTACACTGTGCACTGGGCCTAGAATGGAACCTTCTCTCCATCATTTCTGTCTATCAGTTATTTCCTTTGTTGGAAGGGATTTTAGCAGGAGCAAGCTGAAAGCAGGAGATCCTACAGGCCAGCATTCCAGAACTCTCAGGAGCAGAGAGAGTTCACACTGACAGTTTGGCTCTCTCTCTGGAGAAGGA